>NW_023270377.1:41016125-41219831 GCF_011800145.1 Mirounga leonina | reverse complement strand
CTTCTTCTTCTTCTTCTTCTTCTTCTTCTTCTTCTTCTTCTTCTTCTTCTAAACATATAATATATTATTTGTTTCAGAGGTACAGGTCTGTGATTCATCAGTCTTACACAATTCACAGGACTCACCATAGCACATATCCTCCCCAATGTCTATCACCCAGCCACCCCATCCCTCCCACCTGCCACCACTCCAGCAACCCTCAGTTTGTTTCCTGAGATTAAGAATTCCTCATATCAGTGAGGTCATATGATACATGTCTTTCTCTGATTTACTTATTTCGCTCAGCATAACACCCTCCAGTTCCATCCATGTCATTGCAAATGGCAAGATTTCATGTTTTTTTTTTTTTTTTTGATGGCTGCACAATATTCCATTGTTTGTGTATACCACTTCTTCTTTATCCATTCATCTGTTGATGGACATCTTGGCTCTTTCCATAGTTTGGTTATTGTGGACATTGCTGCTATAAACATTGGGGTGCACGTACCCCTTCCGATCACTACATTTGTATCTTTGGGGTAAATACCCAGTAGTGTAATTGCTGGGTCATAGGGTAGCTCTATTTTCAATTTTTTGAGGAACCTCCATACTGTTTTCCAGAGTGGCTGCACCAGCTTGCATTCCCACCAAGCACTGGTGATTCTTAAGGAAAGAACATAATAAGGTTTCTGGAAACAGGATTTTTCTATTTTAAAAGCCTCCTCACACTCTGCCCTACTCAACAAAGTGCTTTATTCATTTGTAATACCTCTTAAAACACTGCTCAGGTATTGTCTGCAAGTCTAAACTCTACTTTGAGCTTGGGTGCCCTGATTACTTAATTTATTTTTGCAATATTCATCTATCTAGTAACTTCTTAAGGCCAAATTAGTAATTTCCTAAAATCTTAATCCCAGCTCCTATTTTAAGTGTTAACAGTCACTGCAGAATAAAGGAGTATAGTGCTGAGTATCACCATTGATAAGAAAGTGTAATTGCTACCTTTTATCAAGCATTTATTCTAACTTCGTTCATTTACCCTTATGAGGTTCATACTATCATTATCATCATTTTACTGATTATGAACCTGAGACTTGGAGACAAGAAACATGTCCAACGGTGCTCTGCTGGGGCTGGAATCTGATCTCAGGTCTCCCTGATCTAGTGTACGAGTTTAGCCTCCAAAGGCTCTGCCATGTCAGCAATGGCATGAGGACAAACAACAGCCTTCACATTGCTCAACAGCAGTTTCTAGACATTGGATTGCTTGGGAAACTGAGTGGAAGCCATTTTGGCTAAAGATGATGAAAAGCCAGACCTTCTGTATTATTCCAGTATGCTCTCTTTATGTTTGTTTGTTTTTCCTCTAGTGTGAGATCCCATAAAAAGTCCTAATAGAAGGTCCTCTGAGATGAAAAAGGTCATCTGTTTTAAGCTTACTAAGGGGATTTCATTTTCGTCTCATGGTCCCAGAAACTGTGAGAGTTTCTTTCAGTAATTTGCTTGCTAGCTTCTAAATCTATCTGCTCCAAAGCCAAGAGTCGCTTAGGTGTATCATCTGAGATTGTGGAATGCTCACTCAAGTGTTGCTGCGTTTTAGTTATCGTCCCTTACTTGACTCCTTTTAGAGTAGAGAAATTTAGTCATTAATTTCTTGCATTGTAAAATTGCCTTTTACTATTGCAGTGCTCTTATCTACATTATCTCCTGTGGGGAGCTCAGCAATATTATGAGACAGGAATTATTATCCCCATTTTAGAGATGAGAACTCTAATGATGAGTGTGTTCATATGATTTGTCCAAGGTTATAAAACTAGTAAGTGGAACACTCTGACCTGGGTCAAGTGCTTTTTCTACTCTAGTGTAGCTCTTGTTACTCAATGAAAGTAAAGGAGTGTGATCAGTGCTTTCACATCCCCAGACACAAGTGAAAAATCCCAAACCATGATCCAGATGTACTGAATCATAATCTACAGTATCAGAATTTAGGCATTTATATTTTCTGAACACTACACTGTTTAGGATTGAGAGCTCATCTCCTAAATAATACTCCTCTTTTTTTGTTTGTTGTTTCATTTCCATTTTTTTAACTGTGGCAAAAAACACAGAATATTAAATTTGCCATTTTAATCATTATTCAAAGTGTTAATATATTCACATTGTTGTATAACAGATCTCTAGAATTTTCATCTCATAAGACTGAAACTCTAAAACCATTAAACACTAATTCCACCTCCTCATTTCCATTATTGTATTTTGAAATGTTTCAAACATCAGAAAAGTTGAAAGTACAGTATTCATTTTTTCCCCCTGAAGAATTTGAGGTTAAGTTGCAGTGCATTTCCTTCACACTGGGGCATTTTCCCTCATAACCACAGCACAACCATCCAAGCCAGGAAATAAACATTAAACCATCACTAATATCAAATACACAGACCCCGTTCAAGTTTTGCCAATTTTCCTAATGATGTCTTTTGTGGAAATAAGATCCAGTTGAGAATCACATGTTGCATTTAGTTGTACGTCTATTATCTCCTTCAGTTTGAAAGAGTTCTTCAAAATTTCTTTGACTTTCATGGCCTTGACTCTTAAAAAAGGCTATAGGTCAGTAATTTTGCACAACTGACCTCAAATTTGAATGTTTATTTTTCCTCAATTTGGAATAAGGTTATACCTTGCAAGAAAACCATAGAAGTGACGCTGTATCCTTTTTAATGAATTCTGTCAAGTAGTCCATGTTTTAATGTGTCCCATTACTGGTGATGTTAACTTTCATCACATTTAGTGGTTTTTCTAAGTTTCTCCACTATAAAGGTACACTTTAAAATTTGTGATTAATAAGTATTTTCTGGGGAAGTACTTCAAGACGACATATGTTTTGTGTTTCTCATCAATCTTTTACACACTAGTTTTAGCGTTTGCTTGTTGGCTAAGGTAACTATGGCTATGGGAGTTGCCAAATGGTGATTACAAAATTTCATTCTACTGTTACTAGTTGACATTCTACTATAAGAGAAAGCTTTAATCTCTTTCCATTTATTTAGTTGTTTATATCTCTGTGCACTTATAGATTCCTGTTTTAGTCAATGGCTTATCATCTGTTAGTATCATTATTATTCTTTTGATACTGGAATCACCCTAAATTTGGCTGAGAGAAACTTCTTCAAGCGGGCTTCTGAGTTCTTTTGATGTACTACATTAGTTTTGAGTCCTTCATTATTTTTTGCACAATAATATCTTCCAGAGTTATTCTATTTTCCCCTGAGCTATTCCTTGCCCTAGTTTTGTAATCAGCAATTTTTTGGTGAAGCCTCAGTTGCTGGTCATGGAGAACATATTTGGAAACCAAGATATGGGCTCTAGGTGCACCCAATGCTTTGTGGAGGAGGTGAGTCACAGCTAAAGGTCTTCTCAGTGGACACCTATTTATCTATATTTTATTTTCATCTTTTAATATGTATATTAAAAATCATGTGTTTATATTAATATTTCCAATACAATCTGCCACCATAGTCTTTATTCTAGTTTTCTACTTTCCTATACTCATAATTCCTTCACTGAACAGTGAAAACCCTTTTTAATATATTTACTTATAAGAATCCTCTTTGTGTGTGACCCACTTTCTGTTATCAGGACCACCTCTACCTGCTCTTGCACAGATGCCATTTTCAGCTCTGCTCAGCCTCCAACACCCTCAGCCTGCACCATATTGTCTACTGTCCCATGTTAATGTCCACCTTGTTGGGCTCCACATAATGGCTTTTAGACAAAATTTCTCTGGAAAGAAGGAAAGGAAGAAACAAAGAGGGAAGGAAAGAAAGAAGGAAGGAAGATAGGTGGGAGAGGAGGAAGGAAAGACATTTCAGTAAACATCTTAAAAGCAAATTCTCGTGCATTGTTGGTGGGAATGCAAACCGGTGCAGCCATTTTATGGAGGGTCCTCAAAAAATTAAAAATACAATTACCATATGATCCACTAATTCCAATACTGGATATTTACCCGAAGAAAATGAAAACACCAATTCAAAAAGATATATGCACCCCTATGTTTATTGAGGCATATTTACAGTAGCCAAGATATGGAAGCTGTGTAAGTGTCCTTATTACAGGATTGGATAAAGAAGATGTGAGATATATATATATACACACACACACCAAGGATTTTTTTTTTTTTATTACACACTGTATTTAGCACAGGGACTTTTAACTATGAATTAACCCATATATGCTATCTAATTGTTGAGAGAATAAGGGAATGAATAAAGGACTTCATTGGTTACAATGAAGTCTGAGAAACAGTTCATAAAAATTAATATGTCCAAAATATGGTGATAACTTGCAGTTTAAGACAACTTATTTATTTGCAGTTTTCAACCAGCAATTTGCCATTAACTATAAAGATGTAAAATTTTTAAATGGAGGTAAGTTTGCTGAAAGAAAGAACACAACAATATCTGGTGCTAAATATGAGATTACATAAATGACTTTAATGCATATTTGAAGGTAAACTTCCTGAGCCTATCCTTTCACCTTTCCTCACCATTTTGCTTAACTGAAAAATAACTTTATTTTCACAATATAAGTATTGGAGATAGATCAAAGTTTTGAGTTTTATTTTTCACTCAGTAGTTATGTAAGGTTAAAAAACTACTTTCATATTTAAATATTGATATATTGGGGCACCTGGGTGGCTCAGTCCTTAAGTGTCTGCCTTCGGCTCCATTGTGATCAAGCCCTGCATCGGGATCCCTGCTCCGCGGGAAGCCTGCTTCTCCCTCTCTCACTCCCCCTACTTGTGTTTCCTCTCTCGCTATCTCTCTCTCTGTCAAATAAGTAAATAAAATCCTTAAAAAAATAAATATTGATACATTCATCTGCAAAACGGTATGAGTTTTGTTTTGTTTTACTTTTGTGGAAATTAATGAGAAGTACTTTGAGTGTTTCAAAGTGTTTCCCAAGTACAAAATGGTTCACTTCAGAGCTCAAGGATTTGTATATAAAATCTTTTAAATTACCCATGATTATTACTTATGTATCCTGTTCAGTCAGTCACTTTTGAAGTGTACATACTGGATTCAGTGGTCAATTGTCAGTACTTTTGCCAAAAGCATGCCTACTCAGCAGAATCTCTGTTCTGGTGACTTCTTATTGGACCTAAGAAACTGGAATAATTCCTTCAGTTTGCCAATAGATGCCTCAAAATTAGTATTTTTGAGGTCTGTATACCCTGATGATAGTTTACTTTGGAGGGTACACATTAGCATGACCTGGGTTTGGAAGTATCTGATGAAATTCAGAAGAAAAAAAACCCACACCTATTAAAATGTACATGAACAAGTGGTATAGAAAACACAGATGTAAAAATGTTGAGGGAAAGAAGTCACATACAAGAGCATCAACCTTATGATTTCATTTATATACTGTACAAATACAAAAGAAGCTAATCTATGCAGCTGGGTATGGGATCGTGTAGTCAATGAGTGGAAAGGAACAAAAGAAGGCTTTCTGGCATGCTGTTATTTTTCTATTTCTTACTCTGTTGATTTCAAGGGTGTGTTCTGTTTGTGAAAAAATAAAAAAAACTGCATTTATAATGCCTATATTTTGTTTGGTATGTTATCCTTCAATAACAAGTTTTAGAAAGAATCATGCCCATGTTTCAGAACAGGGACAAGTTTTCACTTGGCCATGTTCATCTCTTCATCAAACTTTCATTTCTACTCAGATATAAAAAGTACAGTTATTTGCTGCATCTCTGAGAAGAAAGAATTTTGCCGAAGATCTCACAGACCTTGTGAATCACCCAATTAGGAGATGTTTTTGAGGGCCAAGAACTCAGTCACCTCTAAGGTAGATTTGGCAAGGTCATTTGTCATTTCCAAATCAGCATGGTATTGGCACCTGCTCGTCAGCAAAGACTGCCACTGTTGGAAACTCACTTTTAGCAAAGGTTCTCTGCTTCTGATGGAGTGGATTATGATACAGAACAAAAGGTCAAGTAAAATGTCCTGACCATATTAATAATCAATACAGGTGGCTGATTCAATAATGTCATGATTGATATGACTTCCTGGTTTTATAGTCTGAAGACAGAAGATGACAAACATTATTGTCTGGTTGTATGGAGCCTACAGGACTGCATCTCATATAAATGTCTTCAAATTTAACTTGGACTTACATGCTGGATATTCTGGATGCTTATTTTTTAGTGAGGTGTATTTCTCCCTTTGATCTGATTCATTTTGTTGTTGTTGATGGTGGTAATGACCTTGTCTTTAAGGAATTAAGAATAATATCCTTATGGATTTTATCATCTTTCATATTAGCTTTCAATACAAAATGACATGCTTAAGAGCTGCAATGATTCATCCAGTTTTCTATGGAATAATTTGTGATTGAACTGGTGAATATGTTTTGCCCTTAGGGAATACTAAATACGGTTAATGTTGAACTTTCTCTCATTTCTCTTTCTCTCCTGTGTGCATATGTAAAATAAAACTGCACATAAAAACTGGGCAACAGAATTGCTGTTCATAAAAATAATCAAGGTAGGCATCTGGTTAAGACATGTGTTCAATTGTTTTGTTCAGCTTATTTAGAGTTCAACATTTTCAATGTTTGTGTAAGTAATTGTTTAGTCTTTATAAAGCAAATCCCAGTCTGGATTGTTTATCCCTCCAAAAACAACTCATTAGGATAACTTTTAATGGGGAATATCTTCTATTTCTTAATCTGTTTAGTGAGTCGTTCTCATGTTCATTCCTAATTAAGGTAAAAATTTAAGAGACTAGTCTCATATTTTGCCAGTTTCCTTAAATCTCATAAATCACTTATATAGTTGACTTGGTTTTTATTTTTTTATGAATAATTTAAATTTAACTGTTGAATAAATATACCATTGAGACAGAGTATTGATTGTAATTATTTTGTTAGTACATACCTCAACCACCATGGCTCATTTCCAGACCAGTAACTTCCAGCCAGTGAATGGTTTAAAATTCATCAAGTGCCTTAAATGTTTGGGAGGTATACCTTAGACACTAAAAGTCAGGGTCAGAGTTGTCCAGTAATATTACTTAGGAACTTAAATAAGCCCTTAGCTTTTGGAATCATCGTCTTTTCTCTTTATTTGGGATCTCTTTCTGCCTAGAATGACCATGAATGAGCATGTCCTGATATTTGGCCAGGGCCACCTCACCATGAATAGGTGGGCAATATTGAAGAAACAGGAATTTGACATTAGGAAAATCTAAATCATCCAAATTGTTCAGGTAGGATTCTGATCGAGGTCTTATGAACAGTGGGAAAAGTAGGAGAAAGCTTGGATAGGGAAATCAGAACTGTAACCAGTGGAGGAAGAATAAGTGAGGCAGACCAGAATCTTGGAATATAGCTAGAATTATTTCCAATATGGTCTTTTAAAGGCAGTTCTAGACCAGAGCTCTATATTTTTCAATTTTTCTTTTATTTTGTGTTTTTAAACATGAAATATTTCCATCACATAGAAAAGTCTAGAGAATAATTCAACAAATACCTATGTATCAACAAACAACTTTAGAAAAAAAAAATAAAGCATATTTTTGAGATTTTTTTTTTTTTTAAGTAAAGAAAAAGGTCACACTTGCTCACACGCTCTCTCTCTCAAATAAATAAAATCTTTAAAAAAAGGGGGGGGGCACCTGGGTGGCTCAGTCAGTTAAGCATCTGCCTTCAGCTCAGGTCATGATCCCAGGATCCTAGTTATACAGGATTTAAAAAAAAAATAATCACATTTTTAATATTTTCCAAGGAAAAAATCCTCAAATATATTCTCTGCTATTCTTTTAAAAATAATTTACAGTTTAAATTTTCTGTATTTTATTTTATATGAAATTTGAGATAGAAATATATATATATATATGTATTTACATATTTTTTTTAAGAGAGAGAGAGAACAAGCAGAAGGAGCAGCAGAAAGAGAGGGAGGAGCAGGCTCCCCGCTGAGCAGGGAGATGGATGTCGGACCCAATCCCAGGACCCTGGGATCATGACCTGAGCCAAAGGCAGACACTTAAACTACTGAGTCATCCAGGCACCCAGAAATATATTTCCCTACTGATTTGTAGTACAACTTTTTCTAAGTACAGATTTCCAAGAGAGGTGTGGGTCTGCTTCTAGATAGTGTTCCAATGGGGTGTTTGCACATTTCTGTGAAGTTATTGTATGCTGAATTACTATAGCTTTACCATAAGCCTTAATATATGCCTGTGCACATTCCCTAAACAATTTTTTTTCTTTGTTATTGTCCTGTATATTTTTGTCTCTTACCTTTCCTATGAACTTTAGGATCAAATTGTCAAGTTCCATTAAATGGCTACTGGTGTTTTGATTGGCCTTGCATTGAACTTATAGATTAACTTGGGAAAACTTGCCATCTACATGACATTGAGCCTTTCAATTCACTCACAGACATGTATATCTCTTTATATGTTCAAGCTTCTTCTATGACTTTCAGTAAAGATTTATAATTTTCCCCATAAAGACTTATTTTTCCAGATTTGTTTCAAGAATACCTTACATTTTTATTGCTGTGGTGAATGTTATTTTAATATAATATTTTACTTGTTTATGTACATGTACAAAAATATTAATTTTGCATTCTTACCATGTTTTAATCAATTTCATCAAATGATTTTATTAACTGTAGGTTTTTAAAACTTTTTACTGTATATTTTCTTGTATTTTCTAGGTAAAAATATCTAAAACCACAGGTACACCAACAGTTTTATTCTTCCAATTTTTTATACTTCCTTGCTCCCTACTCCCACTCCTTATTTTGCTTTGTTGGCTAGGACTCCCTGAACAAGGTAAAAAAAGTAGAGATCATAATGAATATGTCACTTCTTTTCTCGGCTGAAATGTCAATGCTTTTAAAGTTTTCCCAGTAAATACAATGTTTAATCTAGCTTATGTTGTCTAGAGTTCTGTGCATTTGCTTAGCAGTTTAGGAAAGTCACTTACTATTTCAAATTTTCTAGTAGTCTCTATCAGGAGTTAGTGTGAAATTTTGTCAAACCCTTTTCAGGATCTATTGAAATGATTATCATATTTTTCTTCTTTAATCTATTAACATGGTGTTTTCATGGATTAATTTGGTTAGCTGAATTATCATTAACATGAACAACAAAAACAATAATAAACATCTGATAAATTTGATATGTTGTCATTTTACATAGTTTTTGAATCCCTATTTAGAAATTATCTATTTTTCTTATTTCTTTATTTTTTTATTCATCCTTTTCCCCTTCCATCTTTCCCTTATATTTCTGTTCTGTCTGTATTTTTTTCCTTTCTCCCCTTCTTCCTCCTCACCTCTTTGTGTTATTATTGCCATATATATTACACTGATATATATTATAAATCCAGCAATACCATGTTATAACAATTGCTTTGTACAATTGTGTCATGTAAAAACAAAGTTAAGAAAAGAATTGAGAACAAATCTATAGTCTTTTATTATTTTTTTGCTTATATATTTAATATTTACAGTGCTCTTCATTTCTTCCTATAGATTTGATTTAGTGTCTAATGTCACTTGTCATTCTGAAGGATTTTTTTTTAGAATTTCTTATAAAGCAAGTCTGATCATAATATATTTTTTTGTCTCTGTAAAGACAAGTTTTTATTTATTTATTTGCATTTTAAAATAGATATATAATTATCAGGATGCCTGGGTGGCTCAGTCAATTGAGCATCTGACTCTTGGTTTTGACTCAGGTCGTGATCTCAGGGTCGTGGGGTCGAGCCCCACATTGGGCAGGAGTCTGCTTGAGATTCTGTCTCTTCTTCTCTCTCTGCCCCTCCACCACTCTCTCTCCCTTTCTCTCTCTCTCTCAAATAAATAAATAAAATCTTTTAAAAAATTAAAAAATAAAATAGTTTATAATTCTTGGTAGATGGTTTTTGTTTTTCCGTGCTTTGAATTGCCATTCCATTGCTTCTGGCCACCACAGTTTCTGAAGGAAGTCAGCCTTTATTCTTAATGTTGTTCTTCTATACATTTTGAATCACTTTTCTCTTGCTGTTTTCAAAATTTCCTTTTGGTTTTTGTTTCTCAACAGTTTGACTATATGTCTCAGTATGAATCTGTCTTTATTGAAATTGGATTTTAGGTTTTTTTTTTAACATTTATTGTTAGGTGAATTGTCTTTTTGAAAAATCATATTTGGGATGCTATCAGCTATGATTTCTTCAAATATTTCTTTCTACATCTTTCACTTTCTCCTTTCCTTCTGTAACTCTCATTGCTTATATGTTGGTGTAATTGATATTGTTCCCCAGGTTTATGAGGCTTTGTTTACTTTTATTCAGTTTTTTTTCCTCTCTGCTCTTCAGACTGAATAATTTCTATTGCTCTATTTTCAAGTTCATTAATTATTTCTTGCCTTCTCAAATCTGCTAATGAGGCCTTCAAGTCAATTTTGCATTTTATTTGTTGTACTTTTCAACTCCACAATTTCGGTGTGATCATTTTTAAAAATAATTTTTAATCATTTTTGAAATTAGCCATTCACTACAACATTGCTGCCATGCTATCTTTTCTTCTAGCATTTCTTACTATTATTTCAATCTATCAATAATAGCTGCTTTAAAGTCTTTCTTGATCTAATATCTTGGGGCACTCAGAAACATTTCTGTGACTATCTCATTTTTATTTCTGTGTTTGGGTTAAACTTTGTTTCTTTGCATGTCTCTTGATTTTTAGTTGAGTACTAGATATTTTTGAAAATATATTAACAATTCTAGATTTGGCTCTCATCTCCCCGCAAACTGGGTTGTTTGTTTTTTATAAACCCGTCTATACTAAATCTGTGATACATGTCTCCCTGAAAATGTAAGGGCATTGATCTCTGCTCAAATTTTTGGTTGGTTTTATTTTTAAGTCATGGTTCCTGTGTTGGCACAAGTTAGAGATCATCCAAAGGCTGGTAAGAATTTGTGCTCAAAAAATTTAAGCCAGTAAAGCTTCAACCCTTGGCTGTTGGGTTTGTGCATGGGCTGAAGGGTATATTCAAACTTCACGTCATTTTAAAATCTGCCTCACCTTATGCTCTGCTGGGCTCTGTTGTGACTCTTCTGAGTGTTCACTTGGTCCTACCATTCCTGTGGACCAGATACATGTGGGTGGCGTGTGTCCACACTTGTCACTTCTGCACATGTGCAGAAGTGGCTCCTGGATGTGTGGCTGTCTTACCTCTGGCACTGTCTATTAAATCCTCGGTTAATCCATTGGCCCCGCCTGTTTTTTTCCTACTGACTCAACACTGACCACACTTAAATGAGTGTCTTCCAGCAGCAGCAGAAGAAAAGCTGCTAGTTTTCACGGCTTACCATGCCTATGCCTTGGCTGAAGTACTATGACTGAACTCAGGCTGCGAGTAGGGAGAAAGGGAAGGAGCCATGGGCAAGGATGCCACACACCTGCACTGTTCTTACCTAAAGTTCACATTAATAAATGTGTTTTTTTTTTTTTCCATGCATAAACACTTCTCGCTTTGTTGTATACCTTTGGTCAGATTCCAGAGTGCTGATAAAATTGTTGGCTTTGAACATTTTGTCCTGCTTTATAGCTGCTTTATAGCTGCTTTTTAGCAAGTGGATTTGTCAACCTCCTTACTCCATCATGTGGGAAGCCAAATCTCTATTGTAACTTTTTTATGCTCTATGATTATAGGACAATCTAATTATCTAAGTGAGCACATCCTCTGAGTTAATTCATAAGTGTTTCAAACACTTCTGAGGTCTAAACACTTCCCTTTCAAAGCCCTTTTGTTGTGATTCACTGAACCAACAAGATGTTCTACAGTCCCCAAAATTGTGTTTCCAATGTGGATTTGACCCAGATCTGCTTTTTCTTGGCCAAGCCAGAGGATTCTTTTAGGAAAATCAAGTTTGGTTTATTGACTTACCAGCTTTTGGTAGACTTGAGATATTGCTTGAAAATTATTTTATCTTGGGGCGCCTGGGTGGCTCAGTTGGTTAAGCAACTGCCTTTGGCTCAGGTCATGATCCCAGGGTCTTGGGATCGAGTCCCACATCGGGCTCCCCCTGCTCTGCGGGGAGCCTGCTTCTCCCTCTCCCTCCGCCTACCACTCTCCCTGCTTGTGCTCTCCCTCTTTCTCTGTCAAATAAATAAATAAAATCTTTTAAAAAAATTAAAAAAAGAAAATTATTTTATCTTAAGTTTCTTTCACCATGTTAAAAACTCTTAATACCCAGCTCCCAGCTCTGCCACAACTGCCCCCACATGTTTGACTTGGCCTTCCTTTTAGTATACAAATTTATAGTGAATAAACATGAACTTAGCTCTTGGTGACACATATTTATTGAGCTACCTGTAATAGGTTCCCTTGTTCCTGTTTTTAGACTTTTATCTTGATACTAACATGTAATTTACTATTATTTTTTCTCCAGGTCTGCATGACAATGGCTTTCCTTTTCATGAACAAATGATTTCTGTGTAAAAGTTCAGGTAGTAATAACTTCATAAAAGAGTACCTCAGATGATTATTAATAAGTGACAAGGAATATGATTGCAAGGTTCCTGGGTGATAATAAATAACAGTTCCTACCTCACCCCGATGCTCATTTCAATGATCTGGAGAGGGAATGAGAAGAGAGCTAGAGCTATTACTCTTTGACTACTTACTATATACCAGATGCTATGGTTGATCTGCATTAATTTACTTGAATTAATGTAGTTCTCACAATAAAACTAAGAAGTAGGTACTGTTAATATTCACACTTCTAAAGTTAAGAAAGCAAGGCCCAAGACATGAGCTTGAAATCTTAGTGAAGAGACCAGTATGGGATGGCCACTCATGGGTCAAAACAGGTGCTGGCTCCATACAACCAGGATGGCTTTCCTGCTACATACAGAACCAGTGTTGCTAAGGAGAATGTGAAAAAGGGGTGAATCAGTGCTGCATGCAGTTGCAAATAACAGAAATTTCAAATAACAACTTAAATAAGGGATTCATTTTTTTTTTTCATTCAACAATAAATCAAGAATTAGACTGGCCCTGGAGTGCATATGTCTATCAGGTTTTTTTCAACAATTCAAAATCATTGAGAAAAAAAATAAGATTTATTTATTTACTTGAGAGAGAGAGAGAGAGAGAGCATGCACACAGGATGGAGGAGGGGCAGAGGGAGAGAGAAAAATCCCAAACAGACTCCCTGCTGAGCGTGGAGCCCAATGCAGGGCTCCATTTCATGACCCTGAGATCATGACCTGAGATGAAATCAAGAGTTGGAGGCTTAACCAACTGAGCCATCCAGGCGCCCTGAGAAAAATTAAAAAAAAAAAAAAAAAAGTTAGGTATGATTATTCTAGATTAAGAGACAATTAGTAGACATAGCAGTCAAATACAATGAGTAATCTTTGTTTGGATCCTGATTCCAAATGGCATTTTTTAGAAAGAACTGGGAAAATTAGAATTGGCCATAATTTTCTATGGTATTAACAAAATAGTGTTGAGTTTGTGGACGTGATAATGGCATCATAGTTTCTGCACAGAAAAATATTTTGAAAGATGTGTATGGAAGTATTTAGGAGTGAAATGATATGGTCAGATGTGTGCCTTAAGTGTTATAGCACCAAGAATATCAGCAATAAATAGAAAACAAAGCTAAAAGAAGATGGTAGAGGAAGGCAGGTAGCACGGGGCCAATCCATAGACTCTACCTAAGTGTGTTTCAGTGTGTGGATTGAAACAAAAAAGAAAAAAAAAACAAAAAGAAAAAAGTGAAAAAAAAAAACCAAAAAACAACTGTGTTAAAAATAGGAAACAGCCCTAAAGTGTCAGCCTTTTTTTCATTCCAGTTTTTTTTGTTTTTTGTTTTGTTTTGTTTTGTTTTTTAGGGCTATCTTGTGCTAATCTACAAATTCCCTGGTATTTTACCTTTGGAGGGTATTCATTTCTTTCCCCTGTGGTGGTTACTCACTTTTCCTTGATTTCAGCAATAGCCATTCATGTACACTTGAACATGGACAGAATTTACTGACATTTGGGAACATAGCAGATGCTCATGCAGCTGAAAGCAAATAACTCAAAATAAGTTTCAAGCTTTGGCCTCTTACCCTATTTCTCAGTCCTTGCTCTCTTCTTTGTTCTCCCTGACAGTGCCCAGAAAGTTCCCCATACATTTCTATAGAGAAGAGTGTACATTTCTGTTCCAATTGCCAATTGTCTGGTAAATGATTTATCATCTCTTCTGAGTTTCATCCTTTCTCTTTCCCACACCAGTCCCTGTAAGAAGGAGGGTATAACAAGATTTGCTTTCTCATTGATATAAACTATACTAGCACACCACCTTACCAACCCCTCCCCCACCAAAGCAAAACTAGCTATAGTAATTTTTGTTTTAATATTTTTTCTTTCTATTTCAAATGTATTTACCTAATTGAAATCATACTTCATTGAGCAAAATACTGAGTGTGTGTTACCAATCCTGGAGGAGGACTATAAACACTTCTGCCCATCGTGTCTCTGTATTCGAATCACCAAGGAAACTATAGTATAGCCAAGCACTGGATGAAACAACGCTTTGCTTTCCTAGAGAAGAGACAATGTAAGATAAGCTTCAGTACTGGGCATCAGTCCCAAAGGCCAATGGGTCTCTCCAGGTGGTGGATTTAGGGATTGGTCTATAAGTATTCCTTCTGTATACTGTTGTAGTACAAGGGCCTAGGGAAGACAGATATAACAGTGGGGTTGCCTGGGTGTCCTATGATGCACACACCTTAAGCAGAGACACAAAGCGTGCTCATTGAGTGTATGTAACAAGAAAAGATACTCCCACATAAGGTGATAAACCAACACAGGTTGTGTGGACCCTTTCTTTATCTCTTGGTAAGGAAGGCCAGGCCCAAGGCACATACTTACGGGGCTGAGGGCCAGTTGAAAGACTATGCACATGAGACAGCCTTTTCCAATACTTTACATACTATTTTATTTTATTATTTTACATTTTTCATGTTCTTAAGTATTATTGGCAATTTTATCATTCTTGTCTTTTGTCAATTTTCAAAAGAAAAAAAGGTTCTTACATATCCTTTGTTATTGTCACTCACTGTGGAAGATAGATTAGCTATATTCTTCTCTGTCTTCACAATCACATCATTTAAGAACACTTTGATGTGAAGACTTTTTCTTACTTTGATTGCCAGAACAAAGTACACTCAGTAACAGTCATAGCTGTGATAATAATATTAAAGTGTAATGCTGAGCAAGCAGTTTAAGGTTTCAGTTTTTCCATCTGTATAAAAAAAAGAATTTAGGATAGATACTCATTAATGACCCCTCCAACTTTAAATTTTTATTAAAACTATAGGTTTTCTTTCATTTTCCAAAAAAAGAGGGAACTCAATAGCATAAAAAGATTAACTAACATTCCAAGGACAGGATTAAAAGACAGGGTAAATTTTGGTTTCTGTTCTCTTAATACCTTTGACTAAGAAGATGAGATTCCTAACATTTACTTTTCCAAGTTAAGCAAAATCCTGTATGGACGACAAACCCAACTATAGGCATTATGCTTGCTCCATGAAAGTCACACACACCATCAAAACTTTTGTATCCATGCACAGAGTTGAAAATGAAGGAGCGCTTTTCCTTTTGGAGCAGTGATTTTTAAAAGACATCAAGCTGGACACAAAGTAAAGGTCTATTAAATGGTTGGTATGTCATACCTCTTCAATGCTTTTAAAAGTATAATATCTACAGACTTTGAATCAATCTGCTTGAATGGCATTGCCTCTGAGCTCTAACAAATGCACAAAAATAGAGAACAAGATTCCCATCCACAATGTCTTTGTCAACTCTGAGATGATGATTAATGAAACATGGCTGGCTGGAGATTTGTAAAGAGAGGATGGCAGTAGGATTCCCAAGGAGCTTTCGAATTGGAATTGAAAAGGATGAGTTCAAGCAGGAAGGGCAGAAGAAATGCTTTAAGGATGAACAGAATCACACTTTCAAGAAATGCACTCTACATGTGGATTGCTGGGAAGCCATGAAGAATGGGGTCATTCTTTTTGATCAATGCTTCAGGTTGACTAAGTCTAAATTGTAGACCCATGAATAATAGTAGTCTAAGTGGATACACTAGAACTGAATGCATCTAGACCCGTAATATAAAATCTATGAATAATTCAAACAGTGCTGATCTGACATCTTCTTTTGAACTACCTGTGTGCAGGGGGGAGAAACTTCTTGCTTAATCAATTACATGATAAACTCTGAAATTCCTATGATTATATACATTTTTGTATTATTAGAGTCACCAATTTTTAAACAAACAATTGCAAATTTATCCATTACAAATCTCTACACATAGTATACTAAGTTTCTCAATGTTTTTCACCAGGAAATCCCTTGTTAATTGATTGTTTTTATAATACTTGAATCAATTAAATAATATTTTTATCATTTAATTTTGAATGTATTCCTACAACTTTGTCTTAATTGACTACAATTTATTTATCGTGGAAAATATAACCAAGATTTATCATGAGCTTACTACATACCACACACTGGATGAAGCACTTCATTTCTTATTTAATAAGAAAACTATCTTATTAAATATGTTCTGTATTCAATCTCCCTTTACAACTGAAAAAACTGAGGGTTATTGAGGGTAAATAACTTTCTGAAGTTCACACTGCTAGTGAATGCTAGATCTTGGACTAAATTCCACATCTATCTCCCAGAATAATCATCTTCTGCTATCTCATATAACATACTACAGCACCCAAATCATGCTTTATCAATCCCAAGACTCAATAACTCTTTTTTTATTTTTTATTATGTTATGTTAATCACCATACATTACATCATTAGTTTTTGATGTAGCGTTCCATGATTCATCGTTTGCATATAACACCCAGTGCTCCATTCACTACATGCCCTCTTTAATACCCATCACCAGGCTAACCCATCCCCCCACACCCCTCCCTTCTAGAACCCTCAGTTTGTTTCTCAGAGTCCATAGTCTTTCATGGTTCGTCTCCCCCTCTGATTCCCCCCCTTCATTTTTCCCTTCCTGCTGTCTTCTTCTTTTTTTTAACATATAATGTATTATTTGTTTCAGAAGTACAGGTCTGTGATTCAAGAGTCTTACACAATTCACAGCACTCAGCATAGCACATACCCTCCCCAATTGGGGTTACTGTGACTTGCTTATATTATCACCTGGGGTAGAGTCAATATTAGTGATTTAACCACAGAATCTGGTAAAGGTGTTAAATTTAGTTGAAACTCAATAAATTCATATTGATTGACCAATGTTTAAAAATTTGTTTGTATTGCAAATTTATAAAGTGGAAAAGAACCAATAAGAGTCATTGACTCAATAACTTTTATATATTAATGTAGTTGGAGTTTTATTCCTTACAGTAGTGATGGCTTTTGAAAGCCAATTTAGTTTTTACAGTCTCTCAATCAAGTAGATATTTTAGTCTTTTTTCAGTCTTCAGTGAAGACTTTTGGGGTATAAAAGTGTTGATGAGATTGTAATATAGAAAGTACTGTGATTGGGCGCCTGGGTGGCTCAGATGGTTAAGCGTCTGCCTTCGGCTCAGGTCATGATCTCAGGGTCCTGGGATCGAGTCCCACATCGGGTTCCCTGCTCAGTGCAGAGCCTGCTTCTCCCTCTCCCTCTGCCACTCCCTCTGCTTGTGCTCTTCTGTCTATCTCTCTGTCAAATAAATAAATAAAATCTTAAAAACAAAAAAAGAAAGTACTGTGATTAAACTTGCATTAATGGCAGCTTTACACCCTACTGGGAAATAGTTTTGGGAAATAAGGTTGATTTTCATTTCCCACCAATATATGTATATCCTGATTAAAGGATGCCTACTATAGAGATAGTTATTGACTCAATAACTCTTATTGGTTCTTTTCCACTTTATAAATTTGCAATACAAACAAATTTTTAAACATTGGTCAATCAATATGAATTTATTGAGTTTCAACTAAATTTAGCACCTTTACCAGATTCTGTGGTTAAATCACTAATATTGACTCTACCCCAGGTGATAATATAAGCAAGTCACCGTAACCCCAATTCTCTTGGCGTTACTAGTGAAGGGAAAGGCAAGGATGTTGTCCACTTTGGGGAAGATATGAACATGGAAACGTGAGGCCATTCTACTCACTTGGGAGCAACTAGTCTTAGGGCAAGTCCAGCATTATGAAGGAGAGGAAGAACTTGAATCATTTATTGCATTGTGAGCCTCTGCATCAAATGTCTCTGAGCCCAGCCCTACTTATAAACCTTTGTAAGTTTATACATTTAATACATTTAATATTTTTAAGTCAGCTGTTACTTGCATACAAAAAGTAGGAGTAGTAAGAGCTCAGAGTTGATAGTATTATAGGATCAAATTAGAATGGATTTAAAAGCCAGAGAAATTTTGTAACTGGCTATGTTGAAAATAAAGAGCCATTCTCAGTTTTAAAAGTGATGATGACATGATGCAAGATGTCATTAATATCACTGGCTTGGAAGTGTTATGCAACATAGATTCCTTGGTGGAGTGTGGTGCCTAATTTTAAAGGCATAAAGTGAATAAAGTTTATATTAGAGAGAGAACAGGAGATGAACCCAAACTGTGGTAAGAAAAATAGGATTTTTATTCACTCATGCCAGATTATTAGCTAGGTTCCTAGGATAACAAAGAAGGAAATGACAAAGATGAATACCCTAGTCTGGATAACAATAATAAATAATATTTAAATAGTCTTTCTATATGCCTATCATTGTTCTAGGTGTTTAATATACATTAATTCATTTAATTATCAAGCAGCCTTATGTGATAGTTATCATTATCAGGCTTTTAGAGAAAACAGAGTAGCTTGCCCTTCAAACTTTAGATTTCACACCAGCTAATCATAAAACATTCATATAAACTTATCATATAAATTCGAAAAGCACTTTTCAAGACTATTATCAAGAATTCAAGTAATGTACTGAATTAACATGCCTTTAATTTACACTAGCAATATAGAGGGTGTAAATAAAAAAATACCCCTCCCCACAAAACCGCAGAATTTGGCAGGGACTTTGGTCTTACTGTGAGGGTTACAAAAAAGTGTGGTTCAAATAGGAATGGGGTTAATGTATGATTAATTTTTGTCAGTTTATCGCACTATTATTTTATTTTTTCTAACTTGATAGAAATTCTGAACATTAAGCTGTGAGCACATTATGTAGATGCTGAAACAACCTTCATTCTTCTCACTGTTAGCAGTTAACCTATTGCTCTGCAAATGATTCTCTTTTCTTTAAAAGTGGAGGATTTTTACTAAGTTCCTTTAAATGCATAATCATTTATTTGTGGAACATAAGGAATAGCATGGAGGACATTAGGAGAAGGAAGGGAAAAATGAAGGGGTGGAAATCAGAGGGAGAGATGAACCATGAGAGACTATGGACTCTGAGAAACAAACTGAGGGTGTTAGAGGGGAGGGGGGTGGGGGGGATGGGTTAGCCTGGTGATGGGTATTAAGGAGGGCATGTACTGCATGGAGCAGTGGGTATTATATGAAAACAATGAAGCGTGGATCTCTACATCAAAAACTAATGATGCATTGTATGGTGACTAACATAACATAATAAAATAAAAATAAAAAAAATAAATGCATAATCACTTTAAAAAGTGGGGAAGAGTTCAGGTGTGTGGTAAACTCTGCTTCTGTGTATTTTATTTGCAGGGTTACTTGCTGTCTATCACAGAAAGAAGGAAGTGCCTGCAGCCTTACGGACTGAGAAACACACCCAGAGTCACGCCAGGGAAAAGCATCATTTCTTAAATCTATCAACTGGCGATCTTTTACAGTCTTCTTTTGGGACAATTAGTGACATCATTAACCTATCATTAATTCAAAGCTGAGCTTCAACTGATTTAATCAGACTATCAAATGCAAATCTGAGTAACTTGAAGCTTTGATGCAATGGTACAATAAAGGAAAGAAGAAAAAAAACACAAGGAACGAAGGGCCAGACTCTTATCTGTTCTGTGTGCTGACCATACCACCCTGCCATTTGAATTCTAGGACCTATTTTCCATATTTGGGTATACACAAATAGGGCAAATATAAAGTAATGAACTTTATCAAATGAAATGTGTACATTACACATTATAATGTATGCATTGCCCACGAAAAATGTTTGATCTTAAGACAAATATTTCATCCGGACAAAGTAGCTTCAAGATGCACATTTCAGACTATGTTTCCTTAGCCTCAAGTCATTTCAAGAACATGTACAGCTACTGAGCTTAAATTTAACCAACTAACATATTTAAGTTATTACAAGCTTATTATAAAAATCTGATAAGTTTACATCATCAGCCAATATTTAATTTAAAATTATAAGCATGCTAATGTTTAGTATGCATTAGTTTCATATTAACTTTTCCTGTTTTTGTATTTCTGTATTTATTAACTGGCACCTACTATGTGCCAGGAATAGCAGTATGAAGAAAAATGGTACTGAGCTCACCCTCAAGTCACTCACTGATGGTCCAAGACTGAACACAGATGACGTGGACACAATATGTTTTACTTCCAAAGTTGTTGTTGTTTTTAATAGATTGGCCATTTCTTTTTAATAAACTCTTTTATGTTACCATATGCCTCTGAGTTTTGAAGTTTTCACAAAATAGTCTTACGCTTTCAAGTCCTCAGGGACAACACTCCCATTTATAAATTTTTGGCTTCATGTGAAAACATATGCATTTTCCACTTTTATTGAGTTTCCTGTGATATTATCTTCATGCCAAATAACACAAATGCAAATAATTTACTTGTACTGCAAAGATATACTTTATATAATTTAAACACATATTTGCATCACTAAATTATCCTATTTCCTACTTTGGATTAATTTAAAATAACTACACAAAATAAAGTGAAGGAAATGTTAAAAATTGTACAAAGGGAACACAGCCTACAAAATTAGTTATCCTCCTTTCCCCCATTTTCCTTTTTTTCCAAAATTAAAGTGGGGGTATTCCCTTGTTACCTGGAACTAAGGTGGAAAGAATTCCAATCATTCATTTTAATCAGACATTAACTGCAAGTTAATATTCATATGTGTATTTGGAGAGGACAAATAATAAGCCCTATTATATTCTATAGCAAAACTAATAAAGAGATTATTTTTATCTGAGCATAAAAACAAGTATGCAAAGACATATTTTAAATGACCAGGTAAGTTAGACTGTGAAGAATATGTTGAAAAGTTTAATCTTTGTCTAAAATCTTCAAGAGTATGTTCAGATAAGATACAAAAGAACTATTATGTCTTCTGTTAAATGCTTTTCTGATTTGATACTCTTCACTCTGCAGCATCTAGCAATTTTATGTAAAATGGGGTACTAATGAATGCGTGTGCAGAGAATGAATAAAAATACTTTTATTGGAGAGACCACGACTTAGGTCATCTTTCTTTCCCTCCCCCCACCCCCGTCTCTGAAAATGCAGCTGAAAGCAATTCAATTTGTGTTTTATCTGAGGTGATGCACTGCTCTACATCCATTCCGGATGGCGAGGGAGCGGCAAAGGGGTTACTGAGGCAGAATTAGACTAATCAAGTTTCCGTTTCCATTCTGCCTAAAGGGAAAGATGACACCTGCTTGTGCAGCTTCAAAGTGTTGAAATCCTTTCTGCTTTCATGTGGTTACTGTGCATATTCTCTGGTGGATTAAATGAGGGGAATGCATTATAGTTTTAAACTTAGATGCCCCATTAAGATGAATATGCACCTAATGAGCTGAAAAATTACCCATGCTGCTTCCAACCACCCTTCCCCCTCACTATCATGGGAAACTGGCTAATCAGGTTGGGAGTGTATCTTCTGTGTTCTTAAACCACTGGTTATGAAATTTAGCCAAGGACCATATTCGAACACATGTTTAGTGTATTAACAATATAAGCAATAAGTGATGCTTCAATTAATAGGGAAGAAAGAACAGTCTTTTAATAATGAATGCAGTAGTCTTATGCAATTTGGTTAGAAACAAGATAGAAACACGAAACCCAGTGGCTATTATTCATGGGCCCCAGGTAGTTAGTACTGTCAAGTGTTTTGTAATTCCTGTAACTACCTTCACATACACACCTCAGTAAAATGTATAGAATATTTTGAAAAATAAGCAGTTTTTTGTCACCTTAGTAACTCTTGAGGCTTATAAAAAAAAAAGGCTGTAATACAGCAATTTAAGGCTGTCTGAATTTAAAATATTTCTTTGCTGCTTAGGTGAGGTGATATAAGAATGAAGTGATTTCAAGGGACAACACCAGGAGCTGAAGCCAATTATATTTCGGTGTTATTCACAGATATTCCTACCTGCCAAGTGGAGTGCAGCAAGTTAGTATTCACACTGTGATCTATGAGCATGGATATGAGGCTCAATTTTCTCTCGAGGGAAATCTTCTCACAAACAGTTGACAGAGCAAAACACAGTTACAAAGGAACAAATGAAAAATCTAATAAATATGATGCAAATATTTTTTAAACAGGCATTTTATAATGTGCAATTCAAAGCAAAATTTCAGCTTCTGTGTAAGGAAATTACTGCAGAAAACAACAAGCGAACATTATTGCTGAGCAAAGTTTGCTCCTAAGAGATCTCTTGCTTTGAGTCAAAGTTGTATTTTTCTTATTTACTGAATTTTTGCAGTTTAAGAAGAATATAAATGTAATTATATTTAGTTAAGTATTACACTATAAATCAGAATAATGCACATATTAAAATACATAATAAAAGCTGAAACATGGGGCTCCTGGGTGGCTCAGTGGTTGGGTGTCTGCCTTCGGCTCGGGTCATGATCCCAGGGTCCTGGGGTCGAGCCCCACATGGGGCTCCCTGCTCAGCAGGGAGCCTACTTCTCCTTCTCCCTCTGTCTACCACTCTGCCTACTTGTGCTCTCTCTCTGTCAAATAAATAAATAAAATCTTTAAAAAAAAAAAGCTGAAATAATTTTGTGTCCTTAGTCATATGTATAATTTTATTCTAGTTTAAGAAAATTAATTGATCTGGGGGCACCTGGCTGGCTCAGTCTCTCGAATGTGCGACCCTTGATCTTGGGGTTGTGAGTGTAAGTCTCACGTTGGGTGTAGAGATTACTTAAAAAGTAAAAGAAAAGAAAAAAAAAGAAAATTAATTGATCTTAAAGAGATAAATTAAAAGATATAATTCTTTTTCTTCAAATAGTGTTTAACTTTTACTAAATGTCAGAGCAAAAAAGTAAATTCTAATTCAAAGCTAAGAGTTTATGCTCCTTGTAGATAGACTCAAATTTCCATGTGTATGTGGTTATAAATGCACAGAAAATAATATATTCATACTATCTTGGAGTCAATATTTTCTAAGACTTTTGAGTGATAAATGAGAAGCAATGTGTTAGAGTATAATTATAACAAAAATTAAATAATTATAAAAAAATATAACCAAGCCACACTTTTCTAGTTAGAATTAATAAATGAGCTGGAATTCGTTGGTCTCTAAACCTAAATTTTCATGATTATGTTTGGTGAATGTAAGCACTTCAGATCAACAAAAATTAATGTAGATATTTATTTAGCCTAAATTAAATATTTTGTGGATTTCTCAATGCAAAGCAAAAAAGAATATGTTTCTAATTTTTATAACTCTGGAACATCCTTCCTTATAAATTATTTGAAATATATTGTACATTAATCACACTTCCTACATTTAAGCTTAATTTTATGGTCCAGCAATACAATATAGCCCAATGCTCTGTCATTTAATAAAGGTTTTCATCATTGTATTTCTTCCTGGACAAATTTTTCACTTTTTACACACTGAGTCCTGGAATCACTATGATTAAAATGCAAAGAGAAAATTTCTTATCAGTAATTGCAAATATTTAACAATTTAGATCCTATTTTAGTTATCAGTAATTTCAAAATAAATCAAAGTAATTAAAATATTTTAGTCACTTAAAACATTTTTAAAGAGGCGTTTTCTTTAGAATTTTCCTTTCACTTATCCTTGGTTGAAACAACAATTTTCTAATGATAAGCTGGTGTCATTAAATCAGTAATGATTTTATCACATAGGAAAGATTATATTTGAAACTTAAAGCATACACTCTACTCCAAAAAAGTCTAGAAGCATATTTAAGTTTGCTTTTATGTTCAACATGCAACACATTTTGAGTATTGATGTGTATGCAATCTTTGTTTTCAAATTCCCTTTTATGATCATATACTTTATATTTGACAAAAAACATAAAGATCAATAGACACGAAGGACATACTAGCAGAAATACGAATATGTTTAAAATGACTTTTTTGACAAATTCATGAATGACAGAAATATATATGAGTTAAGAGACAATTATCAGTGCTATAGAAAATAATGACCCTTTTCTAGAAAATTATTTTCGGTGTTTATAAATGTAGTTGCTTACATTTATTTTTAAATTCTAGAGAATATTTTCTCAATTATAGGTAGTATTGCCTTCAATTCTTAGCTGGAATAAATGATATCCCTATTACTATGTATTCTTTATTATTGACTTCAGCTATTTTTATTTCCCACCCTTGCCTTTATAAGAAAAATGTTAAACTATATGTCATGCTTTGAAGAATTCAACATCGCTATTGATTCAGAAAGTCCCCTTGAAAGAAGGAAGTTGCAGTCTTGGCCCAGCCATTTTATGATAAACTTGTTAATGCCATTAGGATATGTGTGAAAGATTTTAGGAAGGTCAATGGTACACCAGTATGCCTGTGCTTGTCAGAGTAGTACTTTAGTTTCCCAAGTACAACTGATTTAGGATGTTCATAAAGTCCTCTTATATGCCATTATCATATGTCATATTTCACTCATGTTTCCATTTCCTTAAATACCGGTGCAGACAAGATAGACAGCGGCCTTTCCTATACTATCTCATTGAAAAAATATTATTAGTAAAACAGCAGCTAGAGTCTACAGGTAATTTACACAAACTCCAAGCATGGGAACATACAGCTCTGTTGAATGTTATACAAGTATATCGAAAACTCACTGTAGCCTGCAGTGCTTCTTTGTGGAAGCAGGTGTAGTAAAAACATATTGGAGATTAAGTGTTTGCCTGTTCTATATCAGAGGAGGGGAAAGAGCAGAATAGAGACAGTAGATTTTATAAAATTATCTTTCCCCTTTGAATTTTATTTATGCCTTGAGTGTGTGTTGTAAGTTACACTTAGCGTATCTAAAATGCACGTATGGAAGCCACTGCATTTTGTGCAGTCAGATGACAACGGGGAACATGAACCATTAATACAGTAAGCTTCCTTTACTACCCCTTGTATAACAATGCAATTGTGTTTTCGATATGAGGGGGGAACCCTCTACTGATTCTTAACAATCGTGTTTAATATCACAATGGCACTGATCTTCTCTACGGTGTCATTCATTTAGGCAGAAATTATGTCCAAGAGGAATTAGAATCCTGGATTTTCTAACCCTGTCTAAAAAGTGAGCTCAATTACAGGCAGTGCCTCACACAACCAAGTTAATTTGTAATGATTCAACTAAGTGCTGACGTGAAAGAAGCCTTCGATGACTACCGGTGCTCTCTTTTTTCCCCAATGGCTCTCTACAAATCATCTCACATACCACAGCGCAAGTCTAGAAGCTAAAAAAATGAATACACCAGTAATTTCTTTTTGACAATGACTTGACACCCGGCTGATGGGAGTAGCTAACAGTATGACCTCCAGACTGTTAGCTCTGCTAAAAGAGATTCACTTGAAACACCCATGGGGTTATGGATTCCTGCTAATAGCAGCAATAGAACGGATGATAAAATTATGGCAGGGTAGAAATGCTTTCTCAATTAATTTCCCATCATGTTAAGGCCATTATCATTGGATGTCATCTAGCAAAATGGGGGGAAGCTCTAGTACCTTTGAAAGTTTCTCTTAAAAAAAAAGTTTCTCTTAGTTAGATAGTTAGTTAGCAGATAATAGCAAACCAGACTCTTAGAAATGTTTACCTCCAAATAAAACTTTTATATTGATTAACAAGCCCTGACACCTGCATATAGGCTAAAAGATATGCATTTAGGAAAGGATAAAAATGTGCACTTACGGATGGAGTAGATTTTTTTTATTAATTTTTTTAAAGATTTTATTTATTTATTTGACAGAGAGGGATAGCGAGAGCAGGGACACAAGCAGGGGGAGTGAGAGAGGGAGAAGCAGGCTTCCCGCCGAGCAGGGAAGCCGATGCGGGGCTCATCCCAGGACTCTAGGATCATGACCTGAGCTGAATGCAGACGCTTAATGACTGAGCCACCCAGGCGCCCCCTGGATGGAGTAGATTTTAATATGAAAGTTTAAAAAACTCAAATGATAAATTAAATTACTGGGCAAAGCAGCAAAAGAGCCATAGAAATTATAGGACAGCAGTATAGTTTCTAATTGGTTTCTTATGACTTTAGGATGGTTCTCATTTAAGCTGATGAACAAATATAAACAGAGAAGAAATATTCTTTAATCCTAGGCCATCTTCATTTAGACAAACTGCATGTCAAGCGGTATTACTCAGTATAATACTTTAAGTACATGACCATTTATTAAATCACCCTAAGATGTAGTGTGAACAAAAGGAATTTCCTCAACATTATGTGGGCAAATGAGAGTTATGATAGACAAAATGAGGTATTATTTTCCATGCATAAATACGTAAAGAGAGGGTGATTAAGAAACTAACTTAAAACTTTAGGTATACATTACATTTTGTCGAAGTGGTCATTTTTTTTTTTTCCCCAACAAAAATGGAGCTCATGAAAATCTAAGTCACAGATTTTTTTCCTCATCATCAGCATCACTTTTTGTCAGTACTCCTTGTTTGTATAATAACAAGAGTATTATATTAATGTTGAGTAATAACCAAAATTGCATTTGTTGATCTGTCTTTTTTTTTTTTTTCTTAAAGATTTTATTTATTTATTTGAGACAGAGAGAATGAGAGACAGAGAGCATGAGAGGGAGGAGGATCAGAGGGAGAAGCAGACTCCCTGCTGAGCAGGGAGCCGGATGCGGGACTCGATCCCGGGACTCCAGGATCATGACCTGAGCTGAAGGCAGTCGCTTAACCAACTGAGCCACCCAGGCGCCCGCATTTGTTGATCTGTCTTAAATACCTGAGTAGAATAAGGTATACCTAGTTAAGAAATTATTTAAATATCTTTATATGGGTCAAGGTTTCATTTGATATTCAAGAAATACATATGCCTAGAAGATAGATTATTTAAAGAGAAAAACAAGTCAGAGTCAGGAAAAACTCAGAAATGATGTTTAAAATCAGGAAAAATATATGGTACGAAGATTCTTTGTAAATCACTTAATTAAGCTATTGACACCATAGCATCCATCTAATGCAGGTCTGATTCTTTTCATTCTTTATATTGGGCTATTTCACCTACTTAACATTCTTTTTCATGTCCCTAAAGAGATTATTGTAAAATCTGATTGCATTTCCGGAAAAATAACATTTTGGTGCTAACCTCGTATTTTCCCTTCTTACTTATCCTGGCAATGTGCACACACTTGTCACTCAACTCAAATATGTGGTATAGATAGATATGCATGTCTCACTGCTTTGTACATATACATCTTGCTCAGTTCTACTTGGTAATGTTATTTTAATAAGTTTCCCCTCAGCTCCTATCTTTTTGCTAATGAATTCTTTGTGCAAAAATATTTGGTACTAAAAGAGAATTCATAGATAATCTAAACTCATCTCCTCAATATACTGATTAGACTCCTACAACTCAAAGAAAGCAGTTACTTGGCCTGAGCTTGTTAGTAACAGAATAGAAACTAAATTTTTGATATCTACTTCGGGGCTGTTTCAATTAAACTGTTGAACTATCCCTGCACTATTCAAACCAACATAATCTATGTGAGTTCATGTCTGTAGTTAAAATCTGTTGTTTGTTTTATACTCATTTTTTCATTAACTAAATTGTATCATTATATAATACATTTTAACTCCTCTTTTTATACAATTAATAAATTAAAGTTACAGTCTCAGTGTTTATCATGTATACACTAGGTCCTTTTGACAAATGTTAAGTTTGTCTATATGTGGTCTTATGATACGAAGTCCAAAAAGACAGATTCCTTGAAAAATGTGTATAACGAAGACTCTACTGGTATTTTCAGACTAACGGTATTTAGGACAATATTCTCTTGTAGAGAATTAAAAAATAGTAATACATAATAGTAAGTTTCTATTGGTTATAGTTTACATTTACTTCAAAACAAGCAGTAGTTCCAGAGATGGTGTAAGGAACACTGAGTATCACTGAGTGGAATGGTGAGAAAACATTATTTAATAAAAATCTAGAGACTATGGGTGTGTGTTTCCTGTTGTGTTAAACTCATATAATCAAAAGAGGATCAGAGTATCAAAATTACACAGTAATTAAGACTGTAAGCACTGGAATCAGATAACAGTATGTTTGAAAGCTAACTTCATCATTTTCTAATTGTGAAACATTAACCAAACTGCTTAAACTTTTCAAGTCTTGGTTAAATTCTCTGAAAAACTGGAACAGTAATTCCTAATGAGATATATTCTGTTACTGTTCAACAATTTATCATCCACTCCCTGTACACATTGGGGTTAAGCACACTTCCTTGACTCACTGACTTTGGGCGTGGCTGTGTGCTTTGCTCAGACTACGGAATGTGACAAGACAGCGCGTGGAGATTTTACACATGGTTTATGCCATCAGGATTGCCCTCTCTTGTTTTCAAGATCCACTGCAAGAAGAACATACCTTAGGAATTAGTGGGCCAAATAGGATAGAAAAGCGCTTGGAGAATACCTGAATAAAATTGGTGAGGTAGTTCAGGGAATAAAAACAAGATGGATGAGGAAATAGAGTAATGGTTTTGATTTGAGGCATACACTTGGGAGTATTATTTTTTGTCTCTGTGGTTACATTGCATTTGATATTACTAGCGATCCCATTCCTTTCTTCTTTCCTTCTTGACTTGCTTTTCTAAACTTGGGTTCTTGTACACTGAAAAAAATCTGTTTTGAATTATTTTTTTCCTCTGAGGGATTTACTTGTTTTTCTTCCAGGAGGAGTCAAATTCTCTCTTGACCATATTGCCAATCATCCTATAGTAATCTCTCCCCCTTATTTTCCAATATTTTCTGTCTGAAACCCTTCAATTTTATTTAATTTTTCTCTTATTCTAATTTATGGCTGAGCATGTTCAGTGAAGCACAACTATCAAATGCAGCAAACACTTGTCATTTTCTTCCTGCTGCTTACTTTCAAGGAGTAATTAATTTACTGTGGCCCTGACACATAGGGATTATTTTGGTTTAGAAAATCTATTAAAATCCTTTTATGTAAAAAGTAATCTTTAGATATTGTTATGTGGCCATTATGGTCAAATATTAACAGGAAGATGGTAACAAATTTATGCTTGCATAATTGCACAAAAACTAGAATGGAAAATTTACTTTCTAACTAGTGACCTATCACTCTGTTTATTTTACTTAATTTTAGGTTAAGACCTCAATGTTATATAAATGAACATTTTTCTTTCTATCAGATTTATAACTCTGAATTTTTTATCATAAAGTTGGAAATACTAGAAAAAAAGAAAAAATACTTATTATTTACTGGAAAACTGTTTAGTATCACATAAAAGTTAGCCTGTTGAAAATTTGATTCCATTATTATTTTTAAAGTGTAAAATCATGATGGTAGATACTGAAACATTTGTATTAAATATATATAATATGCTTTCATTATATTTTGTATATTTAATACATTAACAGTTATAAATATCCTAGTATATTTATAATATAATACATAATACATTTAATTTATCTCACCCATATTTTCTGCTTGGACCTCTCTACCTTCCCTACTGGAAAAGAAGGCAAAACATGTGTTTTAGATGCTCTAAAATATCATGATACCCTGCCTAACCACTCAATAACTATGAATTGATAAAATTGATCATTCATGTTTAGGGAAAAAAAACCTATGTCAGCTTACATATCAATCATCTAAGATGGAACCCACAAAGGAAGTTAATATAATTAGAGTGGACCATATTGGGTAGGCATCTAGAACAATATAATAACAAACAAGTCACACTTGTCTGTGAAACCACTCTATTTTTGTGGTTAATGAGTGAATAATGAAGGTTCTTCATGAGAAAATAAAAAAGGGTTCATTGATGACTCAGTTTTATTTATTTATTTTTTTTTTTAAAGATTTTATTTATTTATTCATGAGAGAGAGAGAGAGGCAGAGGGAGGAGCAGGCTCCCAACGAGCAGGGAGCCCAATGCGGGACTCGATCCCAGGACCCTGAGATCATGACCTGAGCCGAAGGCAGACGCTTAACCATCTGAGCCACCCAGACGCCCGATGACTCAGTTTTAAAGTACAGAATATGTATCAGTTTTAATCCATTACAACTGAATTCAATCTTAAATCAGTTTTATTTGAAGATCAATCATATTGATACCAAATGGCATTTTCAAAACTTTCAAATTTCTCAAAAAATTAAGACTGTAAGTGTATATGAACCCATGGAGGGTGTCTGTCTTCTGTAACATGTTATTCAAAAGGAAGAACCTCAAAGATCAATATTCCTTACTGTAGGAATCCACAGAGATTTTGTGAAAATTTAAAATTTCAAATAAAGTATGTGACATTCTGTTTTGAGGTGTTGTTGTTGTTGTTGTTTTTAATGTGCCACTCTCTCACATTAGTTTCTGAAATCTTGCAGAGCAAGAATCATCCCCATAACTTGTCACTGTATTTGCATAAAGAAGGTATTGAAGGAAGTTTTGCTGAATAGAAACAAAACAGAATTGTGCTAGGGTTCAGTTCATGTTGATTCTCTCATATACACTCACAAACTCTACTAGCTCCATGATGATGAGTAGAAACAGGTTGGAAAAGATATAGAGCTAAATATGTTCTAGATAGTGCTATTTTGTTTTCCTTTCAGGCAGTTTATAACTGGGGAGATTTTGAGATTAGGCTTTTTTGTTGTTGTCATTTTAGAAAAATATGTTTAAATCAGGTGATCTAAAGAGAAAGAAAAGAAAGAAAAGAAAAATGGAAGGGAGAAGTATATTGGAAATTATATGAAATGAGATTGATTTTCCTTTTACTTGCAGGGAGAATTAAGTTAAAGAAATTCTTGAGTCAGCACTGGAAGACTACAGGGTTCTTCAAGTCATCTTGGACTTGTGCATGTAGAGATATCTGGGTGAGGCAGGGTGAAGAATGAGGTAAGTATCCAAAAGGAAATGACATCCACTTTCACAGCTAAAGCTGATCTTATGCTTGATAGATAATCAGTTGGAGGGCTGGACACAGGATTAGTGATTCATGGAGTACAGGACTTTTGATTTCTCTGACTTGCAGTTCTTCATACATTATTGAGAAAGGTCAGAGGTGTCCATGCTTACAACTACTGCATCAGTTGTTCAGTTCTCAGGGGACAAGGGTGATGCTTGCTATCTAGATACTATCATTCTCTACTTAGGCGTTTGTTGAGGGAGAAAATAGGCATATGTAGCAAACAGATGGCATTGACATGCTCCTGTAGAAGGTCATTGGCTACAGCAGAATACCGGAACCACTAGAATCACCATATTTGCAGTAAGCCCCGGAAGAAACAAATATATTTGCAAAAGCCATTGCTCCACCACACCAAACTACTGTGTACTCTTTTTTTTTTTTTTTTTGAGAAAGGAGATTGTTCAATGATGATGAAGACAGTAAATAGTGCCCATGAATTTTTCACCATACTTGTGATTCAGGCTAGTCAACTTATGCATTGCCAACATCTTTTAAATCCATACTCTCTCTTTTTTTTCCTCTTTCACTCTCCAAAATTGTTTCATTTGGCCAAGTATTTGACATGGTCTGCTTCAAGTTTGCAAATGATTGTGTGTGTGTGTACATGTATTTTAGATCCAGATGTTGAAAATGAACTCTGCAATCCTCTCTTGGGTTTGTACTGATATTACTCTAGTGAATAATTTATCAAACAGAATCTTAGTAAAAATCTGTTCTTGGTTACCTCAGAGTTTTTAAAGTTATCCTTTCAGGATATGTATAAATTATTTCTATATTATTAAGTATTTTCAAGATAGAATATAAATTACTTCCACATTAGTAACTTGTGAGTTACTAGAGGATCAAAACCCAATGAATCTCCTCTTGTCCATGCATTCAAATGAATCAATTAGATTTACTTTTGTGTTAATTGAAACAGTTGCTATAACTGAATCACCACCAGGTAGAGGCCAAATAGTTTTGTGTTCTAAAAAATTAAATATATTTTGCTATCTGAATTTGCGTCTGCTTTAATTTTTAGTGGCTATATATGTTGGTGTACATAGGATTCTGCACATTATCATATAGGTATCAAATATAATCCCTTTGTTTCCAAGAACATGAAGTCATTTGTCTTAAAAACATTTAATTTTTTTCAGTAAGAATTAGGGTTTTAGAACAATGAATAAAGATTGGTATTTATGGGAAACTAAATGCTATCAAATTAATACAATCTTAACATACTGTTTTAACCTTCACTTTTTTATGATTTGGGGATCAAAATATTTTCTACTTACTTGAAGTTCATAGATGAAGAATAGCACACATTTTGCTGAGACACATTTGTGTCATAGCCCTCAGTGGCTCTTTCCTTGTCTAAACAAATTACTTAGCTTGAGGAAAATTTCTATGAAAATAAATAAAAAGTAATAAAACAAATAATATTGAACTTCAGTTTTATCATCTGTATAACAGGAATAATATTTGTCACTTTGAAAATTTAAATGAGAATTCCTTCTGTACTAGGGAATAGTGCCTTCTTTTCACTTTCTCTTTCTTTTGAATGCACACATATACATATAATATGTGCATAAAATATATATGCATGAAATAATATATTATGTTGCATGTTATTAAATTATAATATAGAATCACAAAAACTTAATCTCAGTTTCACTATATACCCAATAAATGCTAGACATACAGCAGTACAATTTCCTACTGTTAGATATATTAATCTAACAATATATATTGAACAAAATACATTGATGTAAGGTCTCAGAATGGAATTAGAAATGGATCCTTGTCCTAACTTTATAGTATCTATGTCACAATGCCAGGGAGTTTTTTCTCATCCTGAACAGCGCCCTGAAGGTCCTGCATCTTATTTAACACTGTAGAAGAGAATTCAGAGTGCCCTTGGGGGAGCCATCTGCAACCAGAAATATGCCAGTGAGCCTGAAAGTTCCCTTTGGACCACCTGTGGGAAATGGCAGCATAACACTTTCACTTTTCCATTTTCCTGGGAGATAGAAAGTGTGAAAATTGGTTTTCTTCTGTCAGTCATCACAGAGACCATTCACCACCACCTTCAGGAAGCTTACTTAGAATGGTTTCTGTCTCTTACTTCCCCATTCTTTCTCTCTTTCTCCCCCCACCCATCCCCATCGTAATCTACTTAGAAGATATAAGTAGATGCTTAGGTTTTCAACTATAATTTTATTAAATGAAAAATTTTATGGTAACTTGTACTGTTAAATAAAATCTAAACTATCATATTTTTTCATAAGTGTAAACATTAAGGCCTTTATTTGTTTTACATGTTTGTTTTTTTTGTTAGGTTGGTTTTTGCCTGAAAAAAAAAAGTATTTAGGTTTGGTTTGGATTGCTGTGTTTTTGAAATATAATTTTCTTGTTCCAGGGGATTGGCAGATCCAAAGAATATGATCTCTATGGAGTCAAAATCTGTTAGCTAAACATATTGATTTAATTCTGATTAATTTTTATGTAGAACAAATCTGCTTACAACAAAACTTACCAGAAAGCCATGGATCGGATCATTATCAAACACCTTAAAATGAATGCAGCCTAACAATCTATAAACTGCAGTTCAACAAATCTTTTTTTAAATGTTTTACAACAATTTGCCATTTTTATAATTTCAAAATGATGGCTCTAGGGGCTTTATTATAATGAGTATATCTTCTGAAATACTTTCACCAGCAATAGACATATAACTATTTGTGTATGACTTTTAAAATTAATATAAAAATATGGTCAATATAATCTTTTATCGGCTTTTTAATTCTTATAAATAAATTTTCTCTTTAAATATACTCACAAAAATAGCATAATGATTAAACATCTGATTTGCAAATAACACTGCCATTTAGAAGCCAATGGTAGAATAGTAGATTCTATCTGGTTTATATGAATAATAATTTGAATATTTACTTCTAGAAAGCATGGTAAGCTTTGCAAACCCACTGAAATTTGTTTTTGTGTTTTGATGTCTTTTCCCACAGAGAGTTGAAGTATATTAATTCATTTTTCCCCATCATTCAGTTATTTTATTGCAAGGAGGCAGAACCATGATCTACTATTAATCATAATACAAAACTCAGAATTAATGTTCCTGGAAAATCTACTTGTCGAGGCTAAAACTGCTTCTACCATATTCAAAATAACACAACACCACACTAATGCAGATCACTGGAGCTAGACAAATTGGGCCTCTATCCATAAAATGCTGAATAATTTAATTAACTAAGCTTAAAAAAACTGATTAACAGAAGAGGATGAAAAAAGACAATAAAATGTGAAACAAACATCTGTATTAAAACTTCAAAAGTCCCAGTGAACAATATGCCTCCTAGGTTTCCAAGATCACTTTGTGCCAAAGGCCTTGCAGAGCCTTTGTTTACAACCAATTCAATTTCTCCAAGGGGAGGAAAACTACCATTAATCTTTAATTTACCTTCTTGTGCATTTTTCAATAGAACACTTCAAACTTTCCTTTATGGAGAAAATTTCCATGTTAATCCAGATTCTCAATGCCTTAGGATTGGAAGAAGTTCAAATTAAGGATCAGAATGTGAGTTTTGAAAGTGGTGTATGTAATCCAGATTTAGTTTACTGAATCATGAATTAAAGTTACTGGTTTGTAGTATATACAGTATTAAATGCATTTCCACCTCTTTAATTTTAAGCTAATGTTATATAATTCTAAAATGATTATCACTTATTTATAAGTATTGTATTAGCAAAACACATAAGAAATATTAGGATGAACCAAGTGAAAGCACTATGCTCAATGAAGAAAAATGATCAAATATTGGTAATCCATATATACATGGTTAAAATCAATAATACAAAAACAAAATATTGTAAGTATATATGGCTTTTTAGTTCACATAATATTTTCACCAAGGCATTTACTCATTTATTAAAGATAATTTATATAGGTAAGTCTTTTGAACTCTTAGCCAGTGCAAAATCCTCTCCATGCATTTAGTATTTAATCCATACAAAACATTTATTTGCTGGAAACAATTATTAGCTCCATTTTACAAGTGAGGAGATCTTTCTTATTATGTCCAAGATCATATAGCAAAGAGGTGGGAACAGGAATCTGGACCCAGTCAATTGGGCTGTAAAACCTTGTGTTCTCAACCATCAAAATAAAGACAGGGCAGAGCGTAGTGTAATCAGTTTTGCAATGTGCTTAGATTCAAAATGTGAATTTGTTTCAATGCAAAAAAGGGAACAATTTGGGCATAATGCAAATTTCAGTTTATTTATTTGGGATTTCAACTGAGAAACAGTAAATACAGAACATTACAAGCACCGAACCAAGCCACTTAGGGACACATACACTGCAGTATGTACAAACCTCAAACATCGATCATTCACCTCTGATGTTTTAAACTTTTTTTCCAATCTTAGATAACCCTCCTTCCTCCACCATTACACTGTAACTAACAAGCTGCAACCCTTTCAATGATAACTACGGCAAGGAAACTTCAGATCTTTTTCAAGGTAAAGTGCCATATTCATTATGGCATATGTGTATTTTTAAACTATTTAGTGAGTGTAAAATTAGACTTTTTAATGATTTTATGCCTATTTTTAAATTTCTTACTAATGACATTGTTTAGTATGTGTTTCTAAATCCATTTTTGCCATAAACCCGGTGGTTTTAGTTGCAAATTTTGTATAGAGCTGTAATTTTTAGGAACACATATGTCCTGTTACAGCTGAATTGACAGTAACCTATTTCATAATCAGGGGAATAAAAAGGCACTTCCTCAGTTTCACTTGCTTGTTAAGCATGGAGCAAAGTTTTAAACTCTATTCCAAACGCAGAATTATTTCTATTACATTTGGATGATATTTCTGAGGAGCAATACATGTAATTGGCATATTCGTATCAGTCTTTTTTTTTTTTTTTAAGTTGCATTTATTTTAAAGTTGCATCCTTCTAACATAAGTTAGAATTCATATGATGTTTAATTTTATAACATCTTTTATTTATTTATCTTAAGCAAGCTCTACACCCAACGTGGGCTTAAACTCATGAACCCAAGATCAAGAGTCACATGCTTTACTGACTGAGCCAGCCAGGCACCTCTTCATATAATGTTTAATTCTGGAGGCATGACATATTTTTACCTTAAGAGCAAGGGCTGGTATATATAAAACATTTTTTAAATAATTTTACTAGGTTTTTGAGAATAATTCAAAGTTCCCATTAGAATTGAATTGTCAATATATTTTATTTGCTTGTTTTAATGTAAATGACCCTTGTTTTAGAAATCAGTTATCATATATTTAACCAGTATCTTGGGAAGTTGGCATACATAATAAAAAGTCTAATTTGGGGCACCTGGACAAATCAGTCGGTTGAGCAAACAACTCTTGATTTGCACTGAGGTCCTGATCTCAGGGTCTTAACATAGAGCCCCCCATCGGTTCTGAGCTCAGCACAGAGTCTGCTTGGGATTCTTTCCCTCTCCCTTTGCCCCTCTTCCCACTCACTTGCTCTTTCTCTCTCTAAAATAAATAAATAAATACAATCTCTCTCTCTTTTTTTTTTTTTTTTTAAGTCTAACTTTATTTTTGGATCTTTGAATTGATGGCTTTGAGTCCCCACCTCTCCCATCTTGTTGCCCCACTTGGGGGCAAGCCAGTCAGAAAGCCCAGGAGCTCCATCCTTTGGCATTAACAGGAAGTTCAAACTACATAAGCCCCAGTCCGCCCATGGCAACCCTCACCCCAGTACCAATGCCTAACCACACACAGACACACACACAGACACCACACACTAAAGTTTACTTCCCCATGTCTCTTGTAAGACATTTTCTGACCTGTTTGGGAGCCTGTCCTTGTCTCCCAGAAAGCTTCATCACATGTGTGATAAATCTCTTTCCATCTCCATGCTTTGGGGCATGATCTGCCTCAATAGCCAAAACAATTTGGGGTGGCAGAGTCTTCATTTACCTTTTCAGGGTGACCACACAGCATAAAACCATTCTAGGACTCTTCTAATATCAGACTCTCTCATAGTCAAAGAAAATATATCCTGTCTCTTGAAATGCTTCTCAGAACTACTACTTTGCTCAGTACATTGCTGGGCCAAAATGTCATATACAATATTTTGGTGTAATGGAGAGAAAGGATATGGAAAAAAATATATATTTTATACACATATACAGAAGAAAGTGGAAAACGGTCAATGGATGACAAAACCACACTCTAAACTAATTTATGTATCAATGTTTTAATCTTAGAATATAAATAAATAAGCCTCTGTTATATTTTACACCTCCCATATAACAAAAGCTTTGTTTAGGACGTTAAGATAGTATATCTTTAATTAGTTTTATGTCTGCAAGATAGATATCACATAAGGAAAAATAACTATCTCTCAAAACCACTGGGCATTTATAGGTATGCTCAACTGACTAGAACTAGGGGAGATACCCATGTATGAATGTGCAGGTGTGACTAGCCAGAGAGGAACTTCCCTCAAATGAGTAGGAGAATACATTGTGCATATATGTGCCATTTATATCTACATTTATGCAAAAACACTAATTTACAGCATCTGCATTCCAAAAAGAGTGAAAGGAGAGAAGTAAAATAAGTCTTAGGGGAATTTTGGATGGGCTAATTGAAAACAGAGAATCCATTTAGAAACAAGAGAAGTGTACATCAGAATAGCTTGCAACTGGGGCAGGAGAATGTTGTACTCACCATCATGAGGCACATGTCAGATTGTGACCAAGAACTTAGTATCCACTTACTTTAAGAAATGAAAATTTTACCTACAGAAAAATAAAAGAAAACCATATCATATCTCCAGAGATATCTCCAAATATCTCTGAAATATCTCCAAAGTTCATCCATTGACTTAAAGGTAAATGGAAGTCTGGTATCTGTATCAATTATCTATAGATCTGTATCAATATCTATACCCATAACTGTCTATATCAGAATGTGAAACAAGAAAGTAAAAAAAACAAGAACCAGGTGGAGCAAGATGGCGGAGAGGAGTAGGAGACCTGGATTGCGTCTGGTCCCAGGAATTCAGCTGGATAGGGATCAAACCATTCTGAACACCTACAAACTCAACAGGAGATCGAAGAAAAGAAGAGCAACAACTCTCTCATCAGAAAAGCGACCACTTTCTGGAAGGTAGGACGTGCGGAGAAGTGAATCCAAGGCGATATTCGGGAGGATAGACGGCGGGGGAGGGGGCCTCCTTCGGCCGCTTCTGGTAAGTGATAGAGCCGCGGAGGACAAAATTGGAACTTTTAAAAGTCTGCTCCGCTGAGGGACGTCACTCCGGTGGCTAAGCGGGGGGTGGAACCCTCGCGGGACAGTGTGGTCTCGGGAGCCTTGGGGTCACAGAAACACCAGGGGTGCCTGAGTGCGGCAGAGCTCCCAGGTAACGGAGCAGGGAAGCCGGCTTCAGACGCGGAGCCCAGGCGCGGGCTCTCAGCTCGGGGTGGCCATAAACCGTGATCCGCGGCACAGTCGGGCCCCTGCTCCTCCAGCAGGGACCCAACCAGCGGCAGATCCGGGGAGACTCACCTTCCTCCCCCTGGAGGAGCTGCGCGGGAGTGCACCGCAGGGATCTGCTGGGTTTGGAGACTCCACCCGGGGTCGGGTGCCAGAGATAGAAATGCACGGTCACAGGCCGGGCGAGCACGGAGTGCGGCCAGAGACCAGGGAGACGGGAGTGACTGACGGCCTTTATCTGGGGGCTCACTGAGGAGCGGGGCCCCGAGTTCTCGGCTCCTCTGGGGCAGAGATTGGGAGGCCGCCATTTTCACTCTCCGCCTCCAAAGCTGTACGGAAAGCTCGCAGGGAACAAAAGCCCCGGAGAGCAAACCCGAGCAGATTACTTAGCCCAGACCAGCAAGGGCGGGGCAATTCCGCCTCCGGCAGAGACATTTGGAAACCATGGCAACAGGCCCCTCCCCAGAAGATCAGGGAAAACAGCCAGCCAACACCAGTTTACCGATCAATGAGAACGGCAGAACTCCAGCGTTAGGGGAATAATACATATAGAATCCATGGCTTTTTTTACCATGATTCTTTAGTCTTTCAAAGTTAATTTTTTTAACCTTTTTTTTTTGAATTTTTCTTTTTCCCTTTTTCAACCAACATCTTATCAATCCCTTTTTTAAAAACATTTTTATTTTTCATTTTTAGAGTCATATTCTATCCCTTCATAGTAGTTACCCTTATTTTTGGCATATATATATAAGTTGTTCTCTCTTTAAAATTTTGAGATACAGTTTCTTCTAACAGATCAAAATATACCCTAAATCTCTAGTGTATGGCTTTGTTCTAGTCTCCTGCCTGATCACATTCACTCCCTTTTTTTTTTAAATCCTCTTCTTTCTTTTTTCAAACAACTTCTTATCAATTCCTTTTATAAAATTTTTTATAATTTTCATCTTTACAGTCATATTCCATCCCTTCATCGTATCAACACTTATTTTTGATCATATATAAGTTTTTCTTTCTTTAAAATCTTGGGAGGCACGTTCTTCTAACAGACCAAAATACACCCAAAATCTAGAGTGTGGCACTGATCTATGCACCAGCTTGATCATATTTGATCATATTCTGTTTTTTGTTTTGTTTTGTTTTGTTCTTTTTTGTGTCTTTTTATATTTTTCTTTTTTTTCCTTTTTCTTTTTTCTTTCTTTCCCTTTCTTATCCCCTGGCTTCAGGTCTTTTCTGATTTGTTTAGAGTATATTTTCTGGGGATGTTGTTACCCTGTTAGCATTTTGTTTTCTCATTCATCTATTCTCCTCTGGACAAAATGACAAGACAGAAAAAAATCACCTCAACAAAGAGAACAAGAGGTAGTACTGACTGCCAGGGACGTACTCAATATGGACATTGGTACAATGTCGGACCTAGAGTTCAGAATCATGATTTTAAAGATACAAGCTGGGCTTGAAAAAAGCATGGAAGTAATTAGAGAAACCCACTCTGGAGGAATAAAGAACTAAAATCTAACCAAGTCAAAATCGAAAAGGATATTAATGAGGTGCAATAAAAAATGGGGGTGCTATCTGCTAGGTAAATGAGGCAGAAGAGAAAATCAGTGACATAGAAGACCAAATGATGGGAAAAAAAGAAGCTGAGAAAAAGAGAGATAAACAACTACTGGATCATGAGGGCAGAATTTGAGAGATAAGCAATACCATAAGATGAAACAACATTAGAATAATTGGGATCCCAGAAGAAGAAGAAGAGAGAGAGAGAGAGGGGCAGAAGGTATATTGGAGCAAATTATAGCAGAGAACTTTCCTAATTGGGGGAAGGAAACAGGCATCAAAATCCAGGAGGCACAGAGAACCCCTCTCAAAATCAATAAAAAGAGGTCAACACCCCGACATCTAATAGTAAAGCTTATGAGTCTCAGAGACAAAGAGAAAATCCTGAAAGCAGCTCGGGAGAAGAGATATGTAACCTACAAGGGTAGAAACATTAGATTGGCAACAGACCTATCCGCAGAGGCCTGGCAGGCCTGAAAGGACTGGCATGATATATTCAGAGCACTAAACAAGAAAAATATGCAGCCAAGCATACTATATCCAGCTAGGCTGTCAATGAAAATAGGAGAGATAAAAAGCTTCCAGGACAAACAAAAACTAAAGGAATTTGCAAACAGGAAACCAGCCCTACAAGAAATATTGAAAGGGGTCCTCTAAGCAAAGAGAGAGCCTAAAAGCAACATAGACAAGAAAGGAACACAGACAATACACAGTAACAGTCACCTTACAGGCAATACAATGGCACTAAATTCATATCTTTCAATAGTTACCCTGAATGTAAATGGGCTAAAGGCCCCAATCAAAAGACACAGGCTATCAGATTGGATTAAAAAACAAGACCCATCGATATGCTGTCTGCAAGAGACTCATTTTAGACCCAAAGACACCTCCAGATTGAAAGTGAGGGGTGGAAAAACCATTTACCATGCTAATGGACACCAAAAGAAAGCTGGGGTGGCAATCCTTATATCAGACAAATTAGATTTTAAACCGAAGACTATAATAAGAGATGAGGAAGGACACTATATCCTACTTAAAGGGTCTATCCAACAAGAAGATCTAACAATTGTAAATATCTATGCCCCTAACATGGGAGCAGCCAATTACATAAGGCAATTAATAACAAAATCAAGGAAACACATTGAGAACAATACAGTAATAGTGGAGGACTTTAACACCCCCCTCACTGAAAGGGACAGATCATCTAAGCAAAAGATAAACAAGGAAATAAAGACTTTAAATGACACACTGGACCAAATGGACTTCACAGACATATTCAGAACATTCCATCCCAAAGCAACGGAGTACACATTCTTCTCTAGTGCCCATGGAACATTCTCCAGAGTAGATCACATCCTAGGTCACAAATCAGGTCTCAACTGGTACCAAAAGATTGGGATTATTCCCTGCCTATTTTCAGACCACAGTGCTTTGAAACTAGAAGTCAATCACAAGAGGAAAGTTGGAAAGAACTCAAATACATGGAGGCTAAAGAGCATCCTACTAAAGAATGAAAGGGTCAACCAGGAAATTAAAGAAGAATTAAAAAAAATCATGGAAACCAATGAAAATGAAAACACAACTGTTCAAAATCTTTGGGATGCAGCAAAGGCAGTCCTAAGAGGAAAGTATATAGCAATACAAGCCTTTCTCAAGAAACAAGAAAGGTCTCAAATACACAACCTAACCCTACACCTAAAGGAGCTAGAGAAAAAACAGCAAAGAAAGCCTAAACCCAGCAGGAGAAGAGAAATAATAAAGATCAGAGAAGAAATCAATGAAATAGAAACCAAAAGAACAGTAGAACAGATCAACGAAACTAGGAGCTGGTTCTTTGAAAGAATTAACAAGATTGATAAACCCCTGGCCAGACTTATCAAAAAGAAAACAGAAATGACCCAAATCAACAAAATCATGAATGAAAGAGGAGAGATCACAACCAACACCAAAGAAATACAAACAATTATAAGAACATATTATGAGCAACTCTATGCCAGCAAATTAAATAACCTGGAAGAAATGGAGGCATTCCTAGAGATGTATCAACTACCAAAACTGAACCAAGGATGAAATAGAAAACCTGAACAGACCTATAACCACTAAGGAAATTGAAGCAGTCATCAAAAATCTCCCAATAAACAACAGCCCAGGACCAGATGGCTTCCCAGGGGAATTCCACCAAACATTTAAAGAAGAATTAATACCTATTCTTCTGAAACTGTTCCAAAAAAATAGAAATGGAAGGAAAACTTCCAAACTCATTTTATGAGGCCAGCATTACCTTGATCCCCAAAACAGACAAAGACCTCATCAAAAAGGAGAATTACAGACCAACATCCTTGATGAACATGGATGCAAAATTTGTCACCAAAATACTAGCCAATAGGATCCAACATTACATTAAAAGGATTATTCACCACGACCAAGTGGGATTTATCCCTGGGCTGCAAGTTTGGTTCAACATCCGCAAATCAATCAACATGATACAATACTTTAACAAAAGAAAGAACAAGAATCATATGATCCTCTCAGTAGATGCAGAAAAAACATTTGACAAAGTACAGCATCCTTTCTTGATCAAAACTCTTCAGAGTGAAGGGATAGAGGGCACATACCTCAATATCATAAAAGCCATCTATGAAAAACCTACAGCAAATATCATTCTCAATGGGGAAAAACTGAGAGCTTTCCCCCTAAGGTCAGGAACGCAGCAGGGATGTCCACTATCACCATTGCTATTCAACATAGTATTAGAAGTTCTAGCCACAGCAATCGGACAACAAAAAGAAATAAAAGGCACCCGAATCGGCAAAGAAGAAGTCAAACTCTCACTCTTTGCAGATGATAGGATACTTTATGTGGAAAACCCAAAAGACTCCACCCCAAAACTGCTAGAGCTCATACAGGAATTCAGTAAAGTGGCAGAATATAAAATCAATGCACAGAAGTCAGTGGCATTCCTATACACCAACAACAAGACAGAAGAAAGAGAAATTAAGGAGTCGATCCCAATTACAATTGCATCCAAAACCATAAGATACCTAGGCATAAATCTAACCAAAGAGGGAAAGGATCTGTACTCAGAAAAGTATAAAATACTCATGAAAGAAATTGAGGAAGACACAAAGAAATGGAAAAACTTTCCATGCTCATGGATTGGAAGAACAAATATTGTGAAGATGTCAATGCTACCTAGAGCAATCTACACATTTAATGCAATCCCTATCAAAATACCATCAAGTTTTTCAAAGAAATGGAACAAATAATCCTAAAATTTGTATGGAACCAGAAAAGACCCCGAATAGCCAGAGGAATGTTGAAAAGGAAAAGCAAAGCTGGTGGCATCACAATTCTGGACTTCAAACTCTATTCCAAAGCTGTCATCATCAAGACAGAATGGTACTGGCACAAAAAACAGACACATAGATCAGTGGAACAGAATAGAGAGCCCAGAAATGGACCCTCAACTCTATGGTCAACTAATCTTTGACAAAGCAGGAAAGAATGTCCAATGGAAAAAAGACAGTCTCTTCAACAAATGGTGTTGGGAAAATTGGACAGCCACATGCAGAAGAATGAAACTGGACCATTTCCTTACACCACACTCAAAAATAGACTCAAAATGGATGAAAGACCTCAACGTGAGACAGGAGTCCATCAAAATCCTAAAGGAGAACACAGGCAGCAACCTCTTCGACCTCAGCCGCAGCAACTTCTTCCTAGAAACATCGCCAAAGGCAAGGGAAGCGAGGGCAAAAATGAACTGTTGGAACTTTATCTACATAAAAAGCTTTTGCACAGCAAAAGAAACAGTCAGCAAAACCAAAAGACAACTGACAGAATGGGAGAAGATATTTGCAAATGACATATCAGATAAAGGGCTAGTATCCAAAATCTATAACGAACTTATCAAACTCAACACCCAAAGAACAAATAATCCAATCAAGAAGTGGGCAGAAGACGAACAGACATTTTTTCCAAAGAAGGCATCCAAATGGTCAAGAGACACATGAAAAAGTGCTCAACATCCCTTAGCATCAGGGAAATCCAAATCAAAACCTCAATGAGATACCACCTCACACCAGTCAGAATGGCTAAAATTAACTAGTCAGGAAATGACAGATGCTGGCGGGGATGCGGAGAAAGGGCAACCCTCCTACACTGTTTGTGGGAACGCAAGCTGGTGCAGCCACTCTGGAAAACAGTATGGAGGTTCCTCAAAAAATTGAAAATAGAGCTACCATACGATCCAGCAATTGCACTACCGGGTATTTACCCCAAAGATACAAATGTAGGGATCAGAAGGGGTACGTGTACCCTGATGTTTATAGCAGCAATGTCCACAATAGCCAAACTGTGGAAAGAGCCAAGATATCCATCGACAGATGAATGGATAAAGAAGAAGTGGTATATATATACAATGGAATGTTATGCAGCCATGAAAAGGAATGAGATCTTGCCATTTGCATCGAGTTGGGTGGAACTAGAGGGTGTTATGCTGAGCGAAATAAGTCAATCAGAGAAAGACATGTATCATATGACCTCACTGATATGAGGAATTCTTAATCTCAGGAAACAAACTGAGGGTTGCTGGAGTGGGGGTGGTGCGAGGGATGGGGTGGCTGGGTGATAGACATTGGGGAGGGTATGTGCTATGGTGAGTGCTGTGAATTGTGCAAGACTGTTGAATCACAGATCTGTACCTCTGAAACAAATAATGCAATATATGTTATGAGAAAAAAAAAGATAGCAGGAGGGGAAGAATGAAGGGGGGGAAATCGGACGGGGAGATAAACCATGAGAGACGATGGACTCTGAAAAACAAACTGAGGGTTCTAGAGGGGAGAGTGGTGGGAGGATGGTTTAGCCTGGTGATGGGTATTAAAGAGGGCACGTTCTGCATGGAGCACTGGGTGTTATGCATGAACAATGAATCATGGAACACTACATCAAAAACTAATGATGTAATGTATGGTGGTTAACATAACAATAAAAAAAATTCCAAAAAAGCGTAAAGAAAGTAAAAGAAGAGAGCTGCCATAAATCAGCACTCAGTTGCTCTGAAATAACTGATCAATGCAAGTCTGTACTTAACCTGTGTTTAATTTATTCAATCAAGTGAATCCCAATGCAGTGTAATTGATGACCCACATGAAATGATAAAATATGTGTTAAGCTGAAGTAGACATGTTTTTTTTCTGATTTGAAAATGGGAAAGTAAGGACAAAACCACTTCAGTATTTTGGAAACTTCTTCCAGTACCAAGCACTTGAACATTAGAATATGTCTTTACGTTGCCAATACTGTGTTGAATTTGTTCCCTTTAGAATGATATGACTTGGTAGCTATAAGCATATCTAAGGGTCAAGCATATGGAAATGGTATTGACCCCTCTGAGTAATTTCCAACATTGCTTCTATTCCAAGAAAACCTGTGTTGGAAAGTTAGCACCCCATATCCCAAAGCTAATCTACTTGATAAATTCCCTTCTGCCCACAATAGAGAAAAAAAAAAACAACAAAAACAGATGATAGCTTTTAAAATAAATAGCAAATATATACTGTGTTCAGTATTTGAGGCCATCTAAATGTGAACTGCCTTTAACACAAATCAAATACTACAAACCACCTCTCAAATCTTTCATCCAGTGTTGTCCTTTTCTGAAACTCAATTCCTGTCCAATTGATGAATATTTCTCACAACAGTACTTTTTCACTTTGTTTCATTTCAGAGTAAACTAGTCAGAAAGATGCATGTTCCATTTTTTGAAAGATATTTGGACCAGATACAAGCTTTAGTTGGGCCTGGAAAGGCAAAAAATGAAGGTGTAGGATGTTGCAATATTTTCCTTTCATTTGTTTTTATCAAGAATAATTTCATCTTTGTTTTGCAAAGGAGAAAGTTCGTATAAATGGTCCCCTTTTAATGAAAATGTAGGAAGTGGCTTACCAATTCTTGAAGATTAGAATAAAGGAAGGGCCCCCTTTTTATCTTTTTTAAGAAATTTGAGTCAATCTTTAATATGATGAGACACTTGATAGGAAGGAGGTAGACTCATAATCTAGTTGCTTCCTTGATATCTCCATGTGGTTGTCCTAAGTCATTTTTGTACGGAAAAAATTAAATACTTCAAAATGAATCAAGAAGATGACTAGGTTATCTTCAATAGAAAATTAGGTATTGTGTAATGCATCTTACTGATTCTTTAGTGTCTCTATACCTTTTATTGTTCCTCTGCTTTACCACTCTGTAAGGTGTGAATTAATGATAGAAATGCAAATTATTCTTGTCCCTAGACATGCAAATGAATTTTGTCTCATCAAACACAATTGATTTCTCGGTAGAAGATGCTCTGCATCTACTAAGCAAGTTCATTTCAGTAGTCTTGATTGCTTCTGTATGTGTCTGCTCTTTTGGGTGTTCCTTTGAATTGGTTTGAACATCTTACTGGTCCTCTCATTAATTAATGAGTTAAATAGACTTTTTACACATGCTCATTTCATATTCGTATGAGAGACATGATTTTACCTTTTTTTTTAATACTCTTTAACACCTCATATTAGGATCTAGTGTCCTTCCAGTTTTTCCTGTATCAGAAGCATTGCCATCCATGGCATCATTAATCAATGCATTCAGGAACTTTAGGAACTACTTCAGTATCTTCCTTCTAGTCTCTTCTACTCTAATCTATTTCCAAGTCTTTCCTTTACGGGTGCTCCTATTCAAATACAACAGATCCTAATGGACAGTGTGTCCAGGTTTCTGCCAGTGTGCATGCATTTATGTCATGATATCCCACACCACACTCTGTTGTTTAGACTTTCTCTGCACAATTTAAAAACTTTTCAATGAGCAATATTTTACACAGACATCTTCATATTCAGTTTCCAGGCCCCATATACTCTACTTTCTACATATCTCTTCAAATCATCTCCTTTGTTCCTGTTCCATCATTATGCTAGCCACAGTATGGAGAAAAAGTTGATTTGGACAACTGCAGAAGGACGTTGGTCAGTTAAGAGAAGAGGAGACAGTATTAAGTTTGGAGGAGACGGGCATGGCATGCTGTGGTTCAGACTGTCATGGTAAGATACGTTCACGCATGCATCAGGACTCGTTTCCCCTCTATTTGAATGCCATGTTTTTGTGCAGAAGTGTTCGCGAGACAAGTGAAAAGAGAAGCGGTAAATCATTTAGCACTTGCTGGAAGAACACAATTTACTAATCCATCAGTTTATGGAGCCCCTGGAGTACCAGAACAAAAGCCAGGTGGCTGAGCGTACTTAGTATCACTGTATACTGACACAAATATCCCTTATTTAATTACTTTGACAGAAACCAGACCAACCAATACTCAGAACACAGTGGATTGCTGTCTACATTTGGCTGTGTTCTGAGGACTAACCGAATGCATTGTCTTCTGAGAAACACAAATAAGGAGCTTTAATTACAGTATTGCTGAAAACACTCATGAAACTTTATTGCGGATCTTTTGAAATGAGAAGGTATTTTTTAAAAGATAGAATTAATTTACTCCGAATGCAAATCCACACTTCAGTCACTTTAGTTACTCAGCATATTATTCAAAAACACTTGCCACTAGTTCTTTGCTGCCGAAGTGTCAGAATTGTCAACAGCAAATGCGTCAGAATGTTCATGCTTATATTTTTAGTCTCATGAGAAAGGAGGAGAAACAAGAAAGAACAGAAGAGTGGAAACTGAGGTCATTATACATTGATACCTGATGCATTCGAGGGTCCCTTTAGAAGTCCTTGTTATTCTTTTGAAATCGCTTTTAAAAATGTGTCTGTGAGCTTTGTTTTTGATTTAGCATTTGCTTGTTTGTTTAAGGAGAAACAAACAAAAACCAAGTCATCCCTTACATAGATTTTGAAAAACCTGAGAGGTTTCTAAACTGGCCAGACTTACGGATACCACTATTCAATAATCTCGGTAAGTGTTGTCTGAATGGAGATACCAGTTCAGTAGCATACGGGAAGATTAATGAATCAAGCGAAGTCCTTGAAAACATTTCCTTCAAATAGCCATACGCTGGAGTTTTCAGGCTCATGGAAGAGGTAATTCCTGATTACGTGGGAATGATTTTCCCTAGTCATTCTCTATCTTTAGTATCTGATTTTTTTTTTCAAGAAAACTGAATATGAAAATGAAACATTTACATTACATTGCACAATTACAAGTTTCTTGGCTGATTGAGATTAACAAGGTAGCAAATTAACAGCTTTTGACTGTTTCCTGGTCAGCCAATAGATGAAGGCAAAACCTTCACTTATGGTCTGGTTTCTCCCTCCACAAGGGTTTCTAAGCAAGGAGGTGAGTGGCAATTAAAATCCAATCCATAATGTGTTTGCTAACTCAGGAAAAGTGACAATGGCTACTTTTTCTTTAATTTGTGCAGTGGCCCTGATTAAAGCGTAGAGTGATGCTCCAAGGAGCAATTCTGAGGTCCTGGAAAAATAGATCCAGTTTACTGTATATTCTCTAGAAGACTCGACCCTAAGAGAAGACTCAGTATGAGCTGATGCTCTTATAGTGCTATACTCGCGTCAGTAATGTTTAAATTTAATTAGGTCATTTAAATTTTGGCATGGCACAGATTTTTAACTTTCTATAGGATTTGTGATTCTTTAAATCCCACTTTGAGTTTGACATTATTTATTTATACTTAACTAATTAATAAATTGTTAAATAATTGGATTTTGGTCAAAAATTATGTGGAGAACTGTGTACATAGCTGCACTCTTTTAGTTTATTGCCTATGAAATTCCTGGCACTTTCATGTATCAAAAATGAGGCAGCAGTATCTTTGTTTACCATATCTGCATGGTAGGAAGGTAAAGCTGATATTGAAAATTCAAATCTATGCTATGGTAGCAATATCCGAAATACGTAAGATATCACAAACTCTAATTATTTTTTTTGCTTTAAAAAGTTAACAAATTTCAAGCCTTAAAAACAGAATAAAAACATAAAAGTTGTTTTTTCCAACATGTAAAGGAATAAGAAATACTACAAAATATTACAAATTTACATAAGCATTTGTTTTTTGTGTTTGTGCATGCACGTGAGCATGCCTTAACAGATTAAGAACACTGTTTGCACACACGTTTAGAATTAGAGGTGGTTTTCAGGACATGTTTTAAAGATTTTCTCTTCTGGAGCCAGCAGTCAGTTAAAGCAAGCACATTCAGTAGCTCAAGCTTTTATTTTTCCTTTTGAATATGCCTTTTTGACTTCAAGAGCTCCTTGCTACATAATGTCAAAATGTATTGCACATTATTTCATATTGCACAAGAGTGCTATTTAAGTTAATTATTGGGCTGATTTTATACAGAGCAACTTGGATCAAGGAAAGCTCAAATGCATCACTGGCTGTTGGCTAAATTGGAAACTTGGATGAATCTTGTTTTCCTTGACATTTTTCTGTTTCAGTATCTGTTCTTTTTTCTTTCCCTTCCCCCCAAGCCAGTCCTCCTGGCCAGGTGATCCATCATCTCAGGCATTTGTAGCAATGTCATCCTCTTCTCAACCCTCCAAATGTTCTCACCTTGGACTGCTAATGCCACACTGCCCGTCATAGATATCTACTTGACAATTCATCTTTGTAAAACCCAAGATACCTCTTTGCTAAACTGATAATCTCTGCTTATGCCCATCAACAAAATATGCCCATGATAATACCATGCATTTTAGTAGTTCCTTATGTAAACAATACTCTATTTTTCTTCCACTCAAACGTTGGAGGTTTTATGTATAAGGAGATTTGTTTTAGCTTCTAAGATCAGGTAGGATAGGTGACCACCCATATAATTATAAAGTCAAGTTTAGAAGTGAAATACTCATCTGAGAATCAAAAGACTTGGCTTCCACTCTCAGCTCCAGCACTGTGCACCTGTGAGATCTTGGAAAGACACTGAACTTCATGATGTTCACTCTCCTCATTTCTGATCTATTAAGAAAGTGAGATCTGGTAAATTTTTTTAATATGCCCTCCAGTAGGAGTTCAGATGTGTTTCTTTACAAGTTTGCAATTGTATACTGTTAATCCATCTCTGCAAGAAGAGGATTGAGTGTAGACCATATAATCATTTCAGTTCATTCAGTTCAATTCAAGGATCCAGGGATCACATGTTCCAATCCTATTCTTTAAGTAAGCAGAGTATTATAAAATGGATATTTAAATAACACAAAACAAAGCACAGAAATATGAAAATGTCTTTCTTGCATACCTAGTAAATTTTGAATGGCGAATAGAACTTGAGTTTTCTGATTTCCTAATTTGGCGCGAGCCAAGCTACTCATGCTGTTTGACAAAGTCCAAGTATGGGGGACGATCCTGAAAACAGGAGGCTCCACAGCTGGCTCCTGCTATTCTCTTTCATTTTGTTTATGGCAATCTTTATAATTGTGGGAATATTTCTGGGCTGGCTCCTGCTATTCTTTTTCATTTTATTTATGGCAATCTTTATAATTGTGGGAATATTTCTGGGGTTTCATGATAAAGTGACTACTCACCTTAGTTACGCCTATCTAAGCAATCATAATGAAACTAATTCCACGAAGAATTAGTTTCTATAGAACAAAATAACAAAACGGTCACGCTCTGTCTAGCACCTTTCTCTTTGCGTACTGTTTTTTAGTTTTAGCGAAAGCCAATAAGCAGAAATCAATAAAGGTCATGTTAATCATTACAAAGGAAAAATGAAAGAAGGCTATGGCTGTAATCCAGAAAATGATCTAATATTTGGAAAAACAAAAATATCCTAACGTATAAATAAAGTTCCTCCGAGCCTGTCAGCAGGAGATGCTTGCAACCTGACCCTGTGTCTGTGTCTCCTCATTCGCCGACGTCGTCCTTTCCTACGAGAGACCCACCCCGGCTGGAGCTGGACTCCGGCACTAATTCAACCAAGGTTAAAGTGTAAAAGTTATGTTCTGAGCCAGATTTCCAGAGATAATTTCTCATTCTCTGCAAGAATTAACACATGTGTCTGCTTAATGATTTGTTAATGCCAAATCCTTCCACTATAAAGAACATTTAGTAGTGCTTACTCTACTGTAAGCAGTTGGCTATTGTGCCTGGGAAGTGAGTTGTGGCTGCTCTTACCAGCATGCCCTGGCAATCAGACTCTTTTTAACAGATTCAGTATTTGCTTGCCCTAATTACATAGAATTTTGTACCCACAGAACAGAACTTGTTTATCACCTCTCTTCTCTTTTCAATGGTTGAGGCCAAGATTGACAGGGAGGGGAGGAGGTAGAGGGAGAAAGGGAGGGAGGGAGGGAGGGAGACATAGAGACAGAGACAGAGACAGAGCGAGAGAGACTTTCCAAGTAAATAGTAAATAATGTGGGACATAATAAAATCCATAGAGGAATGAACAGTACTTAGAAAACCAAATTGAACTTGATCACTTCACACTTGAAATGGATAACAGCACCACAAAATGATTCCCTGCATTTGTCCAAATGGGAAATCATTTCTTTACCTATTCTTTGAAAAGCTGTGAAAATCAGGGATTCTCATAAAAGGTCATGAGAATGGAGACAATACCTCTTTGCCTTTGTTTCTGTTGTTGACACTGGAAGCACCTGGTTTAGTTAATCATATTATTTTCATTGTTTTAGACAAAGATCTTGTCTCAAATACCTAACCTATTGATATATTTTTTTTTGTTTTCCTTTATTACCATTCCCTTCCTACCTCATAGGCAACCATACCAATATAGATACTGATATCTGATGTTGGATGTGATATTGTAAAAATACATATGATTTTGTTTGAGTGTTAATTAACATACTTAAGTGGTATTGTTTTATATGTCATTCTATTTATTAATATTAATCGTCACTATTGTTTTACATGAAACAATTTTTTTAGATCTATATATTGTTATGTATATATCTGGCCTATTCTCCTTTGGCTGCAGCATGGTGTGCACATGACACAGCTTGTCTACCCACTTCTCCAGAGATGGACACCCAGATTGTTTCCAACTCTGTGTCACCATAAACAGCACTGCAGTGAACAGCATAGTACATGTCCCTTATAGACCGTGGGGTAATTTCTTTGTTGTATAAAGTCAAAGCAGAATTGCGGCTGCCCGACAGCACATTCCTCTCCTTTGTTTTGGCTACATCAATCCCACCAATGGGGTGTGAAGATTTGTATGAGCTTGTCTCCAGTAACACTTAACATTATGCAGCTTTCTCTTTATAGCCAGCCTAAGAGGTTGAAATTGATCTATTCTTATCCTAATTTGCATTACTCTAAGCAAATTTGAACATTTCTTTATATGCTCATCTTTTGAATTTCATTTTTTAAAAACCCACTTGTCGATTCGCAAGTGTACTGTCTTTTCTAGTCATTAGTCTCTTATTAGCTTTAGACATTTCAGATATCTTATTCTGATGAATCATTATCCTTTTAACCTGGCTATTGTATACCTCTCATTCCCCTGATATATGTATTTATAAGTGATGGTTAAACTTTCAGAGAGAAATTGGGATAGTTTATATATGAACAATATGTCCTTCTTGGGGGAATTTGACAGAGACGCTGACCGGTTGTGTTAGTGGTCCCAAGTTATTAAAAGATGTCAGATAGCTGAAGAACCCACGATGAGAGCCTCCTATCAAGAAAATGATCATAAACTCTTAATTTTCACATACAATTAAATTTATCAAGGTTTTTTTAATTAGTGCTTTTGAAGTTCTTTCACACTTCTAATTTTAAGATATTTTCCTACCTTCTTGTATGTTAGATATAAAATTTTTGTATTATATATATATTTTGTTATAATTTTACAGTTATACGTGTAAAATATCTTAAGATATGTTAACTCTGTAATCCGTGTAGAATCCAACTTTGGATATAATATTAAATGGGAATTTATCTTGATTTTTTTCTCTAAACAGTGAACCAATCTCAACAACACCACCCACTCAACAATCCATTATTCCCCAGGAATTTGTGTTGCTCCCTCCAGTATGTATGAAGTTCCTATAAAGCCATGGAACTGAGCTCCTTACTTTCTCTGTTTTGTTTTCTTCCACTGGAATTCTATATCTTTGTCCTCCCAGGGTGGATGTCGTGTACTGCAAGTATGTTTCTGCAAGAAAACTTTTTTTTGAAAAAAGTGGTGACAATCATCACAGTGTCAAAGGGATTAAGAGGACAGATAACAGGGGGAGAGGATTATCTCATTCTCCTTTCTTCCTGGGCTGGGTTCACCTTATCAGCTCAAGATCAGTGGCAGCAGGAGAGGTTTTATAGGCTGTTTCTCTTCACTATTTATAGAGGTGTGGTGCCTGGAGCATTTCATGATCATTTTTATTTGCACCAGTCAACCCTCATTAGCCTACTTTCCTAGGACAATAGAATTATAAAATCACTCTGTCAGTCTGCCCTATCCTTTTCAACTAATAACTTTTGATCCCAGAGGCTAATTTAAACCAGAACTGGCAGAGTGGCAAAGGATTTATCATTTCTGTAAAAAACAAAGGCACTCACTGGAAAATACGGAAGCCCTCACACCTCGACCCATGATGCATAGACCTAACAGAGTAGGCTTAGCTAAAAGGCCTGAAGTGTGCAAATCAATTACACACAAATTTGCTGGGTGAACTTAAAAATAACCTAATTTCAGCAAAGGGTTGTTCAATTGAAATAATCTATTTGAAATACATTTAATAAAACCCAAGTCCCAGAGCCTGCTCACATAATAATCCAGAAAAAGTTTTATTAGTTAATACATATAAGATCTTTTTTAGCATGTATTGTAACCTACTTCAGTTTTCTCATTAATCTGAATCATGTTTTCCAAGTATTTTTAAAATTATTACAATGTAAAAAGAAAAGATAGATAAAATCATCATTCATTCATTGTTATTTTATCTATTTCAGAGACTACTAACTTTAAAAATCAGTGGTGAATACAAATTCCCCTCCTAGTGATTTTTTCACATATATTGACACCCTCCTCCACCATGTTTTCTTAAAAGTCTTTTGTTGTTGTTGTTGTTGTTTCTTTATGAACATGAGTCTATGATGACCCTGACGAGTTTTTCTTATGTTTTCTTCTTTTCTGAAGTTTGTGATGAGTCACCCTCAAATAACCCTGGATGCTTTTTAATTTTTTTAATTTTTATTTATTTATTTATTTATTTTTAAGATTTTATTTATTTATTTGACAGAGACAGCGAGAGAGGGAACACAAGCAGGCAGAGTGGGAGAGGGAGAAGCAGGCTTCCCATGGAGCAGGGAGCCCGATGCAGGGCTCAATCCCAGGACCCTGGGACCATGACCTGAGCCGAAGGCAGACGCTTAACGACTGAGCCACCCAGGCGCCCCCCGAATGCTTTTTTAATATATACTCCCAAATGTCTGAGATTTCTGTGTCCTTTGTACTTTCTTGTTTTGCTTTTGTCACTGGATTATTTCAAAATTATATTTTCACACACAGTAATCATGATCAGTCAAGAATTTTTCATGTAAAGCAATGGTACTTTAAGCTTACCTCTCCCACACAACAATGTTAATAAGAACTTATATTTTTAAGAACATTTAAGTGTTGTCTTTCTGATTTGGTTTATGCTTAACTTTATGAATATAGATGCTCTTAATTGTACTTTTTGTCTATGAAACAGGAGACTTTGACTGAGTCATGGCCCATATATATATATTATATATATATATATATGAGATTGGCACATTCTCCTGGGGTGGGGGGGTGGTGTTGGAAATGCTGGCCAGTTGAGTTATAGTTTCAAAGTTGTTAAAGCATGTCAGATGGCTGGAATAGCCTCTCTCAGAGCCAGGTGCCAAGAAAAGGTCATGAAATTGCTGAAACAGAATTCAACAACAGGAGGAATGCCTTCAGCAAGACTAGGGGCCAAATGAAAATGTAGATCTCGGTCTGTAGTACTCCTGGGACCCAAATGCTTCATGACCCAAGCTTCCTGACCTTGCAGGAGTTGCTTTTGGGAAACGACTATGTTGTGATACTGATATCAGTTTTATAATAAGCATGTGGAGAGAAGTATCATCCTGGCTCATGAAGAGCTACGGTGACTTCATTAAGGCCCAGCAGGGCTACTAGCAGTAAAACAAGAGACACAGACTGAGTCATAGATGTTTGGTCCTCAGGAGTCTGTCCACCAGGCAGCATCCCTGTGCTATGCTCTCCCTAGCAGCTTGGGACTGAAACATCTCTTAGGAAGGACCAGGGTTTTTTGTTTGTTTTTATTGGTTTTGTAATTCTAGGTCTGTTAAGTTGAGGTCTAAGCCTCAGATTCGGGAACTGTTAGCAGTTGGGGCAGAGGTGATATTTCTCCAACTTTTGTTGGCTAGGCAAGAATAACTGAGAATATTCTTTGGGTAATGTACATTCTTCAGAATGCTATTTTCCTCTTTCATTTTCTCCTTTCCTTCCTCCCTCCTCCCTCCCTTTCTTCTTTTTGGTTTGTGATTTTCTTTGCCTTAAAAAAAAAAAAATCCTCGTAGAGGCAGTCTAATAATTCGATTGTAATGTTTTCATAAATTTGTTACTCTTGTTATATATATTTGATCCTTCAACTATATAGCATTATTTTGTGTTTAAAAGTTTAAATAATGTATTAACAGTGTACTAATTCTTTGTCAGCTGACTTGTTTCAGTCAATATGTGTTTTTCTGACATTCCTCAGTGTTGATGTATTTAGATGTAGTGTGTTCATTTTAAATGCCATACTATATGACTTTAAAAACCATCATTTTTTGTCAATTTCCTGACTTAGAAACAATTAAGTGATTTATTTATTTATTTTTCTCACTATGACAAACAAACAATGCTACTATGGACTTTTTTTTTCTTTACACATTTCCTAATACTCAGTGTTAGGGAGTTTCTCCAAGGTAGATAAGTAGAAATGGAAGTGCTTTGTCAAGGGTAGGGAGTCTTCAAATTTCTAGACATTACTGAATTACTTTTTAAAGTGATCTTAGTAATTTATTTATTTATTAATTTATTTAAAAGATTTTATTTATTTATTTATTTGACAGAGAGAGAGAGAGAGAGAGCAAGTGAGCACAAGCAGGGAGAGCAGGAGAGGGAGAAACAGGCTCCCTGCTGAGCAGGGAGTCCAACGCTGGGTTCCATCCCAGGACCCCAGGATCATGACCTGAGCCAAATGCAGACACTCAAATCACTGAGCCACCCAGGCGCCCTGATCTTAGTAATTTAAACTCCCATTTTTTAAAAATGTTAAACCATAAACACTGCTAATTTCAGATATCTTAATTGTTTAGAGTTAGAAATGTTTTCTAGTATTCATTAGTCATTGTTTTATTTTCTAGCTTATCTGTTCATATTCTTTACTCTTTCTCTAAAATCAGGTTTTGGCTTTTTAAAATTTATTTTAGATAGATAGATAGATAGATAGATAGATAGATGATAGATAGAATATATATATTCAAATAGCATCCATATCTTCCAATATTCACACTGGGGTAGTTTTCTATACTGAATCTCGGATAAGCGCTGATCCTAATCATAAGAGGTTTTTTTTGTTTTGTTTTGTTTTGTTTTAGCTTTCACACCGCTTGGAGTATACCTCTTAGAGCACACGTTTTGGAGCTCTGACCTGCCATGCAAGAATTTGAACTACCCTGAGGCTGTCATGCTGGAAACAGCATGTAGAGTCTACATGGAGAGATCCTAAAATTACATCAAGAAAGATGCCCATGGAACATGGAGCAGAAACAAGTCATCCCTGTCAAGTACTGTACACAGTGCAAATTAGTGAGCAAAATGAAGAATTTTTGTTGCTTTAAATCATTTTGTTTTGGGGTGTTTTTTAAATGGCAATGTATAAATGAAACTCTATCTCTCTCTCTCTCTTTCTTTCATCTATTATCTATGTAGCTATCTGTCTAGCTATACATAAATTCATGTATACATCCATGTTCTGGATAATGTTATTATTTGTATGAGTGCAAATTTCTTTAATATCATTTTTTTCACCTTTCTTTTATTTTTCCAAACCTCACATAATGTTTTCACTTTAGATAAATTTGTTATTCTTTTCCTTTATGGTTTTTACTTTTCATTTTTTTTTAATTCCAGTATAGTTAACACACAGTGTTACAGTAGTTTCAGATGCACAATATAGTTATTCAACATTTCTATACATTACTCAGTGCTCATCTGGTTAGTGTACTCTCAATCCCCATCACCTATTTCACCCATCCCGCCACCCCCCCTCTTGTAACCATCATCTTGTTCTCTATAGTTAAGAGTTTGTTTCTTGGTTTGTCTCTCCCCCTTTTTTTTTCTCCCCTTTGCTCATTTCTTTTTTAAATTCCACATATGAGTGAAATCATATATTTGTCTTTCTCTGACTGGCTTTTTTCAGTTAGTAGTATACCCTCTAGATCCATCCATGTTGTTAAAATGTAAGATTTCATTCTTTTTGAGTCAGAGTAATATTCCATTATGTATTCCATACATTCATATTCTATACATTCCATATATATATGGATATATATATATATATATATATATATGTGTATATATATATACACACATACCACATCTTCTTTATCCATTTGGATACTTGGGCTGCGTCCATATTTAGCTATTGTAAATGATGCTGCAATAAACATAGTGGTATGTATGCCTTTGAATTAGTGTTTTTGTGTTTTGGGGGTAAATCCCCAATAGTGCTATTACTGGAATGTAGAGTAGTTGTATTTTTAACTTTTTTTTTTTTTTTTAAGATTTTATTTATTTGCAAGAGAGAGAATGAGAGACAGAGAGCATGAGAGGGAGGAGGGTCAGAGGGAGAAGCAGACTCTCTGCTGAGCAGGGAGCCCGATGCGGGACTCGATCCCGGGACTCCAGGATCATGACCTGAGCTGAAGGCAGTCGCTTAACCAACTGAGCCACCCAGGCGCCCGTATTTTTAACTTTTTAAAAAAAGATTTTATTTATTTATTTATTTGTGAGAGAGTGAGGGAGAGAGAGAGAGCAAAAAGGGAGAGCACAAGCAGGGGGAGTGGCGGCAGAGGGAGAAGCAGGCTCCCTGCTAAGCAGGGAGCCCAGCGCAGGACTCCGTCCCAGGACCCCAGGATCATGACCCGAACCAAAGGGAGATGCTTAACCAACTGAGCCATCCACGCGTCCCAGTATTTTTAACTTTTTGAGGAACCTCCATGCTATTTTCCACAGTGGCTATACCACTGTGCATGAGGGTTCCTATTTCTCCACATCCTCACCAACACTTGTTTTTTGTGTTTTTGATTTAGCCATTCTGACAGGTATGAGGTGATATCTCATTGTGCTTTTGATTTGTATTTCCCTGATAATGAGTGAAGTTGAGCATCTTTTCATATGTCTGTTGGCCCTCTGTATGTCTTCTTTGGACAAATGTCTGTTCATGTTTTCTGTCCATTTTTTAACCAGACTGTTTTTTGGGTGTTGAGTTTGGTAAGTTCTTTATATGTTTTGGATCCTAACCCTTTATCAGATATGTCATTTGCAAATATCTTCTCCCATTCTTTGGTTTGCCTTTTAGTTTTGTTGATTGTTTCCCTTGCTGTGCAGAAATTTTTATTTTGATGTAGTCCAATAGTTCACTTTCGCTTTTGTTTCCCTTGCTTCAGGAGACATGCTAGAAACAAGTTGCTATGTCTGATGTCAGAGAACTTACGGCCTGTGCTCTCTTCTAGGATTTTCATGGTTTCCTGTCTCACATTTAAGTCCTTCATCCATTTTGAATTTATTCTTTGTGTGTTGTGTAAGCCAGTGGTCCAGTTTCATTCTTTTGCATGGAGCTGTTCTCCCAACACCATTTGTTGAAGAGGCTTTTCCCCATTGTATATTCTTGCCTCCTTTGTGAAGGATTAATTGACCATATAAACACAGGTTTATTTCTGGGCTTTCTAATCTATTCCTCTAATCTATGTGCCTATTTTTAGGCAAACCATACTGTTTTGATCACTATGGCTTTGTAGTATGACTTCAAATCTGGAATTGTGATACCTCCAGCTTTCTTTTTCTTTTTCAAGATTTTTTTTTTTGAGGGTGCTAATTAGGGTCTTCTGTGGTTCCATATAAATTTTTTTTTATTTTTTTTTAAGATTTTATTTATTTATTTGACAGAGAGAGACACAGCGAGAGAGGGAATACAAGCAGGCGGAGTGGAAGAGGGAGAAGCAGGCTTCCCGCTGAGCAGGGAGCCCGATGCGGGGCTTGATCCCAGGACCCCGGGATCATGACCTGAGCCGAAGGCAGACGCTTAACGACTGAGCCACCCAGGCGCCCCTGTTCCATATAAATTTTAAGATTGTTTTTTCTAGTTCTGTGAAAAATGTTGTTGGTATTTTGATAGGGGTTACATTAAATCTATTGATTCCTTTGGATAGTATGGACATTTTAATAATATTTTTTCTTCCAATCGAATTCCTCCTTACTCTAATGAGATAGAGAAATTTGTCTATATTCTGTCATAGAAGTTTTGAAGTTTTATTATTATTTTTTACCCTTAGTTGTTAAAACCTCTGGAAATTATTTTTGTATAAGGTGTAGATGCAGCAATCTAATTTTATCTTTTTCATACAGATAACTAATTTGTCAGTATGTTCATGAATTAATCAATGTTTCTTCCATGTTTTGTATCATCACCTTTTCTATTGCTACTTACATTATATCTGACACTGTTTCTGAGTCCCTTATTATATCTTATTGGTTTCCCAAACCACACGGTTTTAAATATCTTAAGCATTAATAGAATCCTTATATCTGGTAGTTATCTTCTTAGTTCTTAGTTCAATTAGTTATCTTCCTATATGTTTCTTTTCTTGACTACTTACATAAACTCCTTTCCTTGTACTGTGAAATTGGACAGTCAACATCTATAAAAAAAGAACTGTTAGGATTTTTATTAGAATTCCAGTAAACTTATAAATTAATGAGGGAGATGAATTACATAAGATGCTGTGTTTTCCAATTTATAAAGATCCTTTGTTTATATGGGTATTTACAACAGGGATTTTTGAAAATACCAAGGTTGGAGGGAAGATGTTATTTTGTTTTCTTGGGGTAGAGGGCTTACTGGTAAGGCTGCATGTCCATCAGTGACCACAGAAGGCATTCCAGCACTGAATGGAGAGTTGAATTACATAACCTTCAAAATCCCTTCTAATTTTAAAGTTCTAGATAGTAAAACCAGTTATGCAAACTATGTTTGAATGTTATTTCTGGCCCTTTCTAACTGAAAAACTTTGGGAAAATTGCTGAAATTTCCTGAACAACTAACTTTTATTATCCGTGAATTGGGGTTGGTCACACTTACTTCAAAGTATGGTTGGAAGGATTAACCAAACACTTAACACAGTATCTGTTTCTCAGCTGATCAAAAATTTAGTTCCCTTTTCTATCTCTGTAATAATTTGCGATGTCCTCAGAGATGAAGCAGCTCTTTATAAAGTAAAAATGATCATAAAATTATTAATGATAAGCTTAAATCAATGTGATGAACAATCAGAATCAGATCTCAAATATTGATTTAAAAACATATAGTTTCTGAAAGACTAGATTAGTTCAAATTATTACACAGGCATGCTTTTTGAGGGTTGAGGAGACTTATTTCTAAGAAATCCATTTTAGACAACTCTTATAGAGCTCTTGCTAGAAACTTCTGCTCTGCAAATTTTATGGGTTTAAAGTATGACCTAAGGTAAAAACTCTAAGAGTGGTTGTTCATTTTTCTATATTCAGAATTACTCTCTATTAATATATTTATAGATATAAACCAAGGAAACAAACAATTTTATAAGTCACCATAGTAAATGCTATGAGACTTCGGTTAAATACCTGCTTCAAGTACAACAAAATTTTCACCTTTGCCAGACCCATTTTCTTTACCCTCTTTCCCACACTCTTTCTTTCCCCATATCCTTATCTAGGTATCTATCGCATATTCTTTTGAGGAAAAGGAGAAAGATTAGCATTCTTACGCTAAAATTGCAAACACATTCTCTAGCCCTCTTCCCCTGTGCAGGTTCCTTCATTACTCTCAGTATTGATTAATGAACTGATTATTACTGGCATATGGTAATTTTGCACATATTTTCTGCCATTTCCTTTTCATTCCTAAATCCTCTCCTCTTCCTTACTTTTCTTTCTACAACCTCTTTTGTGTTTCCTCTGTAAGTTACTTTCTATACCAAAATTGATTCTCCTCTTTGTTCATCAGACACACAGACCAAAAAAAATCAAAAAACAAAAAACAAAAAACAAAAACCCAAGAATGACATAAGTCCTGATTGCAGTTATGTGAGATTTATAGGGAAAACAAATCAAGACTTGGCCCTTTTACAGATGAGCTCACACTCTTCCATTTTCCCCATTGGAAATAAAAAGAAAAGTCAGGGAAGAAATCCAAATCAGAACCTTTATCCCAATGCCAATAATTCAATTCCAACTTTCCTGTTTCTCCAAAGAATCTCTTCCTCTAAACTTCTCACCATTGCTTTGGGCTCAGAAAACAAAAATACACAGAACTAGAAACTCAAAAAAAAAAAAAAAAAAGAACAAAGCTAGGTAGTTCAAACCCTTGACACTTGACAAATGGCTATCAAAATATTGTATTTTATTTTAAGTTCATCATTCTGTTTTTTATCTCAAATAAAAGTAGGGTAGGAGTCATGCCACTTCTTGGTACAGAAAAAGTATATAAACTACGTAAAGATCCCCAATGGCTTCTTATTAAACTTAGAATAGAATCCAGATTCCTTACTATGAACTGCAAGACCCTCCAGGTGTAACTAGACATTTCCTGTCACTTTTCCTATTACTCTTTCCCACATCTAGCACAAAAGCTTCTTTTGTTTCCTTGAACAAATTCTGCCCTGTTCCCACCTCAAGGCTGTCACTTCTTTCTGTTTAAAGCAAAATACCCTCCGTATTCCTATATTTTAATGAGGCTGGCTCCCACATATCAACCCCTGATATGCCCCTGTTATCTAAAAGTTCACGCCCACCAGGCACTGCCACATTATCCATTTTAATTTCTTCAGAATATGTATTAGTACTTGGAAAAATTTAATTTTTCACTTATTTTCTAACTCAGTGGAATTTAAGTTCCATGACAGCAGGATGCTGGTTTTGTTTTCTTTACTTACAACACCTAGGTGAGTTCTGTCATTATATAGGTTCTTGATAAGTATTTTTGGATGCATGATTTAATGAAGATCAGCTTTGACTACAAAGGTAGTATTTTTAAAACACACTATTTATAAAAAACACTAATAAATATAATTTCTCATAGCTAAGTTACCTACTCTAACCTCATATATAGGTTTGTTTTAGTAATCTGTTCTTCCAGAAAAGATATATTTGGCTATTGAAATTTGGTGAAAATGGAAAAAAATTACATGACACCTTATTAATACTATTTTCATTGAGTAGAATGATGATGCAGTATTTATTTTTTTCCTTATAATTTTCTGTTGTGCATCTATTGATGTATATAGGAAAAACTTGGCATAATAATAATAATTAAGGTATTACCCAGGGGAGAAGAAGAGGAAAGAGAAAGCTAGAAAAAAATGGAAATATGAATTCATGATGATGGGGTGATAAGAAAGCTTGCTCTGCATATCCTAACTGATGGACTTTTACTCCAACTCCTGATATATTCCCCAAATGCCACTTTCACATTCAATGTCTACATTCTCAAGTTGGTGCTTTGCTAAGGTTTGACTCACAGGTCAGTGCTTCCTGTTGCCTTCTTGGTATCAAAGGACTGGCCCTCTTCCTCCTCGTGGCGGAAACTCAGGGACTTTTAAGGTAAAAATTAGTTAATTTGATGAACGGATCTATACTAACTTGCTAATAGGAGATGCTTAAGGCAAGGCATCTTGTTCTAGGGTCCTTTCACTTAGGTTCACATTTTAAAAAAGTGATATTCAACAGGTTGTATACTGCTGTGACTTATAAACAGATGAATGTCTCTAACGGTGGAGTAAAAAGACAGCTAGAAGGAAGAATTGTTTGTTCTTTTTTTTTTAATCCTAGTGGGACTGGTAAATTAACATATTTGGAGGCTCATGGAATCATATGGCTTTCCTTCCAAATGATCTGCTATAGGATGTTTATTTAGTTATCCAATAATTTACTATCACCAATCTTCCTACTCTTTCTGTGTGTTGTGTAGAAGAAGGACAAAAAGAAACCTGAGTAAAATCACCTTTTACATTATGGACCAAGCCAAACAAGTCCATTAACAGTCCTTTTTATTTATTTATTATTTTTTTCTTTTTCTTTTACCCTTGGCTTTCCATTAGTCACAGTTCAGTTGCCACTTGATTATCTTAAATCTTTGTTACATAGTTTCAAATGGGTGAATCTAAACAACTAATATTAGCTCAATTATATCTGATTTCAGTAAGGATATCAAGTTCTTCCGGGTTCTCAAAGAATGTTGGCTATAATCTAAGTTTCCTAATAGATTAACATCTTCAGGATTATCTGATTGCTTGAAAACACTGGTATACACAGGGAATCTTGAGTATATTGCATACAACATTGTTTTGGTGGTATGACTCTAGGGAAAGGATATATCAATTAATGTTTATAGAGTCTAATGCTGATTTAAAGTTGCATTTTATCATGAAGAAATAAAATTTGTAGTCCAATTTATTTTTAATATATACTGCATACAAAATGGTTATGTATGCATATAAGTGAAAGCATAAATGCCTAGTTAAAAGAGTATTTCTGTTCCCTGTAGTACTTTAAATATAAGAAGATTTAGAAGATAGGTTTGAAAGAGATCTTTCAGACTTGTGAGGCAGCTTAGTAGAAAACCTAGCTAAAAGAAAGGGCATAGTGAGTGTAGAAATGAGCAAGCAAATTAGCCTGAAGAAGTAGAAGAGCTGGGGCGCCTGGGTGGCTCAGTCATTAAGTGTCTGCCTTCGGCTCAGGTCATGATCCCAAGGTCCTGGGATCGAGCCCGCATTGAGCCCTGCATCGAGCCCCTCATTGGACTCCCTGCTTGGCAGCAAGCCTGCTTCTCCCTCTCCCACTCCCCCTGCTGTTGTTCCCTCTCTCACTGTCTCTCTTTGTCAAATGAATAAATAAAATCTTTAAAAAAGAAGAAGAAGAAGAAGAAGTAGAAGAGCAGGTAGAACAATGAGGGACATGGCTGGGAAGACCTGAGGTGAGGGGTGTTGGGGGGAGGGGAAAAGGAGGGTGGGAGGCAATAAATATGACTGCTATAGATCCTTGAAGACCAGTGTGTAAAGAAAATACATGTCATTTGTCCTGCCTAGGGCAGGAGAAGGCCCATAACCCAAAACAGGTCATTTGGTTAACAGGACTCTAGAGAGAGCCCAAGTCAACCTTCTGAGTGCCAGGCAGACAAAGCTAATTAAAAATATCTCATTTAGTAACAAGTGGGCTTGCAACAGCAAATACAAAGGAAACCAAGTTATACATAATTGAATATGTAGTTTTATCTACCAGTCTGCTTACTCCTAAAAAGAATGATGTAGTTACATGCAAGACACAGTAAAAATACTGAATATAAATCGGTATTAAAAATTGATGCCCCTGGTATATACAGAGGTTAACTTTTTTTTTCTATCTGTAACAAGGAAGAATGTCTGTGCATCTCAAATGCAGCCCAGATTACTTTTCCAGACAACTCCAAACCTGACTATTCCAAGGTGCTTGATTTCCAGCTCATCGATCCTAATTATTTCTCTTCCCCACTCAGGGTTAAATATACTTTAATGGATCTTAAATCTGCCCGACAAAGAGGCTGACTTAGAGACTCATCTTACCCATGACATACAGTTATTAATTAATGAGGGTCAGTTGCATAAGGGGACTGCAGCTGATACGTTTAATAAGGGAAAGCATTGCAGGCTGAATTATGCACTGTAGAACAGGAAAGAGTACGTTTTATTAGAATCATCAAAATTTCCTGTTTCCAGACTAATTAGGTTAACTCTTTCTGTAGTTTAAACAAATTGTGTTTATGTCTGTCAGGTTACTGCAATTTTCTTCTAGCAAATAAAATGCCTGTGTCTTTTCATTAAGAGCAATAAGCTTCCTTCCTACAACAGTTAAATTTTCTTCTGGCATCACACTTTATCCTTTTTTACTATTGGGTGGGGGTCAAGTAGAGTGTGCATTGTTAATCTTTGAAGCTTTAGTCAGTGTTGGCAGCCCATTGTGACTGAGAAGCTAACACACAGAGAGAAATCTCTATAGGCTCCCAATCCTCTTTCCCAACCGAAGAAAAATGCTTTGTGACAGGAGTGACAATTAGCTTAAACCTGCCTTTTCCCTTTTGGGACATTCTTTCCACCTGAACATACTCAGGTTATCTAATATTATCTGAGACTTTATTTGAGAATGTTCATTTCATGAGAGTATTCTTTTGAAGTTTGAGATCTTATTAAAACAAAGGATGTCTGATGACCTTAGCTTCAACCAACTGAACATATCACAGACCAGATGTGCAGAATCTCTTGGAAAAAAGATCTGTTTGAAAAACAAAACAAAACAAAAATCACAATACTTCAAGCTAAATATATTGACTCATTTCCATTAAGGATACCACAATTGTTGGAATGCATTCTTAATATGAATTTACAGCATAAGCTTCCTGTCCAACCCTTGAGCTACCCAGATATATTGATTAAGATCTCACGCTTTCCCTTTAGAGGTAACTAGAATAATACAGATTTACCCTGGCTTCTCCTGAATCCTTTGGGTTCCAGCCAACAAAGGAATGGAGACAGGGAGCACCTAACAGACCACAGATTCATTAACCCTGCACTGTTTCATTAATGTATTGCCCATTAAAATGTAAAATCATGAAGGCCAGAGATTTTCTCCTTCATTTGTTTTTTTTTAAATTTTATTATGTTATGTTAATCCCCATACATTACATCATTAGTTTTTGATGTAGTGTTCCATGATTCATTGTTTGCATATAACACCCAGTGCTCCATTCAGTACATGCTCCTTCATTTGTTTTGTATGGCAGCTTCTTTATATGCTGTGTATGTGAGAAAAATTTAAAAATTACTTGTTGCTAATTTCATATAAAATGAAGAAGTGTCTGGTAAAGTTCCTGCCCAAAGAACTATGCCCCTATAAGTTAAAATTAATTTTAGTATGTTGTTAAAGAACAGTTTCTTTTAATAGAATAGGCGTTTGTGTTGGCTTCTAGAATTCACTCTTTTTTTAGTTTAACTACTTGAAAATCTCATCTGTGACAGCTCTGTCCTCCTGCCCTTTGGCCCATTATTCCTGTTTGTCTCTGAGGCCTGCTCCCCTGTTAATTATTGCCAGTTGCCCACTCCATGGTTCCTGTTTCCACTCTTCCATTCCAATAACTGGCAGGGCTATTTTCTGCCCTTCAGGCAGAACCATTCGCGGGTGCAAAATCTCCATATGACTTAGCCAACGACATGCTTAAGTCTTACCTGTCCACCCATTCACTCTTCTATCTTCCTTTTCAGTAAAGGGACCCAGACGTCTGATTTCTTTTTTTTTTTTATTTTATTTTTTTTATTCTTACGTTAATCCCCATACATTACATCATTAGTTTTAGATGAAGTGTTCCATGATTCATTGTTTGTGCATAACACCCAGTGCTCCATGCAGAATGTGCCCTCCTCAATACCCACCACCAGAGCACATACCCTCCCCAGTGTCTATCACCCAGTCACCCCATCCCTTTCACCCCACCCCCCACTCCAGCAACCATCAGTTTGTTTCCTACAGTTAAGAATTCCTCATATCAGTGAGATCATATGATACATGTCTTTCTCTGTTTGACTTATTTCACTCAACATAATACCCTCCAGTTCCATCCTCGTCGTTGCAAATGGCAAGATCTCATTCCTTTTGATGGCTGCACAATATTCCATTGTATATATATACCACCTCTTCTTTATCCATTCATCTGTCGATGGACATCTTGGCTCTTTCCACAGTTTGGCTATTGTGGACATTGCTGATATAAACATCGGGGTGTACATACCCCTTGGGATCCCTACTTTTATATCCTTGGGGTAAATACCCAGTAGTGCAATTGCTGGATCATATGGTAGCTCTATTTTCAACTTTTTGAGGAACCTCCATACAGTTTTCCAGAGTGGCTGCACCAGCTTGCATTCCCAAAAACAGTGTAGGAGGGTTCCCCTTTCTCCGCATCCCCGCCAACATCTATCGTTTCCTGACTTGTTATTTTTAGCCATTCTGACTGGTGTGAGGTGGTATCTCATTGAGGTTTTGAATTGGATTTCCCTGATGCCGAGCCATATTGAGCACTTTTTCATGTGTTTGTTGGCCATTTGGATGTCTTCTTTGGAAAAATGTCTGTTCATGTCTTCTGCCCATTTCTTGATTGGATTCTTTGTTCTTTGGGTGTTGACTTTGATGAGTTCTTTATAGATTTTGGATACTAGCCCTTTATCTGATATGTCATTTGCAAATATCTTCTCCCATTCTGTCGGTTGTCTTTTGGTTTTGTTGACTGTTTCCTTTGCTTTGCAAAAGCTTTTTATCTTGATGAAGTCCCAATAGTTCATTTTTGCCCTTGCTTCCCTTGCCTTTGGTGATGTTTCTAGGAAGAAGTTGCTTCGGCTGAGGTCAAAGAGGTTGCTGCCTGTGTTCTCCTTTAGGATTTTGATGGACTCCTGTCTCACATTGAGGTCTTTCAACCATTTGGAGTCTATTTTTGTGTGTGGTGTAAGGAAATGGTCCAGTTTCATTCTTCTGCATGTGGCTGTCCAATTTTCCCAACACCATTTGTTGAAGAGACTGTCTTTTTTCCATTGGACATTCTTTCCTGCTTTGTCAAAGATGAGTTGACCATAGAGTTGAGGGTCCATTTCTGGGCTCTCTATTCTGTTCCATTGATCTATGTGTCTGTTTTTGTGCCAGTACCCTGCTGTCTTGATGATGACAGCTTTGTAATAGAGCTGGAAGTCCGGAACTGTGATGCCGCCGGCTTTGCTTTTCTTTTTCAACATTCCTCTGGCTATGCGGGGTCTTTTCTGGTTCCATACAAATTTTAGGATTATTTGTTCCATTTCTTTGAAAAAAGTGGATGGTATTTTGATGGGGATTGCATTGAATGTGTAGATTGCTCTAGATAGCATTGACATCTTCACAATATTTGTTCTTCCAATCCATGAGCATGGAAAGTTTTTCCATTTCTTTGTGTCTTCCTCAATTTCTTTCATGAGTATTTTATAGTTTTCTGAGTAAAGATCCTTTGTCTCTTTGGTTAGATTTATTCCTAGGTATCTTATGGTTTTGGGTGCAATTGTAAATGGGATCGACTCCTTAATTTCTCTTTCTTCTGTCTTGTTGTTGGTGTATAGGAATGCCACTGACTTCTGTGCATTGATTTTATATCCTGCCACTTGACTGAATTCCTGTATGAGTTCTAGCAGTTTTGGGGTGGAGTCTTTTGGGTTTTCCTCATAAAGTATCATATCATCTGCAAAGAGTGAGTGTTTGACTTCCTCTTTGTCTGGTTTTGGGATCAAGGTAATGCTGGCCTCATAAAATGAGTTTGGAAGTTTTCCTTCCATTTCTATTTTTTGGAACAGTTTCAGAAGAATAGGTATTCATTCTTCTTTAAATGTTTGGTAGAATTCCCCTGGGAAGCCATCTGGCCCTGGGCTGTTGTTTATTGGGAGATTTTTGATGACTGCTTCAATTTCCTTAGTGGTTATAGGTCTGTTCAGGTTTTCTATTTCATCCTGGTTCAGTTTTGGTAGTTGATACATCTCTAGGAATGCCTCCATTTCTTCCAGGTTATCTAATTTGCTGGCATAGAGTTGCTCATAATATGTTCTTATAATTGTTTGTATTTCTTTGGTGTTGGTTGTGATCTCTCCTCTTTCATTCATGATTTTGTTGATTTGGGTCATTTCTGTTTTCTTTTTGATAAGTCTGGCCAGGGGTTTATCAATCTTGTTAATTCTTTCAAAGAACCAGATCCTAGTTTCGTTGATCTGTTCTACTGTTCTTTTAGTTTCTATTTCATTGATTTCTGCTCTGATCTTTATTATTTCTCTTCTCCTGCTGGGTTTAGGCTTTATTTGCTGTTCTTTCTCCAGCTCCTTTAGGTGGAGGGTTAGGTTGTGTACTTGAGACCTTTCTTGTTTCTTGAGAAAGGCTTGTATTGCTATATACTTTCCTCTTAGGACTGCCTTTGCTGCATCCCAAAGATTTTGAATAGTTGTGTTTTCATTTTCATTGGTTTCCATGTATTTTTTTAATTCTTCTTTAATTTCCTGGTTGACCCATTCATTCTTCAGTAGGATGCTCTTTAGCCTCCATGTATTTGAGTTCTTTCTGACATTCCTCTTGTGATTGAGTTCTAGTTTCGAAGCATTGTGGTCTGAAAATAGGCAGGGAATAATCCCAATCTTTAGGAACCGGTTGAGACCTGATTTGTGACCTAGGATGTGATCTATTCTGGAGAATGTTCCATGGGCACTAGAGAAGAATGTGTATTCCATTGCTTTGGGGTGGAATGTTCTGAATATGTCTGTGAAGTCCATTTGGTCCAGTGTGTCATTTAAAGTCTTTATTTCCTTGTTGATCTTTTGCTTAGACGATCTGTCCATTTCAGTGAGGGGAGTGTTTAAGCCCCCTACTATTATTGTATTGTTGTCGATGTGTTCCTTTGATTTTGTTATTAATTGGCTTATATAATTGGCTGCTCCCATATTAGGGGCATAGATATTTACAATTGTTAGATCTTCTTGTTGGATAGATCCTTTAAGTAGGATATAATGTCCTCCCTCATCTCTTATTACAGTCTTTGGTTTAAAAATCTAATTTGTCTGATATAAGGATTGCCACTCCAGCTTTCTTTTGGTGTCCATTAGCATGGTAAATGGTTTTCCACCCCCTCACTTTCAATCTGGGGGTGTCTTTGGGTCTAAAATGAGTCTCTTGCAGACAGCATATCGATGGATCTTGTTTTTTAATCCAGTCTGATAGCCCGTGTCTTTTGATTGGGGCCTTTAGCCCATTTACATTCAGGGTAACTATTGAAAGATAGGAATTTAGTGCCATTGTATTGCCTGTAAGGTGACTGTTACCGTATATTGTCTGTGTTCCTTTCTGGTCTATGTTGCTTTTAGGCTCTCTCTTTGCTTAGAGGACCCCTTTCAAGATTTTCTGTAGGGCTGGTTTTGTGTTTGCAAATTCCTTTAGTTTTTGTTTGTCCTGGAAGCTTTTTATCTCTCCTTCAATTTTCAATGACAGCCTAGCTGGATAGAGTATTCTTGGCTGCATATTTTTCTCATTTAGTGCTCTGAATATATCCTGCTAGTCCTTTCTGGCCTGCCAGGTCTCTGTGGATAGGTCTGTTGCCAATCTAATGTTTCTACCCTTGTAGGTTACATATCTCTTCTCCCGAGCTGCTTTCAGGATTTTCTCTTTGTCTATGAGACTCGTAAGTTTTACTATTAGATTTCGGGGTGTTGACCTATTTTTATTGATTTTGAGAGGGGTTCTCTGTGTTCCTGGATTTTGATGCCTTTTTCCTTCCCCAAATTAGGGAAGTTCTCTGCTATAATTTGCTCCATTATACCTTCTGCCCCTCTCTCTCTTTCTTCTTCTTCTGGGATCCCAATTATTCTAATGTTTCATCTTATGGTATCGCTTATCTCTCGAATTCTGCCCTCGTGATCCAGTAGTTGTTTATCTCTCTTTTTCTCAGCTTCTTTATTTTCCATCATTTCATCTTCTATATTACTGATTCTCTCTTCTGCCTCATTTATTCTAGCAGTTAGCGCCCCCATTTTTTATTGCACCTCATTAATAGCCTTTTTGATTTCTACTTGGTTGGATTTTAGTTCTTTTACTTCTCCAGAAAGGGTTTCTCTAATAACTTCCATATTTTTTTCAAGCCCAGCTAGTATCTTTAAAGTGATGATTCTGTACTCTAGATCTGACATCGTACTAATGTCCATATTGAGTAGGTCCCTGGCAGTCAATACTACCTCTTGTTCTTTTTGTTGAGGTGATTTTTTCCGTCTTGTCATTTTGTGCAGAGGAGAATAGATTAATGAGAGAACAAAATGCTAGCAGAGTAAAAACCTCCCCAGAAAATATACTCTAAACAAATCAGAAAAGACCTGAAGCAGTGGGAAAAGAAAGAGAAAGAGAGAAAAAAGAGATTGAAATAAAAAGAAAAAGATAAAGATAAAGATAAAAACAAAAACAAACAAAACAAAACAACAACAACAACAACAAAAAAACAGAATGTGATCAAATATGATCAGGCTGGTATATAGATCAGTGCCACACACTAGATTTGGGGTGTATTTTGGTCTTTTAGAAGAAAGTGCCTCCCAAAATTTTAAAGAAAGAAAAACTTATATATGTACAAAAATAAGGGTTGATATGATGAAGGGATGTAATATGACTGTAAAGATGGAAATTTTAAAAAATTTTATAAAAGGAATTGATAAGAAGTTGTTTGAAAAGAGAAAGAAGAGGATTTAAAAAAAGAAAAAAGAAAAAAAAAGGGAGAGGATGTGATCAGGCAGGGGAATAGAAAACACCATATACTAGAGATTTAGGGTATATTTTGATCTGTTAGAAGAAACTATCTCAAAATTTTAAAGAGAGAACAACTTATATATGTAAGCCAAAAATACGGGTAACTACTATGAAGGGATAGAATATGACTCTAAAAATGAAAAATAAAAATTTTTTTTTTAAAAAAAGGGATTGATAAGATGTTGGTTTGAAAAGGGAAAAAGAAAAATTCAAGAAGAAAAAAAAGAAAAAAAGACAGTTAAAAAAAATTAACTTTGAAAGACTAAGGAATCATGGTAAAAAAGCCGTGAATTCTATGTGCAGTAGTCCCCTAGCGCTGGAGTTCTGTCGCTCTCATTGATCGGTAAACTTGGTCTTGGCTGGCTGTTCTCGCTGATCTTCTGGGGAGGGGCCTGTTGCCGTGGTTTCCAAATGTCTCTGCCGGAGGCGGAATTGCCCCGCCCTTGCTGGTCTGGGCTAAGTAATCTGCTCGGGTTTGCTCTCAGGGGCTTTTGTTTCCTGCGAGCTTTCCGTACAGCTTTGGAGGCGGAGAGTGAAAATGGCAGCCTCCCAATCTCCGCCCCAGAGGAGCCGAGAACTCGGGGCCCCGCTCCTCAGTGAGCCCCCAGAGAAAAGCCATCAGTCACTCCCATCTCTCCGGCCGCACTCCGTGCTCACCCGGCCTGTGACCACGCGTTTCTATCTCTGGCACCCGACCCCAGGTGGAGTCTCCAAACCCAGCAGATCCCTGCGGTGCACTCCTGCGCGGCTCCTCCCGGGGAAGAAGGTGAGTCTCCCCGGATGTGCCGCTTGTTGGGTCCCTGCTGGAGGAGCAGGGCCCCGACTGTGCCGCGGATCACGGTTTATGGCAACCCCGAGCTGAGAGCCCGCGCCTGGGCTCCGCCTCTGCAGCCGGCTTCCCTGCTCCGATACCTGGGAGCTCTGCCGCCCTCAGGCACCCCCGGTCTTTCTGTGACCCCGAGGGTCCTGGGACCACACTGTCCCGGAGGGTTCCACCCCCCCCGCTTAGCCACCAGAGTGACGTCCCTCGGCGGAGCAGACTTTTAAAAGTTCCAATTTTGTGCTCCGCGGCTCGATCACTTGCCAGAAGCGGCCGACGGAGGCCCCTCCCCCGCCGTCTATCCTCCCGAATATCGCCTCAGATTCACTTCTCCGCACGTCCTACCTTCCAGAAAGTGGTCGCTTTTCTGATGAGAGAGTTGTTGCTCTTCTTTTCTTCGATCTCCTGTTGAGTTCGTAGGTGTTCAGAATGGTTTGATACCTATCTAGCTGAATTCCTGAGACCAGACGAAATCCAGGTCTCCTACTCCTCCGCCATCTTGCTCCGCCCCCCCCCTTTTTTTAAGATTTATTTATTCATTTTAGAGAAAGAGAGAGAGAGCATGAGTGGGAGAGGGGGAGAGAAAAATCTCAAGCCAACTCTGTACTGAGCACGGAGCCTGACCCTGGGCTCGATCTCATGACCCGAGATCATGACCTGAGCTAAAACCAAGGGTCAGACAATTGGCTACACTACCCAGGCACCCCCAGATGTCTGATTTCTTAAAGATACAATAGAAATGGATGTGATTTGAAGTTGTGTGGGAGAAAACATTGTTCTGAATTTGAAATCTAAAAATCTAACATCCTGAAATCACCTTGTGTAAGTTTATGTCAATAGTTACCAGTCTGTTTGCAGATTTTGAGTTGCAGTAATACACACATTTGTGAGGTACAATGTTCTTCTTTGCCAAGCATACATTTTATTCATAGCATTTTGACAAGAGCTCAGGAAGAATTATTTACTAAATAAAGATCATCATTAGAACTGTGGACTATGGTTTTTATAAGATACTTTTTAAAATAATCTAAAAAATCTGTGACTGCCAAGTACTAGATATATAGGCTTTTTCAAAGTATCTTTTTTTTCTCTTTCTTCTCCCAGATGGCTTGATGTCAAGAACCAAAGTTCACATACTTAGTTGATTCAGCATGAAAGTTTCAGGATTCATTGTCTGTAGGTTTCACACAAGTTTACCTTAATGCAGTTCAGCTGATTAGAGTAAATGTCAAATTCAAATTATTTTTTGGACACTTTACAAAATGGAATACAAAGTTGGTGTTAATTCTTTAGAAAACCGGATATATTTCTGCAAGCCTGGCCCATGTCTCGTTGGTGGTTTTAACTTCTCTCTTTTCATGACTTTCTCTGGTTTACTCTCATCGTAACCTGAGTCTAGCCCATGGAACTCTTAAGCTATTCCCTGGGTGGAAGAGAACTTTCTCTTGACAGAGTCTTGGCATATCTAGGGAAGACTCCACTCCTCGCATGCCCTTAGTTACATCTCCATGTATATCTATTTGAAGACCTACTTCCAGAAATCAAAATATATGTTAATATTAAGCAAGGAACCCTTAATCTCTCTCTTCTCCATTTTTCAGATACTGGATAGAGCATGCAACTTCTGGGGCAGGAATAAAAGGCAGCCCCTATTTTAACCAGTGTTTGAATTTGGAACTTGAGATGATCTTGTTTCATAATCAGTTAACTCAGCATTTGTTCCTTTCCACATTTGGACATTATGCAATTACATATTTTTCCTTTCCATATAAATGATACTATGTGTAAAGACTGACTCTATTTTAGAGTAACACACAGAGCTTGCTCCAGTATTTTGCATATAGTAGGCACTTGAAAAAAAAAAAAACTCCTTTGGTTGTTATCAATGAATAGCAACAGTGATGTATTAACTTTCTCAGAAAACATGTGCTTTTTAATAGAGGTCTGTCCTATCTAACCATAAATGAATGGCTTTGGTGAATATTTCAGACATCCTGAAGAGATGTCTTTAGGTAAGGGGGCAATTTTGTACATCTCGATTCACAAAACAGAGAGGTAACTGTTTTTAAAATTAAGTATGCTAATAAGCTAGGTTTAAAAAAACTGGGATTTAACTTTAGGGTCGTAGTTACTTGAAAAATGTAAAGATTGTACATATAACATGATATTTGTATCAATATGGACAGATTATTTGAATAATTCTAATAATTACTTAATTCCTAATATGAGAGGTTATGTTATTCTCAATCCTCCCTTTAACTTTGTTTTTATATACACCAGGCCTTTAGTCAATAAGCCCTATAATATTACTGAAATCTCTTGGAAAAAAAAATTCTACACTTATTACTTAATTATTGCTGTGCTGATTGTGATAGGTGTGAAGAAAGTACACAAGAGAGCAGGAGAAACTTATCACCTTGATGCTAAGGGGCCTTCATAAAAATGCTTCTGCCTTTGCTCATGTTAATTAAATGTGTTGGTAGAATCAACTGAGGCAAAATCCTACAAATAATTTTCCTTAGAAGTTCTTTCAATTTTTTTTTTCTTTTTGTTCAAAAATAGCAGGACAATTTAGCTACTGGGCATATATTATTTAAGATTTTTAGATACATTATCAGATACATAAATGTGTACAGTTATGGGCCAATGGATTTAAGCAAAATGCTATTTATGAAAATATGTATCGAATACTTACAATATGTTGAGCATGAACATTGTTGCATTGTTAGTAACCTGGTACCTTGTACAGTTCTTTGACTTATCTTAGTTTATCCTGTTAATAGGATTTCAATGGTCAAAACATTCATTCATTCATTCAGAAGATGTTTCGTGAGTTCCAACTATGTGCCTGGCACTTTTCTAGATACTATAAATACAGCAGTGACAAAGCTTAAGGCAAGCAAAAGGAAAGCAAGAACACAGAACAGCCAGAAAGAGGGAAGAAAGAGAACTGCAGTATATTCACTAGAATGTTCTCTTAATATGGAATAGTTTTACACAATCTAGATATTGACACTAACACAAAAATATGAAACACCTCACGTTTAAAAAATATGTTAAACATTATTTTACATGTAGGTCATTGAATTAACTGATAGTATAAAATGTCTAAGACACGGCACCTTGTTTTGGGAAAAGAGTAAACACATTACATTCTCATCAGTATAATTGTGTTTTGAAATAGAAATGGTAATAAATGTAAAATCCTAGTAAATTATAAATTAAACAATGTGAATTAAGCTGTTATAGAAACTCATACAAGCTTCCTAGCTTCATAAATCACTACTTTGGAATTGTGAATGGAATGACTGAGTAGTGCATATTAATTTAAAATCTGGACCTTTTTTTGTAAGTTGGATTTTAACATATAAACTTAAAGATAATGAAAGATAAAAACCTGTTTGCTAAAAAATAAGGAACTTCCTAAAGCCGTGTCTGTGAGGTAAGGATTTCTGCTGGTGTAAAAGCCCTTTCCCTAAGGGTTCCTGGGCATCCCCTTGCAGCTGTGCCCAGACATGTTCAGTCTCATGCAATATCTATTTGCTTGATCTGTAAATGACTAATTAGCACTTGTTTCCCATCTCTTCAACAACGACAGCAACAGCAAAAACAACACATGTGTGCATGAGCACACACACACACACACACAGACAGACATATACATACACATCTTTTATTCTGAAGATACCTAATCTAGATTTTCACTTAAATTGCTAATTGAAACAATTTCAGCTCTATTCCTTCAATATCACTTATTTTTATATATATTTAAATTATCGTATATTAAAAAGGAGAGGGATATAAAGAGAGATACAAGGAGACAGAGATACAGAGAAAGAGAAAGGAAGACTTTTGAAGAAGGGACTTATGAACTCATTCCAACATTCTGTACTACCTTGAGGTAAGGTGAAAGTCAGAGGGCCAACAATGTCCTGGGAGTTCTCCCCACTCTGCTCCCATGAGGAAGATTGCCTAGCCAAATAGTGCCCCCATCAGACAGATCAAGGGCATTTCCCACTTATCTCTAACAATTTTCAGTTTACTTGGCAACTGGCAGAATTATTCAAACAAACTGATGATATTCTCCCATGGGAACTATGGGCAGTCTATCTTTTCGACATTACAAAGCCTGCCTCTCACAGCCTCTGGTTTTTCATGCTGTTTCCAAGTGCAACCTCTTTATGGCTCTGGATGGCATGTGGTGTCCCCCTCCCCTGGTCTGGTCATGTGACTAATAAACTTTTGCTCTCAATCTATTCTGTCTGCTGTTGGATGTCCTGTGTCCAGCCAACCTCATAACTCTAGAGTGAGAAACCCTCCCTCACTCATGGAGTGGACAGAAGGCAATAAAACATGACCGTACCATCATATACATAAGAATTTTATATATGATTTAAAAACTCTCAAAAGATCTGGGCATGGATATTTGGAAACAGTCTACTTAAATTCTTAAATCACACACAAAACATATTAAAGGATTACATGGGGGAAAAAAGACAGGCATAAAATTAGAAGAAAATAGTAGCAAGCACTTTCAAATTTCTTAACAGGACTTTTAAAATGGATGTGACAGAAGAGATAAAAAAAGATGTAATTTAAAAATTTCTATATATCAAAAAGCATCAAAAAAAAACCAAAGTGATAGAAGCAATAAAAGAGAAAACATCATTTAAATTCCTGTGTGTCAGAAATCATAATAAAAAGAATAAATTATTTGAACATTGGAAAATTTTGGAAACTATTTAACAGCATATGATAGTAGATATAAAGATAGTTTGTGAATCAATAAGAGAAGGATAAATGACATATAGGAAAAGCAGATCATTGATATGTGCATATAAGTCACAGTAAAAGAAATATAATTGTTTCATAAATACATAACTTTCTGTTTCATAAGTAATTAAGTCTACATTTTCTCTAACATCAAGATTTCATTTTGCTGCCTGATTAGCAATGATCTTAAACATGAATATGTTCATTTACTAGTGAGTCTAATGAGATAGATCATTTCCTAGTGAGAGTATATGTTACCAAATCTTTATAAAAGTTATTTTTATATATTAGAGTTAAATATGTTCACACCTTTTGACTGATTAATAAGAAACAAGGACAGAAATTACATAGAGATGGTCTCACAGCGTAATTTATGACAATGAAACAATGGAAACAGTCTCATTTGCAACAACAAGGGGCTGTTCTGACACCACACTGAGAAACATACAAATGATTGAAAACCATGTTACCAATTAAAAGTTACGTTTTATGAGTAACTGTATAATGTAGTGACAGGTTGTGATATGTTGTAGAAATAAATTATAAATGAACTTCATATAAACAACATATTTGCTATGATGGTGAAATATAATCCTAGATAGAACATTTTAAGAAATTATCAAAATTCTGACAGTTATCTCTGGATGTTAATTTGAGATGCTTTTCATTACAATAAATATTTTGTGTGTTATTGTTTCTCCAGTGACACGTACCATTATTATGTAAAAAAAATCAATTTGATAATGAATATCTTTCTTTGAATTTAGGAAAAAAAGTATAGCTTTGGGTCAAATGCTTCAGTAATTACCAAGTGATGGAAGATACAAGATATGATATTTACTTTGACAAGATAAGTTTTGTTACATGTGAACCGCAAGAAAGAAGTCAATGAGTATAACTATTCCAGGAAGTTTCTAAGCAAAGAGTAAAGGGATTTTTTGGATTGTTAACTTGTGCTTTGTTTTTTGTCTAGCTTTGTTTTTGTTTTAATTTTTGAACTCTAAAAAGTTGAATAAATAAGTTTCTAATTGAAGGAGCCAAGAGTATAGAAGGAATTTGAGATATTTCATAAAGCATGGTCCTGAAGGAGGCAGAAAGATGCTGTCCAGAGCAAATGCATAAGTCAATGTTAAACTTAAATGGAAAAATAATTTTTTTTCTTTAAGAAAAGGACAAAAGTTGGGGTGCCAGGGTGGTTCAGTTTGTTAAGCATCCGGCTCTTGATTTTGGCTCACGTCATGATTTCAGGGTTGTGAGATGGAGCCCCACATTGTGCTCTGTGCTGGGCGTGGAGCCTGCTTAAGATTCTCTCTCTCTCCCTCTGGTCCTCCACCCTCACACCCTTCTCACATGTATTCTCTCTCTCAAAAAAAAGCACAAGGACAAGGGATGACAAATGAAAGAGGATAGAGCTGAAATTTTATTTAGAGAGTAAGGATAAATAAACTGTGTGAGCAAAGCCCTCTATTTCCTGGCAAAGCCTTCACCCTTATTATTTTAGGCCACCATCAGAGAGTGAGGAGGATGGGGTGAGATGAGAGCCTATGACTGGCCTAGGATTTGAACAGGTGCTACTGGGATTGGAATGAGAGCTGCCTCCTGGTTCATGAAAGGGTAGCTAAGCAGTTCTGAAGGCCCAATTGACACTGGAGTGAATGAATACAAAGGTGTCTTGGAATCAATTTTTTCATCAACACTAGTTATAAAAGTTATCAAAATGCATGGAGATGGTGTTTTTAGGGTTTGAGGATTTTTTTAAGTGATTGTGTTAAAATTTCAAAGGTTGATAAATTTGAGGGAGTTGGTGAGAATGCATTTAAAATATACATTTGAGATAAGGCTAGGTACATAAGCAAGTAAATCTAAAAGGAATTCAATAAACTGGGTATTGGAAAAGGCATCCAAGGGATGTGTGCCATGAAACAAATGAAGAAATATTGCGAGAGCATGAAAGTAAGGTAGATGCAGGATCAAATAGATGGGAACTCGCAGTTCTTCCTTTATCATTGGTTGCCTAAGGAAACAGAACCAAGACCTGCTGTCTTTTGGACACTAGCACATTTACCCACATGTGATTTATATAGTTATTTCCCAAATGAACCATGATTTAAATACCCCGATAAAGTATGTATTTAAGAATTTCAGAAAACCTCCCCATCTTTATCAGTTCTTTCACTATATTAGGTAAAACTTTTATTTTTTAACTGTTTAGATCTAGTTTTCAGTAATTTTTCTTAATAAGCATGAAATTAAAAAAATATGTAATTATTAGAAAGTGGGAGGATTATATAGTTAGAAGATGTGGCCCTTTTTACACTTGTGTTTATAACCTCAGTGTTCTCAAGATCTCTGCTTGTTATATTTTATGTCAGGATTTCTCAGCTGCGTGAAATTTATTAATGGAAAACCCACTTACTGCACTTGTTGTCAAGTCATTTGTTACAAAAGTCTTCATTACTTCAATTCTCTGCAATCAGTGAAATCATTTTGTCATGTGTAGTAATTTTTAAAAAACAAAATGTGAGTACAGTTTAAGAGAATAGATGAAGGGAGAGAAGCATTCTTTGCTGAATTAATACATAAAGTTTTGTAGATACAATAATTTCTGAAAATCATATGAGTTGTATTCTATTTTTATTTATTTATTTTAAAGATTTTATTTATTTATTTGAGACAGAATGAGAGAGAGCACATGAGGGGGGGAGGGTCAGAGGCAGAAGCAGGCTCCCTGCCGAGCAGGGAGCTCGATGCGGGACTCGATCCAGGGACTCCAGGATCATGACCTGATAACCAACTGAGCCACCCAGGCGCTCGAGTTGAATTCTATTTTTAAGAGCAAAAGTTCACTCACGGGTTTTAGTGATGATACAAGCTCCTTTAATATTTCCTTAATTAGGGGCACCTGGGTGGCTCAGTCCGTTAAACATCTGCCTTCACTCAGGTCGTGATCTCAAGGTTCTGGGTCAGGCTTCCTGCTCAGCAGGGAGTCCGCTTCTCCCTCTCCCTCTGCCCCTCTCCTTGCTTGTGTGCTCTCTCTCTCTCTTTCTCAAATAAATAAATACATAAAATTAAAAAAAAAATCTCCTTAATTAGGTAATCTCTGAGTATCTGTGAATGACTTAAAATGACCTAAAAATATAATTTTATTATGGCTAAAGTCACATTTGGATTTTGATGCCAAATTTGGATATATAGAGAAAGAACTATTCACTAATACACTAATTAAAATACTATTTAAGGTTCTAGTTCAACAATAAACAATTTATTAATGCAAAACTTAAATCTTGTGGAAAGAGTGAGAAAATACTGCTTGAGGCTGGGTATAGGCTAAAAAATCTGAGACTGTAGTTGTGATAACAAATTCTTACATATTACTTCCTTCTGGTATTGATACTAGTAAATAATTCTAAAAAAAAAGTTTCAGTTAACCCAAATAATTACAGTTAGTATAGAAATGTTGGTACAACTCTAATTAACAGTATGCAAAGTAAGCACACTTATTATGAGAAACCTGAATTGAGATGTTTAGGCTGGTATAAACATGCATGTGTTTGTATAGGTGTAGATTTCTTTTATATAGATTTTGTTGATATTTGCTTAAAATATTATTCACTATGACCTTCAAACCAATATTTCCTGAGAATTATTGACTTCATTGACACTGTGGCTAGTTAAAGCAAATTCCATTTCACTTTATTAGTTTAAGGCTGCATATGACTGAGTATTGAAAATAATAACTCACAGGGGGCGCCTGGGTGGCTCGGTCGTTAAGCGTCTGCCTTCGGCTCAGGTCATGATCCCAGGGTCCTGGGATCGAGCCCCGCGTCGGGCTCCCTGCTCCACAGGAAGCCTGCTTCTCCCTCTCCCACTCCCCCTGCTTGGGTTCCTGCTCTCGCTATGTCTCTCTCTGTCAAATAAATAAATAAATAAATCTTTAAAAAAAAAAAGAAAATAATAACTCACTTATTTATGATCTTTACAACTTGGAAATAATGTTTACATTGAATTCCTATGTGACTACACTTTAAGTGACTTAAAGCAATTTAAAATTTGGGAACTCACAAAATCAACTGTCTGCATAAGTAATGAATCACAGTGCAGATGAATCACAGTACAGAATGAAAATTAGTTTTCTTTCTTTCTTCTTTTCTTTCTTTCCTCCCTTTTCTTTCTTTCTTTCTTTCCTTCTTTTCTTTCCTCCCTTCTTTTCTTTCTTTCTTTTCTTTTTCTTTCTATTTTCTTTTCTTTTCTTTTCTCTCTTTTCTTTTCTTTTCTTTTCAGTAGGCTCCATGCCCAGCATGGAGCCCAATGTGGGGCTTGAACTTACCACCCTGAGATCAAGATCTAAGCTGAGCTGAGCTGAGAACAAAAGTTGGCGCTTAACCGACTGAGCCACCCAGGTGTCCCTAAAAACTAATTTTAAAACCATTTTTAACTATACTTTGATTTCTATAAAAACTTTAGAAAGAATTCATTTCATAGCCTATAATATTACTTAATAAAAATGTGGTCCTGTCTTCCCTGTTGTTTCCTTCCCCACTTCTGGAACCTCTTCTCTCATTCCCCAGATCTTATTATAAAGGTTTGCTTCCCTGTCTATCCTTTTCCTCCTGTCCATGTGCTCTCTACCCAGTCTTTTCATTAAGCTCCATAAGATATGCTCTGACAACTGATGAAATTTTCTTTGGATTGGGCAAGGGAGAAAAAAAAAAAGGGAGAATCTGAGTGGCAAAGGTAAACTGGGATCCAGGCATCTGTCTTCATTTCAAGAGGACGATTATGGAATTTGAGGAGCTGAAATGAGGTGAGCAGTGTTTCTACATTCACAGGAAGTGAAAAGTCAGAAAATTCAATATCTTTTATATAAATACCATTATGAGCAAAGACCCAGAGAGCAAATCTAAAGCTAAATTCCAGATTACAAGACATATGCATGCTATGAATGCTTTTATAGTCTAAAGATTAGCTTAAGAGTTTTACTAAGGCCATATATACTTAGGTCTGGATAGACATAATGATTGAGACAAACAAATGGAATGTCTAGGGAAACAGAATCGGGCGGTGATTATTAGCCTGCTTTGAGTATGGTCTGTACTTCTCTTCCACTTATACCCTTTCATAAAAATGATAATATTAGATAACAATTATTGAGTGTCTACCATGAACTAGACATGGTAAACCACTCATGGTTAGTCTTTCAAAATTATAAAAAAAGATTTTAAAATATGCTTGCTGATACAAATTGATAAGTATATCCTGTGTCCAACAAAATGAGATAAGATATTGGTAGATAACACAGCAAAAAATAACATAATTATCTTTGGAAGGCTGAGGCTTCCAGAAACATCTGACTTGGTCAATGGAATGATAAATTGAATAACAAGAGCAGATTCTGAATGGAGCAAACTGAAGCCTTATTTGTGGTGTCACACCTGCTTAGGGACACAGGCTTCCTTATGCTCTGCATTCAAAAAATCCCCAAATAGGGCAGTCAAGTACACCTCAGTTCATTCCTTACAGTGTCTGATGCATGCCCAGGGGAGATTCATGCAGAAAGCGCTGGCATCACAAAATGTTACCAGGCCAACATGAGGATTGGGCTTCCAGCCCGTATCACTAAAAACCAGGAGGCAGCTATTATGTCCACATGCATCAACCACCCCCTCCTTTGCTCCTGAAGGATGAAAACAGTCTTCTTACATCTGGGACAGGAGTTGCCATCACAGCTCATATAGCCCTGTCAGGGGGCTACATCTGGAAGAATGTATGTATATCACAGCAGGGGTTTTCTTCCAGACGCAGCTCAAAGCTGTCAGGCAAAAACTGAAGGGAAGCATACAAGTGTTCAAGGGACTCAACCAAGCATGTTTCTGGATCATATCCATTTTTGTGATCAGGTGGTGAAGCTTGAGAAACTTCTGTTCCACCATAAGACCTGATCATAAACATTGTATGTTGGAAATTTGACTCAGACACAAATATTTTATTCTTTTACTTCTCCAGCCTTAATATAATACTTAATCTGAAGAAATGAATCATTTTAAATAGATTTATTTGAACATCATTTGCATCCATATGCTAATATTACTTCAGAATATGTTAGAACAAATTAAGATATGTAAAAGTCAGGTACTTTTTATGTCCATCAGAAAAGAGGGACTATACCTAATTACATTAGAGTTTAATGTATTAAGATAAGTAACACATGCTCTAAGCCTCTAGCCCAGTGCTTAAAAACAATAATAATTGTTATATCTTTAAACTGCCCATCTTTTCAGTGTTCTGACAGATCTTCATCTATATCACAATCATTTTTCATATTTTTTGCTTCTTTCTTTTCTATTATTTTTCTTTTAAATAAATTTTAATACATGGGACTTATTCCCCCAAATACTAAAACAAGTTCTCTTGATATAGGTCCAGGGACTCTGCATTAAAAAAAAAAAAAAAAAAAAATTGAAGAGGCGCCTGGGTGGCTCAGTCATTAAGTGTCTGCCTTTGGCTCAGGTCATGATCCCTTCTCAGCAGGGAGCCTGCTTCTCCCTCTCCTACTCCCCCTGCTTGTGTTCCCTCTCTCTCTCTGTCAAATAAATAAATAAAATCTTAAAAAAAAAATGTTCTTAGCCTTTCTCACACTTCTGAGTTAAAGATGTAACATTAGTATGTGGGCATCTTTCAACTTCTCACATTTTCTTTTCCTTGTTTCTGTATTACTATAGAAAGTTTATGCCTTCTAATTTTAAACAAAGGAACCACAAACTTCTTAATCATTCAGACATACAATCTTGGAGGTATAATCATCATTTATTGCTGACTCATTCCCATCATCCAAATTAATGGTTACATCCAGAAGATCTTATTTCTGTGATGCCTGCCAACAAGCTATAGATCATAACATGTGTACCAGTTAGAATAGTTTTATTTTCAAATAATAGAAAAAGCAGCCAAAACTGGCTTAAAAATAAAAGTGATTTATTGGATATGTATTTCCAACTTTCAGAAGAAGGGAACACATTAGGGGTAGTTAGATCAATGTTCTTGCTCCATTTTTCTGTGATTCTCTCTGCTATTCTTTCTGTTGTAGATTTGTTTGGTTTTGGGTTTTGTTTGCTTGTTTGTTTTTGTTTTGTTTTATTTACTCAAGCTGGCTTCTCCTATACCAGGAGAATGGCTATAGCAATTCCAGTGTCATATGCACAATCCATAATACTCAGAAGGTGAGAAAACTCAAGTTTTCACAGTGATCACATCAATGTATTGTTCTTCATTCTGATTAGACTAGTTTAAGTCATGTACCTATCTTTGGACAAGTCACTGTGACTAGGTAAATGTAATGCAGTAATGGCTAAGAACTGGGTTCTGTATCCCTCCCATTCAACTTTGACTTTATCAGTGTTTTGCCTATCCTAGACAAAGTTTCAAATCTTTAGCTGGGTATGGAAAAATTTCATCCATCTCTACAATACTATACAAACAAATAAAGGTGTCTCAATGCCTGCAAGCCAAAGACCTTCAGGGACACATCTGTAGTCAAAGTTATGTGTATTTCTTGCTGCAGAGAGATTGCTCACCGTGAAGAACTGTGAGATGTCTTGGTAAAAGAATATTGGGAAGAAAATATTACAGGAGATGAGATTGTGTTTGGTGAATTTGATAAGATATCAAAACAGTAGGAGTTTCCTCTGGATTGAGTATTGACATAAAGCAAAGGAATTTTAGTAATTGGTATCTTAACATTTTTTATCTAGTAGTGGAGGTGAATGAAGCTGCTTGTATCTTAAGTGAAATGTATTCCAGAAAGGCAACTACAAAATTTACATTATTCTGTAAATTTTATAAGGATACAAATCACATTTTACTAATTGTCTAAGTCACTCCACAACATATAAAAACTGCTGCATACATAGTGGATGTTCAATTCATACTTATTGCCTTACATTGAAAATTATTCTTTGGATCAATCAAGTGACCCTTTGGAATTATATGTGATTTACTTAAGATTTAGCCTGATGATGAAAATATCTATTATTTATAAAATGTTAATTTTGACATGAAGTATTTTAGGGATTTTATATATATTATAACATTTAGCCCCCAGATAAAACTAATACATCTGTTTCGTTATTCTCATTTTGTGAATGAGAAAACAAGCCTGAATGAAGTCTAGTAACTTAGTCAATGTCATGCAAATAGCATATGACCATATCTGTATTTTTATACTAGGTACCATTGTTTCTTTAGAAAAATATAGACTTAAATATGGATTTCTGGATTTCCAGAAAGTCTGGTTTTGCAAAAGTTTTAGCAGCAGGACACAAAGCATATGATTTTCCAACCAACAACTTTTGACTTCAGTGTAATGTTGGAAACTATATGCAATTCAAACTATATGTTCTCGATGTGATGGGAAATACTAATCTACTAGTCAACATCCAGCTTCTCCACCATTGATGGATCATAGTGGAGACCAAGCCTATTTTATTATAAATGGAAAAATAAACAAGCAGAACAAATGGGATATTTTCTTTCGTTACCCTGTATCATAAGCTACCACATTTTTCCTGACTATAGTCTCAATATTAATCTCTGACGGTGTTTTATGTTTAGTTTACAGTGCTTATTCCTTTGATTAAATCCATTTTCCTGCAATGCAAATGTCATGCATCAGGGTTAACCATGCTCTAACTCATGATTTTTTTCATTGATTTTAATTTAGTCTTTGTGAACAAGTTCTAATGACTGTTGAACCCCATCTGAGCTTTGCTGAACAAATACATACAAATGCACCAAAATCTTGAGAAATGGAGGTGTTCCAAAATACACAGATTTTAAATAAAAGAGTTCAGTTCCCAATCAAGTCATAAAATTGTAGAGCAATTTTTGATTTGCCAGAGATTGAGAATTATAGGCAAGGAAAGACTGCAGAACTCAGAGATAATGATTACCAAAGACTTTTTTTTCTTGTTGCATGTTATTTTTTGTTGGAAAGTAGTGTTAACATATTCATTCTCCTATTATGACCAACAAATTGACTACAATTAATATGGAAGAGTGTAGTTTAAGAAAGAATAAAGCTGGACTGTACCTGCTAAGTCATGGAATATATAGCCTATAAATAGATAAATCTTACCTCTTTTTTAACTTTCGAGAAACTCCTTTTCATAGTTCAGATTTTCTTTCCACAAACCTAATTTCTGTTACTACTGCTTTAATCTTCAGTGGCTTTGCATGTTATGTCAGAGAATAATAAATGTAAATGTAACATTTAAACTATCAGTAATTCATTCTGTAAGAGTAGTTCAAAAGGAACACCACCTTGAAGCTATTGATTGAGATGAGAATTACAGAAGCATTACACACAAATTTAACTTCTTTGTACTTTAAGAGAAATTTGTATGGGCATAATCATCAAGCAGTGTAACTAGATAGGACCTGATTATTTACACTTTAAGTTTTACAATTCACCTGCTAGAAGGAGATTTTTCTGAATTTTTTTTTATTCTATCAGGGTTAAAAGTATTTCTTATACTCTTCACTCAATATAAGCAGATAGTGCAAGTATCTGAGCAATGGTCTATATTCTGATCTACTTGTCTATTAAGAGAGAATCTCATTCATAAGCTTAGCTATCAAAATAATTGAGTTTCCTTTAATATATGTGACAAAAGAGGTAATAATATATGGTTTTAATTATAACATTGTAAAAATAAGTTTCCTTCATGACATTAACAGCTGTTCATAAAAAAAATAAAACAATGGGGAGCAAGTGTGTTTCATCCATTACTGACAAGGAAAAGGATGTTTATAGAAACATTTTAATCATTTATATTGTTGATGTAGTTTGATGGCACACTGTCTCTCTAAAACATATGTTTTTCATTGTCTGAATCATATTTTTCCATCTCAGCAGGGAATTAACTTGAGCTGATATTATCATAATAACAGGAAGATTTACTGATATTCATTTCTCAATAAACAGATGTTGGCTTCTATAGAGGTGAAAGTAGAAAGTACCTGAAAGGTAAATTGCAAGTTATCTCTGCTAATGGCTATAAGATACTAAACAGTTAACGTAATCCAGACCTATTCTTTCATTAGAAAAATTCCCACTTTGCCTTTTTCGTACATAGAGTAAATCCTGCCAAGTTTTTGGGGGGGCTGTAATTGTTATATTTGTCTAATCTTTAACTCATTGCATTGCTTGAAAATGTCTGATAAATATACACTGTCATTGACAGAGGTTTATTCCCAAAAACTTAGACACAGCCATTTTAAAATTACTGTAAAATGAGAAAATTGTTTTCCTTGAATTCTTTTTCCAATGCCGAATACAAAACTTATTGTGAAAATGGCACACACCTTGGCATTGCCTGAAATAAAGTTTAGATCCTTTCATCATCAAAAGCATTTATGAAGAATCTTCACGTGTGTAACGTTTGGCAACCTATTGTACAAAAAGATTCAACAGAAAAGTTGCTCTCAGCTGGAAGTAGGCTATCTGGAATTAATGTCACCTCTAAGCTATGCTGATTATCAAATAGAAACCAATTACAAAGGCCTGGAGAGTAACCATTAAAACATAAGTCACCCCGAACCATGAAAGACTATGGACTCTGAGAAACAAACTGAGGGTTCTAGAGCGGAGGGGGTTAGGGGGATGGGTTAGCCTGGTGATGGGTATTAAAGAGGGCACGTGCTGCATGGAGCACTGGGTGTTATGCACAAACAATGACTCATGCAACACTGCATCAAAAACTAATGATGTAATGTATGGTGATTAACATAACATAATAATAAAAAAAAAACATAAGTCATCCAATTCCTACCCAACTGCTAAGCTAAAGTACAGGCAGCAAAGTTCACCATGTTGGAGAAGTGCCTATCTCAAATTATACAATGCAGTGGTTGATTACTGGAAAGCATGAGTGGAGTTAAATTTCCAATCCAAGGCTGTCTGAAAGGACAAATCTTTTTGATTCAAGGAGTATTTGTATACTCTAAAGAATATCCACATGAGAGCCTGGATGAAGAAGAGGAGTACCCAGAGTACTCCAAATAGATATGACAGAAGTAAAAACCTGAAAGGAACAGATGTGCTTGGTATTTACAAAGAACAGTTAAGAGTAATCTGTGTGAACCTGGTAAGACCAAAGGAAGTAAGTGTTAAATAGGTGATGTGGGGTAAGATGATGATTATGGGAAGTTAGGCAGAGGAATTAGGATGTTAATTTATACATTTGGACAAATTTGCAGATATCTCAAATTTAACTTGCCTAAAACAACTTTTCAGTCTTTGCCCATTTAGTAGGTGGAATTCTTGCTAAAGTCAAAACTTCACAGTCTTTCTTGAAACCTCCCTTGACCTCACTCCTTAAAATACTTATCCTAATTCTTTTAATGAAACTTTCAAAATATATCTTTCTATTTTTCTCCTTTTATATTTCCACGACTGTAGTCCAAGCCAGAATAATTTCTGGAGTGGTCACAACAGCTTCCCAGTTAATCTCCCTGTTTGATCTCTTGCCAACTCTCCTATCCATTCTCTATGCAGAACAGGAAACACACACACACACACACACACACACACTCAAACATGCTAATTCTCCCATTAAAACCCTTCAATGGCCTCCAACCCTCTTAGAATAAAATCCAAATGCCTTACCATGGTCTATAAAGTTTTGCATGACTTTGACCTGTCAACCTCTCCAATATTACCTTCTTCCTCTTACTCACATGATGAAGACACTCTGGTCTTCTTTCTGTTATTGGGAAAACCCATGTTTGTTTCTGTCTCAGGACCTTTTCACATGTTATTTTCTCTGCTTGGCATTATACTTCTCTTTTTTGCCTGATTGAGTCCTTCTCATTCTTAAACTCAATTTAAAGTTCAGATCTTCAGAAAAGCAATCACTGTTCACCCAATAAAAGTTATCTCCATTCATTTTGTTACTCTCCTCCATAGCCCTTATTTCAATTTGAGCTGAAGTTTGAAAGACACACATTTTTTTGTGTGTACTTATGAAATTAATGTCATTCTTTTCCCAATATATTTTAATTCCAGTGAGTACAAGTTTCATACCTATTTTGCTCACTGCTTTATACCTAGGTCTAAGTCCTGTACCTGAAGAGATCAGGTTTTTAAGATATGTTTAGTCAATAAAATATGTCTGACCTTTGAGATCCCTTCATTTCTCAAGTGAGAAAAATGACATTAGTAGTAATTAACTTTATAAAAACATATAGTGAGTGAGTGCTGGAAACACAGAAGTCCTGAGTCTCTAACTATTGGTTTTGTTCACTTTATTACATTTATTTGCTGTATAAGGTAATAGAAAACCAAGTGGGTTTTTGCCAAGGTGATTAGTGGAGGAGAGGTAAAGGATACAGATGGTGGCAGGGAAGGGTATACATGGCACAATACTAATTTTGGAAGATACCACATATTCAGTAAAGATTTCTTTCTTTCTTTCTTTCTTTTTTACAAAATCTATTCCATGAGTGAATTCAGCCTCTGCTTGAATATTTCCATTGTAAGGGTTTCCATTTTTTGTTTGTTTGTTTGTTTGTGAAGCAGTTCACCACTTTGTGAGAGAGTTTTACCATTATAGAGCACTTATTTAATAGTCAGCTAAAATCCATATCATTGTATTTGATCCTAGTTCTGTCCTCTGCAATAAAAGGGCTCTTGATCACATGGGCCATATTGAATGAAATACATTCATCACATATCGAAAACACAATTTTGAGTTTGGTAAATTGACATATGTTAGATCTAATCACACAGACATTTTTGCAGAAACTATTGGAATAAATATATATCTATCAATCTATTTAGTGTCTACGAGGATGAATAATCTCATAAAAAGAGTTTTATAAGAACCTTTTTTATTAGAAGGAATTGAGATGGATCCATGTAATCAGCAAAGATTTTCAATATCGTATTTATGAGAAAGAGAAATGAAAATGGGAATCCATTATCATAAATCATCAGAGCCAAGAAATACATTCTTTATATTAGTATAATTTATAAAGTTAAACTTTATCAAATAAACTCTATTTACAACTTAGCAAAGGAAAAACTGATGTGAAGCATAAATACATTTCAAAATTCCTATATTGTATTTAAGTCCTGAAAGTGGGTAAAATACGTATATATTCAATTCAGAAGCCCGATGGTTACATTTCAATGAGAATGAAAATCAACTGTTGATAAGGCTTGCTTTCAGGTGTACTGTGAAGGAAGAAGATGGAAAAAGATAGCTGAAACTTCTTAGAACTGAAATTTAAAATACAAAGAAAACTCGCAGCTTAGTAAAGCAGTTTGACTTTGAAGAATTAATTCTACAAAACTTATTTGAAGATTGAAAACTGCTTCGTAGCTGTTATTTATCATGACACTTTGATGTCACAGAAAATAATTATCTTGCAAATGTTTTATATAATAAGTTATACCTGATGTATAGTAAAATCTTTCTTGTGAAAGATGAAAAGAAGAGGGAAAAATTAATGCATCTGCAGCTGCCCCATAGAAGGATGCAAATGGTGAATTCAGTTTCATGCAAGATTTTCCTAATTGTGTTTTTTAAATCTCTAATAATTTTACTAATTTTTGTGCTTCCTAAATCTCTCAATTACCAGGAATGATAAATTACAATCCTCCACATTGTGATTAAATTTTCTTGACTTGCTTCTGTGAGGACTTGCTAGAAACATTATAAAACTACATCAATAGATGACTACTATTTTTAAATGTTATGTCTTCTTTTAAAATATATTTTGTCACTTCTACTTAATGCTTTTTGTTTTTTCCTTAATTTATTTTTCTGTTATTAATATAATACTCCAGTTATATTTTGGTTAAAGCATCCTTGAAATATCTTTACCCTATGATTTATTTTTAATTATTCTGTGCTCTTATTATACATATGCCTCTTCTGAATAACTTACAGCAGGAATCTCATAAGCCAGACTGATAGTGTTTATTTTTTAATTAAACAGTTATTTTATATCAATTATGATTACTCTTTTTGTGAATTCATTTCTCTTTTCCTACTTTTATACATTTTTAAATTTGCCTTTAAAATAACTAATTGTGTTATTTCTCTTATTCCACATTTTCCCCTCCACTGTGTTGGAATTTACAAAATCAATTTCTATTCTTCCCGGTCACTCTAGAATTTTTTTTTACATGAATTTAATGTGCATTTATATTATACTTACTTATAATGTATATTTAATTTTTACCTTAATAATATAAAAAACTTAGAAGTCTTACTCCTATCTCACCTTTCCTTTTTCCTCATTTATATGTAATTTTATCCATACTGATACTTTAACCCCACAAAATAGATCTTATTTTGTCATTTTATACAGTTAAATTTTAACTTTGCACAAACACAAATACACAACCCTTTTTTTCTCACTTAGTCTTCCAATTTAGATTCTTCTGTGATCATTTTGTGTGTGTGTATATATATAAATATATCTTCATATATATATTCATACATGTATATATGAAATTCCCTTGATAGTGAATTTTCTCAGTTTTTATCTGAAAATGTTTTTATTTGCTTCCATTTTTTGAAAGTTAATTTTTCTGTACTTATATTTTTAGGATAATTTTTTTCCCTTCAGCTCTTAGAACATATTTCCGTTTTTCTACTGATTTCAATTCTTATTAGTGAGAAGTTAGCTTAAGATATTTTCCTTTTAGAGGTAGTTTTCCAGGGTGCCTGGGTGGCTCAGTCGGTTAAGCGTTTGCCTTCAGCTCGGGTCATGATCCTGGAGTCCCAGGATTGAGTCCTGCACTGGGCTCCCTGCTCAGCGGGGAGTCTGCTTTCCCTTTGCCTTTCACCCTGCTCCTCTCTCTCTGTCTCGAATAAATAAATAAAATCTTAAAAAAAAAAAAATAAAGGTAGTTTTTCTCTTGCCTCTGTCTATGTGTAAAACACATCTTTGTTTGTTATTGTTATTCAGGTTTAATATAATACATCTAGTTGTGAGTGATTTTGTTGAGTTTTCTGAATCTGAAGATTTGCATCTTTTCTCAACTTGAAAAACATTTAAGTAATTTTCTTTTCCAATATTCCTGTGCCAGAATTCTCCATTTTCCTGTAGAAATCAAATTAGAATTCTTCTACTGTCTTTGTCTTTTAATTTTATGTTTTCTATTTTTCATCCATCTCTACTGAATTCTGTATAAGTTTATGAAAGCTATCTTGCACATTAATTCTCTCGCTAGCTGTGTCTAATTGCATTATGTTCCATTTTTTGTTACATGTTTTATCTTTAGTAATTATTTTGTTTTTTTTTTAATGGTCACTTTTGATCATTTTCTCATTATTTCCTCAATTACTTGTTTATTTTTTCAAATATATTAAACATGCCTCTATTATAAACTGCACCTCATAAATAAAATATCTACTTTCTACTTTCTTTTTTTTGCACTATCTACTTTCTCTGAGTTTCATTCTTCAGTTTGTAGCTTTTGCTACTTCTCACTTATCACATGTTCTATAACTTTTTAAAATTGTAACCTCAAATGTCTTAAAAATTTATCTGACAAATGTTTTGAGACCTCATTTTCAAGAATGTCTTCAGGAGAGGCTTACTGTTTTCCCCTAGCAGAGGCTTAGAAAATAACTAATTCACAACCATGATGGATCTCAGGATGGACATAAGTGACATATGGTGACATAAGTATTAAGAATTTCAACTCCAAACTTTTGCGAGTAAGCAGTTTTGGGAAGTAAATCTCAATAAACACTAAACTATTGTCCTTGTCAATTCCATACAGAGCCAAGAATAAATCAGGCACACATCTTTTTGTATGGTCAGTTTATTGTTTTGGCTGTGTTTTGTTTTACTGTTCTTAATGATGTCCACCCACTAAAGGTGGGAATAAAGTTCGTCCACTAAAACTCAACTTTATGTAGAGATCTTCAATTTAAACTTCGTTTTGACTTCTGTCCAATATGTGCATGGGCTCATTTAAATCTGGAGTCTAGACAGCTGATGCCAATAACAAACTGAACATTCTCATTCTCTGTTACTTGCCTGAACTAACTCTTCTCAATCCCCTCACCAAGCTTCACTTTGTCCATTGTTACCTATATTTTAATGGTAAGTTTAAATATCAACTTCTAACTCTTCATTTGATCACCTCAATTAGAAATATTTTTGAATTTTTACAAATTTTGGCATTAAATACTAATACATTTTAATTTAAATGTATAAATCTCTATCTTGAATTCAAATGCATGTGTGTGTCTAATATTTCACTTTTTTTCTTTCTCCAAATTTTTAATTTAAATTCCAGTTAGTTAACATACAGTGTAATATTATTTTCAGGTGTAGAATTTCATCATTTATCAATTACATACAACATAATACTCCCTTTTAGGCAGTGATTTAGGTGATTGGTGAATAAAAAGACAATTTGTTTTATCCTCCATTGTATTTGTCAAAGCTCTTGTCACTAAACCTTACTCACTGAGTCAAGAAACTGGTCTTTTATGGGTCCATTAGCATTAAAACAGAATTACAGAAAAAATGTTAAAATATAGTTAAAAGTTTTTCCAGCTTTACTATGAAGTTTTGGAAAGTACTTCAATGCTCAAGTCTCAGTATAAATCATCTTCTAGAAATAATTTTATAATGGATATAATATAACTTGAAACAAATCCAGTGACCAAGTAAGGAGTATTCAGCAGAAAAACAAGAATTAAATGAACTAAGCATGACTGTTTAGAAAAGCAATAATTTGTAACACCAAGTGTTCAAAACTTCAAATTATGAATCTTCCAGTGGTTAGCCCAATTTTAGAGTCTTGTCTCAGAAGTGCTACCTAATGCAGCTACTATATGAGCTTAGGATCACAAGAGAAAAAACAACTTCAAAACAAGTTGTCTTTGCAGCATATTTTGCATACATTTAAACATTTTCATACCATAATCTCTGGCCATATTTTAAATGCAACATTGTAAATTTGGGTGTATGATGATCCTGCTTTCTGTGGGAAACAATAAATGACTTTCCCAGCATATTTTAGATTTGAGGTGAGAAACTGAAACAGGCAATATTTTAACTTTCAACTACATAGCTTCATCTTATTTTTTAAACTATTCCCTAGCAAGTTTTAAGGGTTTTGTTTTTGTTTTTAGAGATTTTATTTATTTGAGAGAGAGAGAGAGAGCACAAGAGGGGGTAGGGTCAGAGGGAGAAGCAGATTCTTTGCCGAGGAGGGAGCCCGATGCGGGACTCAATCCCAGGACCCGGGGATCATGACCTGAGCCAAAGGCAGTCGCTTAACCAACTGAGCCACCCAGGTGCCCAAATTTTAAGGGTTTTTGAAGAGACACAGAGGTACAAAGAATTTGTCATCTTACAGAGACCATTTAAACAACATAATACATGTCTCTAGCCCTGGACTTCATAGCAATTAAAATTTACTTAGGAAGAAACAGAATTGTTTCTGGGGATTTCCAAATGAAACTATAAAATGTTGCCTTTACCATATATTTTAATCTATATAAAATGTATTTTCCTAATCCATTTGTCCGTATGCGTAATTGATTTAATCACTTAAGGGATATTTTATACATGAATAAGTGAGAGCTAACTGCTAGTGTAAATGGGCTATATAAACTCTGAATACACTCTCAATAAGTGTGGTAACTTCAATGTAACTGATATTACATATTGGCAAAGGCAATATTGTTTAGTAGTGTTTTAAAACTTTTTATGGAAGTATAATTGACATATAATGTTATATTAGCTTCAGATGTATAGCATAATGATTTGATATTTGTATATAGTGTCTTTCTTAAATATTTTCAGTTCTGACTGTGAGCAAATGGTCATAGAAATTGGCCCTCTGATTTTTTCCATGTTTATATTTCATGTTTGAAAAGTCAATTAAAATTCCATTGCTACTACATAGTAATAAAGATTTATAAAACTATTTATAGTCATAACTTGTATTTGCTTGTGTCATATTTTCTTTTTAAAGGGGACCAGTATTCTTCTTTTAAAAAAATCTTTTTCCCTGTAAAGATGAGAATGAGGAAATTTCAGTTGCATTCAAATAACTAAATGCAATGTTTGGATGAGTGCTTTAAATTTATTATTCCAAACCACGTAGTTTAGAAATAAGAAAATGGAGGTAATGTTTAAAAAGAATGATTGGTAAACATAGAACTCAAAGCTGTAAACTAGACACTTCTTAAATATGATCACTGTTTTCATCCTTCTTTCTATTATTATGTATGGAACCTGATAGACAATTGGCTTCAGTTAATATTGAGGGTATAAATGAAAGCATAATTCAGACTCAATCATAATATACCTGAGATCGTAAGAGTCTGACTCTATCAGAAGCTTCGGATAGGCAATAGGAACAAAAATGCAAACATTAAACAAAAAATTTTCTGTGAACTTGACTTTAGATATCTTGGCAAATGAAATAATCTTCTTCTTGTGTATAGAGGATTGCTCTTTCTTCTCCCTGGAATGAAATGTTATGAAGTTCAAGTGAAAGCTTAAAGCTTTATAAGCACTCTCCATATAAGATAATCCTGTTGAGGAGCCCCACAAAAGTGTATCTACCACAGCACTGGGCTTGGACCCATCCTTTACCTATGCTGTGCAAGTCCTCCCCTGTGGGCAAGCTTTTCAATCCACAACTGAGCTAGTTTCGATACAACCTTTTTGTTTTTAGTCCGTTCAGTTTTTTTTTGAAGTTTGCACTTAAAAATATCACCATGGTTTTGCCATTCACATCGTCTGCTCTCATTTCTCTTAAATGAATTTCCCTTTTTGCCCCCAACATTAAGATAATACAAATATTTAAAATTTTCTATTGGTTCATTATTTATTCCAACATGAAATAAACTTTGGTTTTATCTGCCCTTCACATTTTCTACAATTTCACTAAAAGGAAATGAGAATAAGTTTTATATCTTAAAGCATCATACTTGGTAATTCTGCAATAGTTATTAAGCATATGTAAAATTAGAGATGCTTAAAAAAACCACATTCCTGTCACTTACCTGAATCCAATATTTTCCAAGCTTTTAAATGAAGAAATAATATAAACAATATTTCCAAATTACATACGTATTTTGAATGAAAATTTTCCTCTGGAAGGAGTCACCAAGGTCTTATTAGCAATTATCATATTTAAAACACAAATTAAACCAGCTTACATTTTCTGATTAACTTCTTAGAGAAGGTCTTCAGAGTCTCTGAATGTCTTCCAAACTACCCAGCCTGACATGATTCAGGGTATCTGAAACAAGTTCATGCTGCGCAAAATTTCAAAGTGAGTAAAGCATTCCTATCCATCCCTGTAGTGAGAAAACATGATTTAATACTAGAGTTTAAGGCTCCGGGATGGCTCAGTCGGTTAAGCATCTGCCTTCAGCTCAGGTATGATCTCAGGGTCCTGGGATAGAGCACCACATCCGGAGCCTGTTTCTCTCTCTCCCTCTGCCCCTCCCCTCCACTCATGTTCTCTCTCCCTTGCTCTGCGCACTCTCTCTCTCTCACAAATAAATAAAATAAAATAATCTTTTTAAAAATGCTATAGTTTAGCTATATTCCCCAAGACTTTTTCTTTCAAATTGTATCATCTTATTGAAGCACTAATAGCAAAAATGAAAAAGTTTGGATTGATGAAAGGTGAAATCTTCCTAATGTTTGAGAAAAAAATTTGTATTTTCTCCTTCTTAACATCCTAATTGAGAGTTCAAGATAAACATATGAAATACTTTGAAAATGATTATCTTATATGTATTTCATATTATAAAATCAATAAACTATGTCTTTGGGAGATGTCAGGAAGAGCAATCAAACCCTTCAGGCAATATTGCTTTAGACAACAGTGATTTGAACTCTGAGTGAATAGAGGCATCTCTTCTCTCCTTTGAGTTTGGGAAACTGAATATAAACTCAAAACCTTCAATTATGTTGGATTTATTAGGTTTTTTTATACCCAACTTGAAGTGGAGGCACATAATACGTTTATGAAAAAGAAATACTAAATATACAGCTTAGAAATCAACTCTAAGCCCTCAGGGGAATTCAAGATTTTTAAATGTTGACTAGTCCCAGAAGTCGAATTTGTATTTCTTTTAAGAGGCTGACTTAACCTTCAACACCTCTTTGTTCAATCCTTGCTCTATTAACATCACTTGATCTCTTTTCTGTGCTTAGCCCCTAGATATATTACTTGTATTTATTTACATGTCTGTTTCCAACATTAACAGTGAAGTCCTTGATGTGTGCAATAGATCTTAGTGTGCTGGAATTTAGCAAAACCTTCCAATTAACAAATAATAATTAAAAAGTCCACTTCTTATATGGAAAAAGACACCCCCCCAAAAAAAGCACCTTAGATTTACAATTCATCAGTACAGAAAGTCTAGGAAAATGTTATATAACATTTGTAAAACTATATTTATGGAAAGCTGTTAACTTGCATAATTTAGACAGGTGGTCTTAGTGTATCTTCTAAAGTAGGAGACAATATGCATACCCTGACGAATTATAAATCTATCCACTCATTTCTTCCTTGTATTTCCACCTTCCCCTTTCACATTGGTATTGGTACTTGTGCTTCCTGTCAAGTAAGTAGTTAAACTTGGAAGTGTTCATTTATTAGAGCAAACATGAGATACTCTCAATATTCAAACAAGAAGAACATTGTACCTGAATATAGCATCTTTTGCTCTCTCTTTGTCTCTGCCTCTCTCTAATACAAACACACTCCACATATTGGGTAGAACAAAAGAGGAAATAACGAAGATCAAAGATAATGAGGCTAGGAGATAGGAGGTGTATATTTTAGGTGTCACAAGGATAATTAATATGTAAGTTTTTAAAAATTATTTTCCAAAGATAAATATACTATTATTTCCACATTATTTCTGTCCTTTAAATCCATCTTTCCTATATATGCCCATAAATTCACTTCTCCAAAGCCCGTTAGGGCAAACATCTGGCACTGGTCATGTGTCTTCTTTATTCTGACCATGTTTATTATTATCTGTATCTTTTCCTAAATTATAGATTAACATCCATTTCTAGACTTTTTCAAATGGTGCTTTCACTTGGTCTCTCAGATTTTCATTCTCAACCTTCCCCAATGAATGTACTTAGCTCATCCTTCTGACTTGTCATATTCCAGCTCGTTTAGAGCAGAGATCAGCCAGGCTTTCTTGTAAAGAGCCAGATAATAAATGTTTTAGGGCTTGCAAAGTCATACAGTCTCTGTTACAACTACTCAACACTGTATTTTTAAGGTGAAAGTAGCCATCTATAATACGGAAATCAACTGGTATACTTGTGTTCCAAAAAAATTCTGGCTATAATATGGAAATTCCATATTATAGCCACCTATAATATGGAAATCAACTGGTATACTTGTGTTCCAATAAAATTCAGAAGTTTAGTACTAATTTATTCAGTACTAATTTTATGTATTATGTGCTAGTAACTTATAGGCATTTGGGATACACAAGTGAATAAACAGAATTGACCTTGTCCATCTAGATATTATAGTATGAAAGGGAAATAGACAGTAAAATGAAAATTATAATGGAGTGTGAAAACTATTATGATGGAAAAGGTGAAGATATCACATGAGGAATAACTTGGTCTGATGGGTTTGGGCTGTCAGAAAAACCTCTGAGGAACAGAGGTAACAGCTGGGATGTAAAAGCTAAAAATGGATAGACCAGTTAAATATTTTTTTTTAATTGAATGGTGCTTTTAAACTGGTTATTTCTTTATAGGTATGCAACACTTTATACTACTCCGTAAATTTAAACATCTGCTTGTTTCTTTCTCATCACTTTTTTTTGTTGTTGTTAGTAAGAAACAGGGTATAAATCAGAGTAAGCTAAGTAAGGCCATTATAACATATTAGCACGTATATAGAACATAATGTGTATACAGAACACACGTTACTCTTTCTCGCAGTGATACATATCACTGTGCTCAAAACTCTGTGGCTCAGATTATTCTCATGGCTCCACCCAATCTCAGGGAGCATAATGAGGTTTCTCATCACATACCTGGAAGGTGGAGTTCCAAAACTACCCTGTGAGAAACGTCAGTGATTAACGCACTACCTGGTTTGAATTTTTTGGGGAATCCTTTTCTTAGCACAATCACGTTTTTTATACTACTGAGATCATGCCTCATTGAAAATTCAAAACATTCTCTGAGAGACTATGGACTCTGAGAAACAAACTGAGGGTTCTAGAGGGGAGGGAGGTGGGAGGATGGGTTAGCCTGGTGATGGATATTAAAGAGGGCACATACTGAATGGAGCACTGGGTGTTATATGCAAACAATGCATCATGGAACACTACATCAAAAACCAATGATGCAATGTATGGTGATTAACATAACATAATAAAATAAAAACAAACAAAATTCTCAAAAATAATTTAAATAATTTTATTTTGGAGTCTATAGACAAAACACAATTAAAAAAATCTGAGACTATAACAGGCAGCAGATTAGTTTAGAGGGTAGTATTAAGGAAATAAAAATTGTAGGATCATAAGATTTTATAATAATTGACATCATATGACTTTCATAAAACATATATGATATGTTTTAGTAATTTTTCAGAAGATCAGTAAATAAATGTTTACCTTATGAAATCATTAAAAGTGTGAAACAACATTTATTTATCACAATAGTCACAGTATGTGATCTATTTTAAAAGATATATCACCTGTTGGATATTTGAGCACATATGCAAATAACAAGGTTTACATGAGAATTCTTATATTTTACACACTATGAAAAGGCTAAATACTGTGTAAAATATATATAAAAATATATTAAGGAAACAAAAGTCACTTACGCCTTCATACCTAAACATGGGCACCATTAATATTTTGAAAAATTGCCAGTAATTTTTTATTGATAGATATATTTTTAAAATTTTATTATTATAATTTTTTAGAAGGGAGGAGTGTCAGAGGGAGAGAGAGAGAGAGAATTCTAAGCAGGCCCTACACCCAGCATGGAGCCTGACTCTGGGCTCAGTCTCAAGACCCTGAGATCATGATCTGAGCCAAAATCAAAAGTTGAGGCTTAACTGATTGAGCCACCCAGGTGTCCCTATTGATATATTTTTAAGAAAAAATTGCATATAATTAACGTATATAACATGATGTTTCTAGGCTGCAGGAGCTGCCCTGAAGGCTGGGTCTCTGGGGAACTGGCTTAGTCCTGGGGCAAGCCTGGTGCTGGGATCCAGGGTGAAGTCGGGCACACACTTCACTTCCTCTGGTGGAAGGTGTCTTCTTGCCCTGGGATGCCTGGACTTGGGTGAAGAGCGATGGGGTAATGTGAAACTGTCTTTTCTACCTTCTTCAGTGTGTCTTTTCTTACTTTTTTTTGTTCCACGCAGGTGCTGTAATTTCTCACAGGGAATCCTTAGATCTTGTGAAGGTATTTTTGTGCATGGATAGCTGTTCAAATTGATGTTTCTGTGAGAGAACAAGCACTGGAAACTTCTATACTGACATCTTGCTGATGTCACTCACTCCTGTTTTCTTGTATTTTTTTAAACTATTGCTATATGATCAACATTTACAACATCTTAATGACATGCAATAAACATTTATTTTTCTCATGGATATTCAATTTTTCTGAGGATTTATGACTGGGAATTCCTATCCCGAAGTGTTTATTTCCAGAATCCCAGCTGAGGTGGCCTCATGTCTCCACAAGTCTTCTCATGATAATGGTGGCCACACATGACAACATATCCTGACACTATGGTATATTTTGAGCCTTTGTCCCTCTCTTGTCTGCTAACATTTCATTGGCTAATCAAGGCATATACTGAATTCAAAATCAAAGAACAGGGAAGCATAGCCCTCCCATGAAGTTGAAGAGGTGGGAGAGAATGAATATTTTTCAGTGATAATGTAACTTAACACAGTCTTCATAAATATTCATGTCCATTTCATGTGAAAAACATACCACTCCAATCCCAAGATCCCCCTACATCTCATCTAATGCTGGTTCTAACTTCTAACTCTATTTCTATCAACTCTAAGAATGGCTTTTTGATCTGGAGACCTGTGAACCTCAAAAAAAGTTATCTGTCCAATGGACTCTTCCACATAATCAACCTAAGATGGTAAAACATGCCTAGAATAAGAAAAAAATGAGAAAATTTAGAAAAGCTGGAGATACAAAGAAGAGAATGGTCTGTGGCAATTCTGAAATCACATTGGGCATGCATTGCTAGGTCTTTCTATCCTGGTTCTCTTCTGTGGGAGTGACCCAACAGCCCATAATTCTCCATGGCTCTTGGCTTTGCCCTCTGAAACTCCTTTCTTTTTTTTTTTTTTTTTTTTTTTTATCTTCCTCCTTGGCCACTTCTAAAGAAAGCATTTAAAAATTTACTTTTTATTTATGATGCTGAGCAGCTTTCTAAGCCTGTTTTTTTTTTCTTGCAGAAAGTTCTAGGCCTAGAAGTGTTTTTCTATCACAAATACATGTCATTCTGATTTACTCCAGCTGACAAAACTTTTCCTAATGCAGCTTTGTCAAAGCTATGTGGGTCTTCAATATATGTATTCCTATCAAGTCCATGTGCCATGCATTATGTTATCGATTATTTTTGAGGCATTATATGTCCCTTTCTTTTATATATATTTCTTTATAGTTGTCCTTTTGCATAGCTGAAAAGGTCCACTAGATACCCACTTTTTACTTTTAGATCTTGATAAAGAATATCAAAGCCACACTTTTGATTTTTTTTTTTTTTTAACTTTGAGGCCATGTTTTATTGATAGCATCCTGGATATAGTCTGTCTCCAGACTTTGTCCCTTTGCCTTTAATTTGAGATTCTTTTACTAGTTCAAGAAATAAGAGATGAGAAATTTCTATTTTTCAGCTAAAAAAATTCTAGAATATATGGACCTACTATATTTACACTCAATTCTGCTGGTAATACTTTAGGCAATACCTTACCAAAATGCAGATAATAAGAGTTGGCACACATTTCTAATATTCTGTCTGTAAATCATCGTGTCCAACTCTCAAGTTCAAAAGGTACATTTCCCATCTCACAAGGTGCAGCTGGCTATAGTTTGCCAAATGTTTCACCATTATATTACAGTTCAGGTAATAATTTTTCTTAATAATTTCCTTGCCATTTTTTTTCTGCTTCCCATGGACATGTTCTTATCATTCCCTGGTCAATCTCAAAACCAATGCCATGTATTTCATTTGGTTACATCAGTAACACCAACTTTGTTCCAAATTAATAACAAATATCCACATAAAGTTTTAGTAACATAAAATGAAGGATTTGTTTAGACTGAAGGCTGTGGGCCTATTGGTATGATTCTGCTTCAAGAGATGATGCCACATTGATGATGCTTTGCACTGCAGGATGTGCCCTACACGTTTTCATTCTGGGGTGTAGACTGAGGTATCAGCAGCTACCTAGGGAAATATCTCCTCATGACTAATGACAGAAATACTAGAGAGGAAGTTCATTGCACAAATGCATTTCAAGTGTTTGCTTGGTTCACATCTTCTAACATCCAGCTGGCCTAGTGAGGTCACATTGTTGACCCAAAGTCAAAGAATGGGGAAGTCTACACCTTCCCAGGAAATAGGGAGGTGGGAAAAAACTTTTGAGCAATTGTCTAACCTACTACTTACATTAGCATATTTTTTCTTTATAATTTTGTTAATTTTAGAAATTGATCATGATGTAATTTCTATTAGAAATTTACTGTTTATAACTGAATGCCAAAATTAAAGAATCTGTTATGGTAATAACTATTTGCTATGCTAGCAATTCAGAGCATCTGGATGTAGTGTAAAAAACATTTTCTTTAAGCTGAGATGCTTACTCTAGTCCTGATAGGGTAGAAGTGTCACCATTCTTTTTATTAAGTTGGAATTGTCCATTCTGAAGAATATATTACAGTGAAAATGCATTTTAGAAAAAAAAAAAAAAAACTAGTGACAAAACTATTCATGGACAGGGAAATCTATGTTAGCCAATTTGTGAAGTCATTAATGTTGAAACTGGTATCATCAATCTGAAAATGAATTCTGTATTTGTATTCTAAATGAGATCACAGTATAAGATTGCCTCCACCCTTCTTTTTTGGAAAACTAATTCAAATCATTCTGGCTTAGCATCTATCTCTCCACTGAGAAATTCCATTATTATACATCATATACTGAAATTAAAACTTGGCTCTTAAAATTATCAGCATTGAAAAATCTAGAAAATTTGCAATTAGTCCTTTGCAAAAGTCATTTATTAACTATGGAATGGTTATATATCATTCATGTGAAAACTGAAATACATATACTATTTATTTATTTATTTATTTATTTTTTAAAGATTTTATTTATTTATTTGAGACAGAGAGAATGAGAGAGAGAGAGCACATGGCGGGGGGAGGGTCAGAGGGAGAAGCAGACTCCCTGCTGAGCAGGGAGCCCGATGCGGGACTCGATCCCAGGACTCCAGGATCATGACCTGAGCCGAAGGCAGTCGCTTAACCAACTAAGCCACCCAGGCGCCCATACATATACTATTTAAAGTATAAGGAAACAAAGATTCCTGAGATATAAATGTAGAAATGTTGGACTGTATATATGCTGTTAGTTCAAATAATATTTTAACAGATTTTAATTAAAAAATCAAACAACAGAAGTTTTTATAGATGATATTAGCAAGAATTTCAGCAAAATCATGAAGGTGAAAATAGGGAATGTGACTTATCTTAGCTGACAAGAGAAAGCTGAAACTTAAGCCTGCAGGAAGGAAATCCAATGGATTTACAATGTAGAACCTACCCAAAGGCTTGGAAAGAAATCTCCAGAAGTGGGGGTTAGCGTAGGGCCAAAGCCATAAAGATTGGTTCAAAATTTGATTGACCTGTAGAATGTAAGCATTATTAGATCTTTGTCGGTTATTTTTATTGCTGTATCTCAATTACTTATGAATATGTAATTGACATATAATCAGAATTATGACTATGTGAATTGTGTTAAGTAAATAGATGTCCTTCCAAACCTCACACGGCAGAAGACTGCTAACCTCTTAATAGAAGTGGGGTCTGAAGAGGTTTGCACACTGAGAGTGCTTGTGAGATGCCACTGCAAAAAAAGCTTCAGAATAGCGAAGTCTACATGTTCATCGATGAGACTAACTCTGCACTTCAGTAGATCCCATAACACTGGCATGGAGATTCATGCCCATCCCTCCCACCCTGAGGGAGATTATAATATCCATGGGTGGAAAAGTTAGTCAGTTGCTCATTGAGAAATCTGGCTCACTGTCTTATTGATTTGCTTTAAAGCCTAACCTTCAACAATCTGCATCCAAGTACTGAGAGCTTTCAATTAAATTCTTAGTTCCTCCTCTTTAAATGTAAATGAAAAAATGAAATAAAAAATCTTTTAAGGAAAGTTTTTAGGAAATATAGAAACTATAACAACAAAATAAAAATTATTTCAGAAAAAACAAAAGCAACACAGAGGTCAGGAGAACAATCTTAAAGTAACAATTATAATCAATATCTCCTAGGAGATAGGAGACAGCAATGAATTATGAATTTATAATACTACAAATATAGCTTTCAGATATAAAAATACTTTTGAAAATCTAAAATATGACAGTAGAAATAAAAAGTGCTTTAGCAGGTTACATGGTAAATTTAAGAAAAACTCTCTGAAAATATAAGATTAAAAATGGCTAAAAACAGACAAAGGAATTAAAGGATGGGTCCTGGAAATGAATAATAGAAGTTTACTGATGAATCTCTAGAAGAAAATTATTAAAGAACTAATAAAACTGTTTAAAAAATAAAAGCATTTTCTTCATCCCTACACAATGATTTAAAAAGACTTATCCCTATAAAAGTACATCGTGAAATTTCAGATAATAGAGACTAAAATGCTAAATTCTTACAGAATGAAAAATGAAGAGGAATATGTACAGGACTTAGGTCCTGAATGGTATTAATTTCTCAACTGCAATATCAGAAGTTAGAAGAAAATAAAAAATGTGTTCTAAGTTCTGAAATACATGAAACCCCAACAGTATATAACTATATTGGTAAATTGGAGGTAAATTGGAGGTAAATTTTAGAAAAATGAACCAAAAATATTGTCACAGATGACTTGGAAGCAGACATTAGGATGGTTTTGGGGGTGTAAGATGTGAAAGGAGGAGAAATTAGGAATGGGAAGAAGGAAAATCTAACCCCCACTGACTCACTCAACTCTGTAAGACTATCTGAGGCACATATGTCTATTAGAATTGTCCCATATATAGTACCCATGGCAAGCCATTCGCACTCTTCACTTAGCCACTGACTAGGGCCTCCATGGGGAGGGTGTGTTCTTGAAGGAGGCAGCTCTCTGAAGCTAATTCACATCCTGACACAGTTGGCAAGTGGAAGCTGCCTGGTGACAGCACTCCACAGCTGGGCATCAACCTCTTCCTTAGAGGAAGGTCTGGACACCGTGTCTACCAAAGATGTTTATAGATGTTTCAGGTCTATGAAAATATACTCAATATTACTCTTAACCAATGTGAAACACAGAGAATAATTCCATACAAGTTGGGAATGTAACTGAACAAGCAGAAATACATTTCTCAAAATGCCTTCAAGCTAAATTAAATTAAAAGAACATGAATACAATTTAAAAAGGAGGTCAAAATAAGACTAAGTGAGAAATTTTCAACTTACCGAAACATACTGAAGACCAAATTTATACCCTTTCAGAATTAATAACTAAGTCAGAAGCTGTGAGGTACAGACAAGAAGCAAAGACTTAAAAGAAAGGAAACATTTTTGATAAACAAAAATTACAGAAAAAATTATAGAAAATCTAAAAAAGATAAAGACAATAAAATACAAGGAAATTTGGAATTCGATGGATAGAATACAAAATAAAATAAGTAATGTTACATTTCATCACATATTAATAAAAAGATCTTGACAAAGAAAAAGAAATGATCAGGCTGTTTGTTTCCTTACAGTTGAATTCAGAGAGTTTCTAAAATTTATTGTATATACAAGTTCTTTGTCAGATATGTGATTTGCAAATATTTTCTTCCAATGTGGATTTTCTTTCATTCTTTGACAGGGTCTTAATTTTGGTGAAGTCTAATGTATCTATTTTTTCTTTTATGAAGTTTGCCTTTCATTCAGTGACTTCTTCACCTGACTCTAGGTTACAAAGATTTTCTCCTATGTTTTCTTCTAAAGGTTTTAGTTTCATGTTTTACCTTAGTTCTGTGATCCATTTTGCATTAATTTTTCTGTACGGGGTGAGATGTAGATTGAGCTTTTTTCCTTTCTTTTTCTTTTTTTCCCCATGAATGTCCAGCTGTTGTTCCATTTTCACTTATTGAAAAGTCTATTTTTTCCATTATTGCTTTTCTGACTTGGTAAAAAATTAGTTATCTATAATTGTATGTGTCTAGTTCTGGATTCTCTATTCTGCTTCATTGATCTATTTATCTACCTGACAACACCACAGTAGCTTGATTACTAGAGCTATATAAATATAAAAATCAGGCAGTAAGAGAACTTCAACTTTATTCTTTTGCAAAGTTGTTTTCATTGTCCTAATTTCCTTGCCCTCCCATATAATTTTAGAAGCTGCTCGCCTATATCTAGATAGATTCCCACTGGAATTTTGATAGGAATCAATACAGATCAATTAGGGTAGAACTAATGTCTGATTGGAAGAGTCAATATTGTTAAAACATCATTTCTCCCCAAATTGATCTAGATTGATGCAGTCTGCATCAAAATTTTAGTGTTTTTTTGTTTGTTTGCTTGTTTAGGCAACTGACAAACTGACTCTCATATTTTTTGGAAAGGCCGAGAAACTAGAGTAGCCAAAATGATTTTGAAAAAGAACAAAGTTGGGGGACTACTTGATTTTAAAATTACTATAGTCTTACTATCTTATAAAGCTACAATAATCAAGGTAGTGTAGTATTAGAGAAAGGGTAGACACATGTATTGAGAAACATAATACAAACGTCAAAAGTAAATGCAAATATATATGGGCAATTAATTTTTGGCAAATATACTACAGGAATTCAAGGGAAAATGGATAGTCTTTTGGGCTCCCCTTTTCAAATAAATGAACCTTGACTCATGACATATACCATCTATAAAAATTACTTGAACTGCATTATAACTCTAAATATTAAATCTAAAGCTATAAAACTTCTAGGAGAAATCATAGGAAGACATCTCGTGACTTTGGGTTAGGCAAAGGTATCTTAAGATACAAAATGAAGAATTTAAAAGAAAACAATAATAATTTAAAAGTTATAGAAACTTAAACTTCTGTTCTTCTTAAGACACAGTTGAGGAAAAAAAAAAGATAAGTCAAACACTAGGAGATAATAGTTGCAAAATATTTATCCGATAAAGGACTGGTATCTAGAATTTAGAAAAAAATTCCCATAGCTCAATACAAAAGAAATGGGCAAAAATTGGAATAGACATCTCACTAAAAATAGAACTGTTGTATAAAATATGGCAGTATGTTCTACATCATTAGTCATTAGGGCAATACAAAACAAAACCATAATTAGATATAATTGCATATATATTAGAAAGGATAAGAAAAAAATAAGCAAATAAAATGTAATAATACCAAGAACTGATGAAAATGCAGAACAAGGGATGCCTGGGTGGCTCAGTTGGTTGAGTGGCTGCCTTCAGCTCGGGTTGTGATCCAAGGGTCCTGGGATCGAGTCCCGTGTCGGGCTCCTTGCTCAGTGGGAAGCCTGCTTTTCCCTCTGCCTGCTGCTCCCCCTGCTTGTGCTGTCTCTGTCAAAAATAAATAAATAAAATCTTAAAAAAGAAAATATAGAACAAGTGGGACTCTCATACATTGTTAGTAGTACAGTCATTTTGAAGAGAGCTTGGCAGTTTCTTATAAAATTAAACATACTTGCAACACAAAAAAATGATCTCATACCTATGTATTTACTTAATGCATGAAAACATAAGTTCAGGTAAAAATTCATAAGCAGATGTTTATAGGAATTTTTCATTATTACCCTAAACTAAAAATAACCCAAATGATCATTGGTAAATGGATAAACATTGTTTTACATCCATACAAGAGAATACTGCTTAGTGATAAAAACAACTTAACTTCTGATACATGCAAAGCCTTGCATAAATTTTGAGCATATTATTCTGAGAAAGGGGCTGTGATTAAAAGCTATAATGTGTTAATTCTATTTACATAGAGAACTATACTTCAAAGGAGATCTTTGGTTACTAATAGCTCTGTTGATGCTTGATAAAATCCACTTTCAGGTTTGAGGTGTGATCCATCAAAAGGTAATATTAGGTTAGGGTTCTTAATGGGATTCTCTAATAAATCTAAGTAAGGTATAGAAAGTTTCCTAACCAAGATATGACAATTATAATATTCCTCTTCCAAGATTCAGAATGCTGCAGTGATGAATTGTAATGTGAAAAGAGAGAGTAAGAGAATCTCATAAGAAGGTAATTATCTGAATGTATTATATGTTCTCAGTCAGTAGTAGTCCGTACTTAATGAGAAACTATGAAGTCAAGTGTGGAGCCTAAAACTAGTTCAACAAGAACATGAACAAGTTTTCCAGCAGCAGCAATTGCCTTAAAATGAGGGGATACACCTTGGCAACAAGGTCAAGGTGGAGGCTGTAGAAAGCAAAGGGTTTTTGGTAGTTCCTGGAAGCTGAGTTAAACCCCAAGGGCCTGCCTAGATCACTCATGAACAAATTGATGAAATGATTTCTTGTAGTTAGAATTTCATATTGAAAGAGGCTGTCGAAGAGACTTCTTCAAATTACAGAGGGTCTGTTTCTACTCGGGCTCCCAAAGTGGAGGTTCTCTTACTGAGAACTTAGTCAATTCATAAAGACGCATTGCAGTCTTAGAAATCTTTGTCACTATTGTCTACCATATTCACTTAAAACCAGAAATCCTCTCAATTATCATTTTGTGAGGACTCTAGGATAAGTTTGGTACTCTCTATTAGGAGAGAATGTTTTTCCTTCATTGGATAGGCCCTGCCATATATAATGGCTTGAGTCTTGGCAAAATTGTAAGTTATCTTTTGAAACTTTCTGGCTCTTTTATGCTACACTGAGAACAATTAAATGGAATCTCTTTACAGGCTCCCTTGTTCTCTGAACAAAGTAGGAGATCATCTACATATAATATCAGAACTAGATCACAAGGGACATTTAGATATTTTTAAGTCTTGTTGAAGATCTGGAGAAAATAGGAGCTTCAGTGAGCCCATGGGATACAGCTATCCAGGTACATTGTTGTCCTCAGGTGAAGGTAAAAGGTATTTATTCTCTTGGTCTAGAGACACACTGAATGAGGTAGAGCAAAGATCCACTATAAGGAAGCAAGTGGATTCAGGAGGAATTGATGACAGCATGGATTTGGGTTAGGTACTACCAGAAAGTGAGGAATAACATTTTTGTTGATGACCCTAAGGTCTTGAACAAATCAGTCTCCTTGTTCATTTTTTTTCCTGACAATATGGGAGTCTTACAAGGGTTAATGTAGGATATTAGAAGACCTTCGGTATAGAAATTTCAACTATAGGTTCTAGCCCTTTGTTTGCTTCTGCTTCAAGATGTATTTGGGAAGTTAGAGTAATAATTTGATAAGATCTCTCTGAACCTTTATAGGTTTTGCTCCAATTATCTTTTCTGTATCAGTGGGATTTTTAGCCCATGGAATGTTGAGTTTGTTGTCAGTATCCTTATCTGGGATATATAACAAATACAATGAAGTAGGCAAAGGTATATCCTGAGCAGAAATATTTGATTACGAAGAGAGGAGTCTTATGGAAACTCAAGTACTAGTTCCTCTGGTGTGCATTTAGTATTACATCTCCATTTGCAAAATAAGTCTCTCCCTATTGAATTTGCAGGAGTGGCATCATAAAGTAGGAGGGAACAATTGTCAGCCAAGAGCCCAAGGATTACAGTTAAGGGCTGGAAGATAGGGAAAATCTGTGGGTTATATGCAATACCAGTTGTGTAGTATGTTTGCTCTGTGAGAGATTGAACAAAGGTCGTAGTGTAGTGCAGAAAGAGTAGCATCTGTGTCTACCAAGATTGCTGAGGATAACCATCTAGACTGATAGCTAATTCACTTTTAATGTATAAGAGGAAGGCAAACTATTGGGTGAGTTTTCCTTTCAGGGGGCACCCCCACTAATTTGAATTGAAAGGTTTTTCTTTGTCTTTGTTATTCCTTTGTAAGAATTGAACATTTTATTTCTGGTGTCTCATATTTATAATATTTACAAGTGTTGTTGTCAGTAGATGGCTGGTTGGAAAGTGAGCTATGTAGCTGTTTGACCAATAGGGCCTCGGTTTCCTTTAAGACCTGTCTCATTTTGCTCTAAAGCCCTTTCAAAATGTTCTGCAAGTGTTATAGTCAACATAAAGAGGCTATTTCCCATTCTAATTTCTGTTTACTAATGAAGTATTCAATTTCAGGATTAGTTCCATTGACAAAATGAAATGAAAGAACTTATCATATCAGCATTTTCTTTAACTCTCAGATGTTGTCAAAAAGTATTTTCCAGTTAATCCCCCAAATTTCTTATAGTTTCATCTTTTCTCTGTTATCAGTTATTTCAATCAACTGTTTTGAATCAGTTTAATCATTTGAATTATGTCCAATTAATTTGTATGAGAAATGTTATGACTCTTAAGAGCTTTGCCTTAATTTGGGAATGTTTGTGTATGTGTGTGTGTGTGTGTGTAAACAGAAATCCTGAAGATCCCTTTCTGGGTCAGTTTCTCAGCTTTTCCATCCAGGAGTTAGTTTCTGAAGTTCTGACCAACAGGTGTACATATTGATATAGGTCATGAAACCTTGAGTCAGATGCACCCCCCCAAATTCAAAATTTTTCTATGAATATTTGCTGGTCTTGTTTGGGTTTAGAGACATCTTTAATTATAGCTCATGATTCAACTCAGGTCTCTTAGGGAAGATTTAAACTCTATAGTTCCCTGCTCATGAGAAGGATGGATCTTTAGAGGCAACTGTTATTTTGGGGTTTTGGGGAAAAGGTAAGGAGTCTAGAAAGGAGAGGAGGAAGGAAACAACAAAGGTCCAGAAGAGGTAGCAGAAAAATAAAGGGGAAGAGGGAAACTAGCTATAAAGAAACCATTGTAGGACAAGGAGGGACAGGACTCACTAGGAAAATAAGTCTAGTTTGTTGTTGTTAAGATGCCCAAATTGCTCACTAACTTTGGCCAAAGAATCATTTAGTGAAACAAATTTTCATTCAGAATTTCATTTAATGTTCTTAGCATATTCATCAAAAAATATTGTCCTTTGGGCCTAAGAAATATTCTTTCTTTTTTTTCCCCTAAAGATTCTGAAATGAACAATATTGTTCAAATCAAGTGTTCCTCAGAGTTGTCACTGAAAGCCCAAATTATTTTTGGTGAATTTATACCATTTAGGAAGAGGGGCATAAGAATTAGGATTATGATGAGAATACATATAAGGGTTTTTTATTTGTTTTTTGTTTTGTTTTGTCTTTTTTCTGGAAGAGGAGAAGTTTTAGACTTAGACAATTCCATGAGAGCAGGCAGTAATCAGTAGAAATATAATGCTTGTGTACTTCTCAGGATCCCAAACACAGCTGGCCACCTCTACACGCAGACCTGAAAATCTGTGCCTTTTGGCAAGTAGAAAACCAGAAAGAATGCTTTCTGTGGCCAAAGGTTGAGCTCTCAGGACACAAGGTCTAGATGAAGGAAAACCTTTCTGGTTTAATTGGTGACCCAAAGAAAAGCTTGTGTGAGTGGATGCTAGTCTGGTGATAACTGCAAACTCACTGGTTTATGAGGCCGACTTGAACAATAAGGCTTGTATGCTCTATGCATATGTTCTATTTTATGATCTTATGACAAACAACACTTTAGACTGGACAACACAAAACAGTAACACAAAAGACTTAAAAAAAAAAAAAGATGAAAAGGAAAGGCCTGATTCCACCAAAAATGCCAAACAAATGGAAAGCAGTAGCAAAACCCAGATACCAAACTGAGAATAAATAGCCAAGGAACTCAATGTGAAGAAAGCAGAGTTCAGACTCTTGCAATGTCAGCATGGACTCGATGAGCCTCAAGTAGCAAGGCACAAGGTCTCTGTAGGTACCCCACCTGGTCGAAGGCTGTGGTCTGATGTCACGGTGTCTTTCTTGATGGGCCCTTCAGGAAAAGGCTGGAAATAATGAAATAAATGAAACCACCCAAATGAAAATAGTAAAGCCTATTTGCTCAGACATTGCTGTAACAAGGCAGTCAGCCATCAGAAACTAGAGGAGAGTCAGCCAGGCAAGTTGGAGATTTGTGTAGTAGGAAAAAAGTTTTCAGGTACTCTAATTACAGGTTTTGGCATTCAGAAGCTGGGGATGGGCTAACGAGCAGCTGAAATCCTATGTAATGAGTTAAGGAAACATATTTGGCTTTTTCTGGTTGGCCCTAAATTAAAAGCAGAGGCAAAAATTGGGGAAGTTGGTAGTTTACTAATCAAGTACTGGCTGTTCTGGACTGATTGCTACAAAGGTTGTGGTTTGGCTTCCTGGACGGTTCACTACAGATTATGGGATGGAGTTCTACTTTTATATATGGTCTGGCTGTTATTAGTTAGTGTATTCTGTTTCTCAAGTGCTTGATAAAGACTGGAGGTGGAGGAAGATGATTGACTACAAAGCGGCAGAGGAGAATTTCCCACATTTTTGTGGTGATGGTTGCCACATATATATGTACTTGTTAAAATCATAAAATAGTACCCCTGCATAGAATGAATTATATTTTATGTAAGTCAATAAGCCTGACTCAGAAAAATGAAATTAGACATATTTGTTCTATGATTTTCTCTAGTGAACTTTAACTGCACTTATGTGAGTATAGAAGTGCATAATGAGTTCCAATTAGTGCAAGTAAAAGGGAAGGAGAGACAGTCAAGGAATTAAAATAATTTGCAAAGGTGGGTATGAAATAATATAAAATCAAGGCTGTTGAAAGAGGAAAGTAAATCCAAGAAGTGACTGATGGGTGGTATAAAGGTGGTGAGGTCAAGGACCATCAATGAAACTAATCGAGCCAATGAACTAGAAGGAAAGTCAGCAGTAGTCAGGTGGATGTTTGAAACTATGATTCCATAGATGGTGCAGTTTTCACTAATGACAAATTCTAGGTTTGGCTATAGAGTTAGTTTAAGAAAAGTAATTGAAAATAGGAAATCTGAGCAACTGATCAATCATGGAGAGGGATGGATCATCCAGGGAGATGATAGGGAGAATGTGAATGACATAGTCATTTCAGAGGCACAAAATCCTTTTGCTAAAGTTATCAATAAAAAGGGGGGTTTTCCTCAAGGTTGTAATGGTCAGAAACTAATTCCCAGTGGAAATAGAATGAGAGAAGGCAATGGGGTCAGATTGCCAAGCTTGAAAGTAAAATTGTTTTTCACCTTATTTTTTCTATTTTTTTCTTTTTTATTGTTATGTTAATCCCCATACATTACATCATTAGTTTTAGATGTAGTGTTCCATGATTCATTGTTTGTGCATAACACCCAGTGCTCCATGCAGAACGTGCCCTCCTCAATACCCATCACCAGGCTAACCCATCCTCCCACCCCCTCCCCTCTGGAACCCTCAGTTTGTTTTTCAGAGTCCATCATCTCTCATAGTTCGTCTACGCCTCCTATTTCCCCCCCTTCATTCTTCTCCTCCTGCTATCTTCTTCTTCTTCTTTTTTTTTTCTTAACATATATTGCATTATTTGTTTCAGAGGTACAGATCTGAGATTCAACAGTCGTGCACAATTCACAGCGCTTACCAGAGCACATATCCTCCCCAGTGTCTATCACCTAGTCACCCCATCCCTCCCACCCCCCCCCACTCCAGCAACCCTCAGTTTGTTTCCTGAGATTAAGAATTCCTCATATCAGTTAGGTCATATGATACATGTCTTTCTCTGTTTGACTTATTTCGCTCAGCATAATACCCTCCAGTTCCATCCACGTCGTTGCAAATGGCAAGATCTCATTCCTTTTGATGGCTGCATAATATTCCATTGTATATATATATACCACATCTTCTTTACCCATAATCAGTTTACCAATTCTGATACCAAGAGTGTTGATTCTCAAACACTCTTGGTATCAGAATTGGTAAATTGATTATGTTCCCTGCATATGCCAATATATGTAATACATGTACCATTTATGTAGTAAATTGTATATAAGGTGTTTTTCACCTTATTTTTAAATAGAGAGGGGTAGAACTTAGGAATGGAAGTTACATTGATTGGAGTACACATGTGGTAGTATATACAATTTACTACATAAATGGTACATGTATTACATATATTGGCGTATGCAGAGAACATAATCAATTTACCAATTCTGATACCAAGAGTGTTTGAGAATCAACAGCCTCCCCTGGAGAATATACCAGGGCTATAGTGTCTTTAGGAGATAGTCAAATTTTAGTTGAGGCAATAAGCCGTGGTCTGGAAAGATTGAGGGTGTGTAGGAAGTATTGGAAAGAGGTAGGAGACTTTGCTGAGCTTCACTTGCCTTTGGTATCATTCTTGGTGCTGGTTCTATGATTCTTTATGATGTTGTGCCTTCTGTCTGCCTAGAATCTGTACTCTTCATCTGTTATCTCTGGCTGTCTTGGCTGTATTTTTAGCTCGTCTTCTTTTAATACGCTCAACTCTTCCCCTCTCCTTCTGCAACCAAAGACATGGGTCTAGCCATTTAGTGGGAGAAAGAAAGACTGGAAGGGAGAGAGGGAGGAAGTAGTGAGGAAAGCATGGAACAAACATTTTATCCCTCATTTTAGATGATCATGCTCTTTCCCCTTTTCTTCTACTTGCCTTCTGTTCTATGATTTTTCAACCAGGCAGTAGACATATTGGTAATTATTTTTCTTTTCTTTTTAAAGATTTATTTATTTATTTTAGAGGTGGGGGAGGGGTAGAGGGAGAGAGAGAATCTCAAGCAGACTCCCTGCTGAGTGCGGAACCCCATGCAGGGCTCAATCCTAGACCCTAAGCCAAAATAAAGAGTCAGATGCTTAACTGACTGAGCCACCCAGGCACCCCAGTAAGTTCTTTTCTTATGCCCTTCAGGCAGCTTGGATGGACATATTGTTGGTTATGTAACATATGCCAAAATCTACCAATAACACATCATAAAATATTTAAATATGATGCTTATTTATTACTGTTCTAAAAAGAAGATGGAAACATTGACACAGGCCCTGCATTTTTTTCATAATAAAATTATGAATTACTCTCCAAGAAATGTTTTTTTTTTCTCTTTCTAAATAGTTTTTAGAGATTTAGGCTTCTCTGTCAAATAACTGAAATGCTTCTGAGCTGTTATTTGTGTCCTCTTCCCTTTCCCTCAAGTCACAGAATGTTAATGCAAAAGTAAATTTTCAATAGGTAAAACAAGGATTAGAAAATATGAACAGAAGTTATATCTAGCTGCTTAGATGACTAGGGATATGATAGCAATTTGGGGCATACTCATTCTACATACATGACCTTTGCAATGCTACAGTAAAATTCTCAATATCACAGTAGCTTCTTAGTACTCTAATAAGCAGAGAGGTAGAAATCTTCTGATATGGATGAATGTGTATATTTTCAATATTCAGAGTATTAGGAGAGCTTTTCCTCTAGTCTCTGGAAACACAGCTTTCCATATCTTAAAGCAATTATATTTCTAGCTTTACTGAAAGCAATGATAATTTTTAGCAAACAAACAAAGGTTGCTTTAACTCGACTCAGCTACCCTGACAAAGAAAAGAGCAGTCAAACTCACAGTGGAAACTCACATTCTCTGTTACTTTCCATGTGTCTAAGTCCATAATTGATATCCACAGAAATTATTGTCACGATGCTGTACCATGGTTTTGTTACTGATTGTTACACCGAAAAGAAGAAAAGAAAGCAAGAAAAAATAAAGGGAACAAGAAAAGAAGGAAAGAAAACAGATGGGATGTGTAAGCAAGGATATGCCTTTTTTAATATTATTTCCATTCCGAAGCTTAGCTGTGATGGACTGCCAATGGAACAACATGAAGTCAAGTGATTAATAGTCAATTCAAATAATATAGCCTATATTAAAAAGGACTTATCAAAATGTAATTGATCATTGTTGGTCAAAGCAAAAGTAAAATATCAAACCTATTGATTCCTTTTTTTGGTTAGGATGAATAAAAACAAAAACACAAGCATGACTCTTATATAAACATAATCTCATGTGCATCCCTGAAAGTAATTTATTTGGTAGTATCATATTTATCATCCTTAGATACATTCCAAATATGATGACAAACCAGCAAACTGAAGTGTACTTTATTATTCACACAAAATAATGATTAAAAATACAAGATGATAAAAAGAGCCATTTGGGGTTATACTTTTTCTCCAGGGCAATAGATTATTCTGACAGTAACATTCAAAAAAGTTATCTGGAGTGATAGAGTTTTTTTTTTTTTTTAACACAGTTATTAAAAAAATTGACTCCAGTATAATTTACATACAATATTATATTAGTTTCAGGTGTGTAATATAGTGATTCAACAATTTTATACATTACTCAGTGCTCATCACAATAAGTATACTTTTAATCCCCTTCACCTATTTTACCTATCTCCCTGCCCAGCTTCCCCCCCTGATAACCATCAGTTGGTTCTTCATATTTAAGAGTCTGTTTTTTTGTTTGTCTCTTTTTATCTTTGTTCACTTGTTTGTTTTTGAAATTCCACATATGAGTGAAATCATATGGTATTTATCTTTCTCTGACTGATTTATTTCATGTCATTATACCTTCTAGATCTATCCTTGTTATGGCAAGATTTCATTCTTTTCTGTGACTGAGTAATATTCTATTATGTATACATTGTGTATAATATATAATATATACTACATCTTCTTTATCCATTCATCTTCTGATGGACACTTGGGCTGCACCCATCATTTGACTACTGTAAATAATGCTGCAGTAAACATCGGGGTGCCTATATCTTTTTGAATTAGTGTTTTAGTATTCTTTGGGTAATTACCCAGTAGTGGAGTTACTGGATCAAATAGTAATTTTATTTTTAGCTTTTTGAGGAAACTCCATATTGTTTTCCAGAGTGGCTGCATCAGTTTACATTCCTACCAACAATGCAAGAGGGTTTCTTTTTCTCTGCATTCTTACCCACACTTCTTTCTTGTGTTTTTGATTTTAGCCATTCTGACTGGTGTGACTTTAATTTGCATTTCCCTGATGATAAGTAATGTTGTACCTCTTCTCATGTGTCTGTTGGCCACCTGTATATCTGTGAAAAAAAAATGTCTGTTCATGACTTCTGTCCAGTTTCAATTGGATTATTTGGGTTTTTTTGGTGTTGAGTTGTTTAAGTTCTTTATATATTTTGGACTGTTTATTGGATATACCATTTGCAAATATCTTCTCCCATTCAGTAGGTTGGTTGTCTTTTACTTTTGTCGTTTCCTTTGCTGTGCAGAAACTTTTTATTTTGATGTAGTCCCAATAGTTTATTTTTCCTTTTTTTCCCCTTGCTTTTGGAGACATCTAGAAAATGTTGTGATGGCTGATGTCAGGGAAATTATTGCCTATGCTCTTTTCTAGGATTTTTATGGTTTCATGTCTCACACTTAGGTCTTTAATATATTTTGAGTTCATTTTTATGTATGGTGTAAGAAAGTGATCCAGTTTCATTCTTTTGTATGTAGCTATCCAGTTTTTCCAACACCATAAGTTGAAGAGATATTTATCATAGCAATTTGAAAATTTAAGATAGTTATTAACAAAATATTTACATTCTCAGAAGAAAATAATAACTTTGTTATCTAGTATTGCTATTTTTCAGGTGACTGAAAGCTGTAGTGAAATGCTAGCAGCCAATGAATAGTCTAATCTGGGAAGCAAAACCTATAAAATAATAATTTCAAAAGTTATGCTTATACAATAAAAATACCACATTCATAAAAATCACAAAACTGTATTTAATGCAAAATGAATACTGTGTCAGTACTGTGACAGTTGCTCAGTGTCAGCCCCCCAAAATATTAATGCCCTTTTAATTGAATTGAATTATATATATATATATATAATTCATATATTATATATATATAATTTCTAAACTAATTTCGGTTTGCTCTGCTTGGATTATTCTCTTATTTTGACACTATCATATAATAGAATATACTTTCCATAATTTTTCTCAGATTACCCACCCAGGGCTCACAACATTGAGTAGAATCTAATGTTAACAAGTTCCTTAAATAGAACCAACAATGAACGATATTATTCTATTCATAGTTGTCTGGCAATATCCATTCATTCCTGTCTTCTCCATCCCTGAACTATTAGCCCCAGGATTTTCGATGCCCCATCAAAGAACAGCCTTGCTTTCAAGTGTGCTTTTCATTCTCTTCTCTCCTATTTCAGTCTAGGGTGCTCTTGCTCTCACTGGCCCTTTTCCCAATTGCAAATCTCCATTCTAAACTCGCTGCTTGTGTTATATGAACTTACAATGAATTACAAAAAGAGAGTGATTTCTTCACCTCCTTGTCTTGATTCCCAAACACCTGTCTGAAAGAAGTAATGCATTTTTCCTTAAATGTCACATACTCCTAAGTGATGGTTTGCCAGAACTGGCCTCCTCTTGGCTCTACTTTGCTACTATCTTTTCAGTTTCTCTTCTGTTGAAACTGTTAAATATAGTTGTGACATTCCATTTCCATTCTTGTTTTCTATTAATCCATATTCACTGCTTACTTTAGTACTTGGTTTCCACCTCCCATAAATTACTTTGAATAACATGTTCACTTTAACAGTAATATCAAGCATTTATTTAACCTTAAATTATTTAGCTAAAAGATCTTTCAACTTTCTCTATTCTAGAACAAGGGTAGAGAAACAACAGTCCACAGGCCAAATCGGACCTCCTTCTTGCTTTTGTAAATAAAGTTTTAATGAAACCTAGTCATGCACACTTGGCTGCATATCATTCTATGGCTTTCCCTGAGGGCAAAGTGAGAGGTTGCAATAGAGACCAGAAAATCAAACATATTTACTATCTGCCCATTATAGAAATTTGTAGATCCTGTTCTAGAGTTCCTCCAAATCTGATGAGCAAACTGGCTTTAGAACCATCTTTCTGGATGAGACCTACTGATAGCCCTAATCTAGAAATATTTTATTTGGGCCATTTCAATAGCCTCCTGAGTGACATTCTTTTATCTCTTTTTAAAATCCATTTTTCTGTATTGTATCTGTGGAACCCTTACACATTCTTTTTCAAAAGTCAGTTGTGGTTATCTAATCTCCCCTTTTAAAAAGAATTTTATTTTTTTTCATTAAATATCAAATAAATTAAACCTTAACCATGATGTTCAAGGTCATTTTCAACATATATCACCCTATATTATTAGACACATATTCTGTATAGTCTTTCCTCTGTCAATTGTCTGCAACACTCTGGCCTTCCTATTTATCATTCTCTCAATAAGCCATGGAACCTCACACCCTGTGCCTTTGTTTATGTTACTCTCTCTGTCTGAAATATACTTCCTATGAAATACCTGTTCAATTCAAATGTGACTTTTATTCTTTTTCCAACTTTGTTGTCTTTGCTCTGGAATCTAGCTCTTCTAAAGTGATGGGAGGTTTCTGAGAGTAGTAACAAAAAATTATTTTTTAACTTCAAATCCCCAAGTCAGTGCCTAGAAGTTAATAATTCCTCAGTTTACGTTTGCTGACGTGAGCATATTTGAAGTACAAATTTTAATGCTGTTACATGCTTATTTACATAATTTGGATTAAACTCAATGATAATGAAAGTTTTGATTGTCTTTTTTCCTCATTGGCTCCAGGACAGAGTAGTAGGGACTGTAATTTCTGAGCTGTTTTTCTTTTATCAACTGGCCATTAAAAAGACTATTTTTTTCTTGCTGTTTCCAAATCCATGTCTCCAATTGAATTCCAAAAAATAAAAATTCCAATTTTCATACTGAGAATCTCAATTTCACTGTATTTAGTAAATGCTCCCATCAATCTTTGCCAGAATGAGAATTTCACATGTAGACAAAAAGGAGACAACTGTGAAACACTGGAAAATAATAGCAGAAAACAGATGTGACATCCTGGTTGTTTCATGGAACGGTTTTAGAAAAATTTTATGACTACGAGATAATAATGCCCTTGGTAATATTGCCTTCAAATGCAGAGTTGTCATCAGATCAAAGTTGACTACAAATACATCAGGGAGAAAAGGGATTTAATTACATTAAAGAATGATATACTGTGGGCACCTGGGTGGCTCAGTTGGTTAGGCGACTGCCTTCGGCTCAGGTCATGATCCTGGAGTCCCGGGATCGAGTCCCGCGTCGGGCTCCCTGCTCAGCGGGGGGTCTGCTTCCCCCTCTGCCCTCTTCCCTCTCGTGCTCTCTGTCTCTCATTCTCTCTCTCAAATAAATAAATAAAATCTTAAAAAAAAAAAGAATGATATACTGTTAGGATTTGTAATTGTAAATATATTATACATCATGTACAAGCAACAAGAAAAAAACCATAGTAACTGTAAATGTTAATTTATTAACATAATCCTTTTGTATTTCTCCTTTTGTATTATTCCTGTAATGTGGACAGATTTCCTTAAATCTATCATTTCTTGTCTTTTCCCTGTAATTGTCAATGACACATATGAACCAATTGACTAGACTTCAAAAGATGGTCTAAAGTTATGATAAAGGGGAAAACTAATTGGGAATGATGAGCACTGAGAATTTAACCTAATATCTTATTTGCATCATACCTTGAGTATTCATCATCTGTAATAGATATTTTCCCATGTGATTCAGAACATTCCTATGTGATAAGAATTTCTCTAAAACCTGGGGAGCCTGGCTGACTAGTCAGTTAAATGTCCTACTCTTGATTTCAGCTAAGTCTCAATCTTAGGGCCATGAGTTCAAGCCCCATGTTGGGCTCCACATTATGTGTGGAGCCTACTTAAAAAAAAAAAGAAAGAAGAAAGAAAGAAAGAAGGAAAAAAAGAAAGAAAGAAGAAAGAAAGAAAAAGTTTCTCTAAAATCTAAGCTGAAAGCACATAGCCATTTGATGTCAGAGTTAGAACTACTACTTTATTTTAACTTTCTTCTATCATTTTCTCCTAATCAATACAATTGAATAAAAACAAAAGCAATAATAAATATTGTAGCAAGTAAAATACCATAATATTTTGTTGAAATATTTTCAAGGATTTCTGTAATAATTAAGACAACATATATAATGTAGCAAAAAAACAAAAATGTATCAGCAATAAGTTCAACTGATTATATTAATTACAAAATTTAGCTGCTTAGAAAAAGTCCAAATTACTTCATGGAAACATATTTTTCTCAATCATCAGTAAATTATTTTTCTATTTTCTATTTTTATTGTTTTATCTTATCACATTTGATTTCTTCAACCTGAATCTAAAATAAGGAAAGAAAACTTTTGGTCTGTTTGAAAAAGCCAGTTGACAAACCACTAAGTATCAGTCTTTAAATATGGTATTAAATGGATCACGATCACTTAAACTGAGTTTTGCTTGTTATGTCTAAATGTCAGGGAAAAAGATTTTTGCCATCCCATTTGTCCAATGTCCCTTCACTGTGATTACTTAACCTCCGAATGCACTAGATTGTAATACCAAGGAAAACATAATAATACTTAGAATGAGAGATGTATTTGCCATTGTAAGTCCCCAAATTAAAAATCCAGTTGTAGATTAAATGTTCAGCTTTCAGCTGTAGATACCATGATTGAAAATGTGAATACATTAATCTTTTAGAAACAATGTTATAAATAATTGTTCACCAAGCCTTCTAAAAATTCATATTTAATCCCTATGAAAAATGGGAAAATATGCTGTAATACTTGTATGAATTTAAGGCAAATTGAATTATAAATGTTAACTGGCTATGATTCTCTGCCTGAGGGAAAGCAGGCTTCATGATAAGAGAACGGAGAGTTAGCTAGATACTTTCTGGAACTTGTGAATCTGAATGTTTTTAAGAGCTTGAGAGGTTTATGTCACTTGTTTTTAGTGTGTATAGTGTAATGTCCAAACATAAGTTTTTTCTTCTCCCTAAAGATATTTCACTTTTTACTTGTAAAACAATTAGCTGTGACTTGATAAAATGAAACAAGAAAAAGAAAATAAATCAAGGGAATATAGGGAAGATAGGATCAATTCAAGGAAGAGAGGGGTAGAAAAAGATATTACACAGAAGGAAGTGGTTAAATTTATTACAGCAAATGGGCAAGAATTAGAAGAAAGGAAAAGGAGAAAGCCATTAACAGAATATCTTCAGACTCAATTGTAAAACTGCCATTGGTGATGTTAACCAAACTTAATGGGTGAAACTCTTTGGTGCTCTGGTATTGTTTATCTTCCTTATGGATAATGTCTCTATGACTCAACACTGAGAAGTAGAAACAATGGATTAGCTATCTCTGTGATCATTCCTAGTGCACTGTATAAAGGAGATATACAATACATGCTATGGGTTATATAATAATAGTCAAAATGATTCCTACTCTCTCTTTCACAAAGGAAATATATTAACTTGAATTTATTGCATTGTCTTCATTAAAAAAAGATGCCTGCTACATGCAAGACATTAATCATGGTGATTGGATAAAATAAAAATATTAAAAATGTTTATTCTCCTTAAGAATTAATAGGTTTACTTAGATAAAATAAAAATATGATTCATTGCCCTTGCCAGATAGCAAAAATGCCACCCCATGTTAATCTACATTGCAACGTTACTTTGCAGCTCTTCCCCTCAAGAGGTGGAGTCTATTTTCCTATCCTGGGCAGTTTGGCTGGACTTCTGAAAGGGCCAGTTGACCCTGCTCAGTTGCCATGTAAACAAGCCCAGATGAGCTTGCTGCAGATTGAGAGACTGTGGAGAACAGAATCAGCACATTTGTCTCAGCCAAGGCCCCAGAGATGTGAGAGAACCCAGCCAAGATCAGCAAACCTTTTTACTGATTCAAATGACAGCATATTCATGAACAAGTAAAATTGAGATCCGCTGGGCTTGTACTAGAAAAGAGCTGCCAGTTGACCAAATTGGCCTTTTAAGCCACTAAATTTTTGAAGTGATTTTTAATGTAGCATATGTTAGTTAATAAAATGGTAGAGAGCGTGGCTAGGACTTACCATCTTCCTTTTTTCTGAAAAGTTTTTTTGCCTAACTGGCCATAAAATTGAACTAAGGCTTTTATAGTCAGAAATTAGGTCAGAAAGAGGGTTCTCTTTTCTCCACGCCCTCGCCAACACTTGGTATTTGTCTCTTGGTAATAGCCATTCTAACAGGTATGAGGTGATATTTCTGTGGTTTTGATTTACGTTTCCCTGACGATTAGTGCTGTTAAGCATCTCTTAATTGCAATATGTGTATCTTCTTTGGAAAAAGAGAATTGAGATTCTCTGCCCATTTTTTAAATTAGATTGCTTGATGTTTTGCTATTATGTAATATGAGTTCTTTATATATTTTGGCTATTAATTTCTTATCAGATATATGATTTACAAATATTTTCTCCCATTCAGTAGTTTGCTTTTCATTTTGTTGATGGTTTCCTTTGCTGTGCAGAAGCTTTTCATTTAAGATTTCTGTTTTAGTGCCAATACATTTGCCATCATAAGAGTCTAACTTTAGTATTGTTTTAATATGGGTGCAGTTGATTATACAACTAAACCAAGAACATTATTGAATTAAATGTACATATTTGTTCTAGTTTTTACCCTATCCAAATGGTACATTTCCATTCACAGATGTGAAATGGTTTAATAGGTGAATTCAAGGACAGTGACACTTTTAATCTATCAGAACTTGAGAAATAAATCAATGGCTTCTGATAGTAGGATTTTTCTGATGTAATGGCTGCTTTGGCTATCAACGTCTAATCCTATGTATCTCTTTCTTTCCCCGGAGCTTTCTGTCCACTCCCTTGTAATAAGCAGAATCATATCTATGAAAGATCCATAATGTATTTGTAATACTTATCCAGCAGCTTCAACTATATGATTACTGCTTCACAAATATGCAGTTCTGAATTATCAAGTATTCAAACCAAGTATTTGTTTAGGACACCACCATAGAAGATGCTAATCATATACCTGAAAAGAGGCATCAAGTTTATTATCTAAAAATTATTGGACTAGGACCTTGAATTTCTTATGTTCTGCAAATATGCCATGTAACTTCTGCTCCCCTGCACTCTTTCTCATATTATTTATTCTTCCTATAATGCTTTCCATTGCATATTCTTTTTTTTTTAAGATTTTATTTATTTATTTGAGAGAGAGAGAATGAGAGAGAGCGAGTACATGAGAGGGGGGAGGGTCAGAGGGAGAAGCAGACTCCCTGCCGAGCAGGGAGCCCGATGTGGGACTCGATCCAGGGACTCCGGGATCATGACCTGAGCCGAAGGCAGTCGCTTAACCAACTGAGCCACCCAGGCGCCCCTCCATTGCATATTCTTTCATTGCAATTCTACTCTTGAAAATGCAGATAAATCCCTTAATCCAGGAACTTCTGCATTAAAATTAAAAGGGAAAGGACTTTGTGTGCCAAAATCTTTTATTATTTAACATTTTAAGAATTAAAACTTAAAGTTTACTTCATCTAATAGTGATTGGTACATGTCTGAATCATCTTTATAAGCTTACAAAAAATATGCCTGAAAATCAATGATGAACTTTTTTAACTGAGAAGAAGCTTAGGGCCCCAGCTTCTATAGCCAATTAATGCAAGGCTCAAAAAATTTGTTTCTCCAAAGCCAGAAAGCTGGTAAAGTCAGAATAGAAACTACTTTTCCTGACTTCTGATTCTGGACTCTTTATCAAACTGTTTTACACAGTAATTTCCACATAATGAATGTTCAGTAAATGACTGTTTAACTACTTTTAAATTTTCGAGTAAATCAAGACAATTCATAATTGGTCTTCACAAAATATGTTAAAATGAGGTTTTGCCTTCTATTGACACACCCATGTCCGGTGTTCACATTTATCTTAAAACCATGTTCATTTTGGGGAACATTAGATTTGTTTATTGGTTTATTTATTTATTTTAATTTTACCCCGGTAACAAATGAAAGTAGATAACTTCAAAAGCCACAAATGTATTGCATATCATTAAAACGGAAAAAGAACAAGAATTAGGTAATGAATCAGAAAACAGTCTAAGACTAACTACTGGTCTGAATATAAATCAAATCTTTGGGCCTCCTAGTAATTGAGGCATATAAGGGTATGCTATGCCACCTTACTATTAATTTATGGAAGTGGATTAGGAAAATACAATGCAGTGTTTTCTAATAAAAACTGCAAGCAGTTTTATTTGATGAATCTTTATATATGGGAGATTAGACAGTTTATTGGAAAGTAACTTCAATAGAAATTTTAGAAAAGATAAGAACCATTTATATTGCTAGTTTGAAAGTATCCTCTTAATAAAAGGCAAAGACATATATATATATATATATATATATATATATATATATATATATCTCACTTTGTGAAGATAATTGTTTAAGTATAATAATTACATAAAATCCATGTAGCTTTCAGATAGTTTTTTTTTTTCCAGTTTAAGTTTAAGAGGTTAGGGTAGGTGTTGGAAAGTATAGGAAACTAACAATTAGCATGTTTTTCTTTAACTGTCAATTATATCATTATTTATTGGATACAAACTAGAAGAGAAATAATTCCAAATGAAGCTATTATGGTTTGGTCCTGGAATACAAGTAAAACTCTGTATTATTTATGGAAATATCTAAATATCAAGAAGGTAGTTGACAAGCTTGACACTTTGTTTTAGAATTCAAAGAATCTGGCATAAATATGTGGCCCATGTACTTCTCCACTGGGGTAAACTATAAGAATTTCCACATGCAGGACCAAGTTTTTCTCAAGTAACATCATTTAATCTGCTTAAATGCTTACACAGGTACTTTGCACAGATTCTTCACCATCAAGCTTGAAAGTTATAAGCTTGAGTTTTGGGGACTTTAAAAATCAGAAGTATATGATTCTAGGTTTTAAGGGAAAGATTCAAGGTTCTCTAGATACCTGTTCACTTGATAACCTGTTTTGGTATGTTCATCCAGGGGTGGGGGAAGAAGAATGTAGGACTTGCCTCTATCCTATTCACTATAAATCCCTGTAGAGTTTCTGATTTTTCAGTTAAAAGAAACCAAAAAACTCTCATCCTATTTGAGAACATATAAAGGTTTTCTCTGTTGGGATTCTATCTGTAGCATCCAGCTTTATGTGATATTGCGATAAGAATCTGGAGGTATAATCAGAAGCACTTTTCTACATGTAGTTTTTGCCCATTGACTCAAAGGCTAATGACAGATCAAAAAATACTGTGAAATGTCATAAGTTGTTCCTAGCTTCTCAATAAGTGGAAGTACAATGTGGCAATTATTAGAGATTAACAACCCTGCAAGGTTTTAGATAAGGAGGTCCACAATGGCAGTTACAGAAAAGGAAAAATAATAAAAATGACAATAATACCAAGTTATGAGGAATTCTGTAAGAATAAAACCCCAGGCCAAGGAAAATATTTTAATAATTGGGTAAAAATGTTCTTTATGGAGCACCTCGGTGGCTCAGTTGCTTAAGCTGCTGACTCTTGTTTTCAGCTCAGGTCATGATCTCAGGGTTCTGGGACGGAGCCCCGTGTAGGGCTCCACACTCAGCAGGGAATCTGCTAGAGATTCTCTCCCTCTCCCTCTGCCCTTACCACCACTCACACATGGGAGGGCTCTCCCTCTTTCTCTTTCTCAAAAAAACACACAAAAAAACAAAAACAAAAAAAACTGAAAAAACAAAAGTTCTTTACACTAGCCTTCCAACACCTTGAGTCATGAGTTAAATGAGTTAAGCCAGTGGGATTGTGGCCTTCCAATGATAGATCTACTGGTCTATAAACCACAGGAGCAAAACTTGGGGTGAAATTGTTTAACCAATCATTGGTAAAAAATTGCACCTCTATAATTCTTCTTTCTAAATTTATGTCACAGACAGCTTTTCTCCAAATATAATTCATTTCTGTAACAAATGACAAATATAATCCCCCCTCTAAGACATTTTTGAAAACGATATGGTGCTTATAATTAACATATAATGCTCACCGTTTCAATAGCTTCTCAGGTGTTTTATCTTTGTTGTTGTCAATGCTGTTTAATTTTTTCTTTTTTGTTTTGCTTCCCCCACTACCCTAAATACTCAGATGGCCATGAGTGATGTGATGAGAGATGTTAATGAGAGAATTAGGAAATTTCAAGCTCTCTCATCTATGACTGCACACTCATTACTCATATAGCTATCCTGCTATCATGCACCCTCTAACTATAATTCAATTTCTGAGCTTCCCTGGCTGATGACAAAACAAGAATAAAAATAAAAACAAACAAAAATAAATGGGCTCCTCAAGGAAAATGTGAACTGCTCTGACAGACAAAACCTGGAATACATTCTGAACATTTTATACTGCATAACAGTCTTTTCCTGCAGAATTCTAAACAGCATCAGTCTCTAACACCCTGTGGCCTGCTAAAGGATAGCAGTGTCTGAAACGATTTTAAAGATACCCAGCATTGGTATATCCTGCATTGTGCTGACTTATTCCTTCACTCGAGTTCATTCCCTTGTTCCATCCATAAGCATCTGAACACACACAATCTGGCAGCCACTGTGCTGGTAGATAATGTTGGAGTAAACATGAATAAAACATATTCTGTTGGCAAGATCTTTCTGTCCTCTGTTAAGGATAGCACAAACATTTAAAACTATTTGGTTAATTCCAGTTAAATATAGTACTGCAATGTCATTAGCTAGTGCCATTTAGGACCCACTATAAATGTCAATTTTATTTCCATTAAGACACATAATAGAGGTGTCATTATGACACATCTATAGGATGATTCTGCAATTCTGTCAGGATACAAGAACTATGGGAATGGCTCTACAGAAAAGATCTCTGCTTTGATGGAGTTTCAGTTTAAGCGAATATCGTCTAACACATACCCCTACCCTTGTGCAAATGTCTTCATTTGAATATTGACTTGGCAGAGGGCAAACCTCTGAGTAATAACTCACAGTGGGAGTCCAACCATGTTTGAGTTTTATAGATTATAAAGAACACGGTACACTTCTTTTTTTAGGAAATTATATTTTGTTGTTTTTCCAATAGAATAAAGTTTTCTAGAATATTAATCCCAAGAAGCAAAAGGATAACATCATCAACTTATCCTTGTTTCCCTCCTTTAAGCACATTTTTTCCTATTTCATGAAAACATGTAATATTGTGTTGCCTATTAATATTTCCCAGGATTTGTGATTTGTCTATTGTTGACTGTCTTCTAGAAAAAAAACTCAGAATCCTTTGTATATCAGCAGAAATTCACAAGATAAGCACTTACAAGAAAGATATGTAACATCTCAAAGCTATTTTTTTTGCTCTTTTCTACACACACACATACACACACACACGCATGCACACTAATTAACTAAGTTTACTTTGTAAACCCTAAAGGACTTAATGTTGCTACTTTAATTGAACCCAGACATCTTATAGCTAAAAGAGTGGGATAGCTTTCAAATAGTACGCTATGCAAAATTTGTCAGAATAAATTCTTGGAACTCTCATGGTAAACAATATAATCATTCCCAGACCACTTTTCCTGTGTAGATTAGAATTTAAGACTGTTCACCATAAGGATTGTTTTATATTGATACAGACAGTAAATTTTTACCAACACTTGATAAGTTGGATATTTAATGTAAAGGGATATTTTACATAAAAATCTAGATTTCAAAATTCCTTTGGCAAATCAGAAGATCTGACTACAATGGGCACATATTTTTGTAATATAACAGTTGCCTCTGTTTAGTAGGAAGGTTATTTTTCCAGTTTCCACATATCCCTGTTGTGTGAATTCTGAGTCAATTACCACATACCATTTTATATCTGGCTGGGTTCATTCTTAATTCCTTTCTCTGATCTTTTATGCATTTGCAGTATGGCCATCACCTAGGAAAGTCACAGGATGTCACCAAGATTTTATTTTATTTTTATTTTTTCAAGATTTTGGATAATAGAATGTCTTCATATCTGAATTTTCACATATTCCAGTGTTCTTTATTTTTTAGTCAAAATGTTGATCTTCTCTCTTGAAATTTTCCAGTTTATTTACATTCTTTCCCTTTAACTTGAACTTACATTTTTATTATACAGACAAGATTCAAACAGAATCTTATGGAAGATTCTTCTCAATGCCCTATGATTTCACATGCAGGCTTTAAACAATACCAGAAACTTAATGTTACTAAGAATCTCCTTTCACTGCCAAGAGTTCCATATTCCAAATATATTATTCTGATTTCATTCTTATTTTCTTTACATATGATGAATAAAACCTTCTTTGTGAAGAATTGAGATTTAGTTACTATTGTGCCAAAGGGTTTTGATGATGAAAAAGATATTTAGGTTGCCTATTAATGTAAAAGTCAGTACAAGAACACAATCTGCTACATAAAGGTGTCACTCTGTTTTGCCTTCAGGATTTTGTTGCACAGCATGTAAATATGTTGATACATTATCTGATAAAATTGCTGTTTGCAATCATACAAATTAATAGAATAGTTTTATTATTTTTATCAAGTAGTAGAAGCAAGTACCCTCCTGGAAAATAGGACTTATCTCTGAATTGAAGCAATTAAAACTATGCCACTGAACCATACAACCTTAGCCTTGTGAGGTTATTTAAAAATTGCTTCTGGTCATATGAAATACATTTTTGATGAGATGCATAGAGATGGAAGTACTTAAGGGTATAATGCTTCGATGGTAAACATTATTTTGAATTCCTGTTAAAGTATATATCACATCAAAAGTAATCCTATTATTCATTTCTAATAGGAAAGGTATACTTCTACTACTGTCTGGGCTTTCTAGAGTAGGAGTTTATGTTTTTCCAAGGAAAGAACTCACTGTGTTTCATGATTTACTGTTGATATGAATTTCCATTCTTTTATAATTACATATGAATGAATTTTAATTTATGAGTTATATGTATAAGTTGTCTTTATACACTTTTAGGAGTGTGGTTATTGATAAACTTTAAGAAAAAAAATTTATAACTTGTCAAACATCTAAGGATATTAATAATATCCCAATTATCCTGTCAGTATTCTAGACTGTAAAAATATTTTGATTAAGAAATATATGTTGTTTGGGGCGCCTGGGTGGCTCAGTCGTTAAGCATCTGCCTTCGGCTCAGGTCATGATCCCAGGGTCCTGGGATCGAGCCCCGCATCGGGCTCCCTGCTCCGCGGGAAGCCTGCTTCTCCCTCTCCCATTCCCCCTGCTTGTATTCCCTCTCTCGCTGTCAAATAAATAAATAAAATCTTTTTTTTAAAAAAAGAAAGAAATATATGTTGTTTAATACATTCTGAAAATGGGTACACTGGATTGTATTTTTCTTAAAGACACTAGAATCATATATGCACTTAATGATACAGATAAAAGTGACTTTTATAGGAATTTTATGCAAACGCTTTACATCCATGGTAATATAAAATATTTTTATATCATAGAGAAAATAAGGAAATATAATGCTATCTGTACCCTATATTGTATTGGCATAATACTAATTATTTTGAGGAAATAATATCGTATTGTACTACATAATCTCAGAAACAGTCTTCTGGAGGTTAGATTGCACAGATCTGAAAAACGTGTTAACAAATGAATAATCATACAGTACATCTATATCTTACTCCTTGGATTCTTGCCAAGAGATCTTTGGGAAAGTGAGGTGTGATGGTTAGTTTTATATGTCATTTTTCTGGATATTTGCCTAAACATTGTTTCTGGGTGTGTATGCAATGGTGTTTTCAGATGAAATTAGACTCAACTGGTAGACTCAATAAAACAGTTTGCTCTCCCCAGTGTGAGTGTGCATGGTCCAATCTGTGGAGGGTCCAAATAGAACAAAGAGGCAGAGAAAGGAAGAATTGACCCTTCCTGCCTGATTGCCTGAGCTGGGGCATGGATTTTGACCCGCCCTCCATGTTCCCATTCTCAGGACTTCAGACCCAGACTGAAAGGTACACCACCATCTCCTCTGGTTCTCAGACCTTCAGATTTGAACTAATTTGTACAATCGGCTTTCCTGGATCTCAGTTTGCAGATGGCAGATTGTGGGACATCTCAATTTTCATAACTGCATGAGCCGATTCCCTATAATAAATCTCTTCCTATATGTAAATCCTATTGGCTCTGTTTTTCTGGAGAACCTTGCCTAATACATGAGATAAATACTGCCAATGGGTAAACATATTCTTTCTCTGTTCCCTGAGTTGATAGTAAATGGTGAGAATTCAACTGGGGGTAAAAAAAATATGAAAAATTTTTCAAATAATTATGCCAATAGCTCTAATTATTATCTATTGTATATATTTTGTGTATATGTATATATTTACATACTTTAAGGAAATCCTGCTGCATATTTATTATCGAGTCAATGAGATGATTTTCGCTAGCAAATGGAACCGTCACAGTCTAATCTAATAATTATTTCAATATTTAACTTCAGGTTTTTTCTTTGTGTGTTTGCTTAAGTAAATTTTTAAAAATCTGAGGAAGGCATTCCCTATGGTTACTTCTCTCAGAAGAATTACCTATCCTTTTATTTAAAAGCCATATTATTTTGTGGGGCCTCACTAATCTAGATGCCTGGTTTTCTCTAGACTTCCTGCTTCTGTGCTATACCCCTTACTCCCACTCCCTCACGTGTTGTCAGTTTATAATTTAAATATTTGGCAGACCTTCCAAGACAGACAGTCACTCTTTTTTTTTCCTTCCTTTTGGATTTTGATATGTTATAATTGTGATCAGTTCCAATTAACTAGAGATATAAGAATAGTACCATAATTGTGAAAGAGTTACATTTAAATGATAAAGAGCATCACTGCATTTTAGTCTTTTTGTGATGAAACTAGAAAGCAGTGCTCTGCTTTGGTAATCCTATTGGGATACCATGAATTAAAGATTTAAAACATTTTCAGGGCCACAGTTTCAAATGATCTTCGCATGCAGAGCACTTTTGGTGCAAGCAAAGAATTTCTTAATTGGTACAAATTGGAGTGCAGCAATTAGGAATTCTCTTAGCTTCTTGTAAATTTGGAAAATATTATGTGTTCAAAGAACAGTCTCGAAAAGAATTCCACTGAAACACTAACGAAGGGTATCTCTCAAATGGATAGGGATGAATAAAAGGAAGCAGAAAAGAGAAAGCTAGGGGCAAAGAGAGTCTAATAGATCATGGTTTCTTACAACTTAGCCCTTTGCAATGTGACTGTCATTCTTCTGCCAAGAAGTGGGGTCTAACTCTTCTCTGGAATCTGGGCTTGATCATATGACTTACTGTGGCTAATGAGGCATTTGTGAATATGACACATGCAGAGACATGGGAAATTCTTGCTTATTGGTACATGCCTTTTCTTGTTGCCTCTGGAACACAGCCGTCGGTGCACACCCTTTTTTGTTGCTTTTGGAACACAACTGTGATATGAATAAATCTACAGTAGCCAGTTAGATGCTGGGTATATGTGACCCAGTTGCCCCAAAGTCTAAGTCAGCTGCCAACTTATCTACTAGCAGACTGGAGCTGCATTAGTGAGCCGAGGCAAGAGCAGCTAACAAATGCCAAGCTGAGCCCAGATCAAATTTCCCACCTTCAGCACCATGACCTAATAGATGTTTATTGTTTTAAGCCAGCAGTTCGGGGTTTGTTTACTATGCAGCAAACCTAAGTGATAGAGATGGAATCTTTTTTTCTCTCTCTCTTTCTTTTATCTGTATTGAATTGAATTTGGTAAAAATCAGAGGACCAGCGAAGCTATCGGAAAGTCATCCAGTATTTTTATTTTATTTTTAATTCCTTCACTCATAACCATGCCTAAACAATTTGAATCCTATTTCTCAGCAATATTACTGAAAGAATCCAAGGAAAAATCATAATATACTTGGAAGAAAAATTTCCAATTGATTAAAAAAGTAGTATGTATCTCATTTTAAAAATTGCTTTACACTGTAACAGCAGAGATACTAGGGAGAATAATCAGAGCAAAAAGTCTATAATACTACTAAACTAAAAAAATAGGCGGATAGCAATATAAAGTGTAGTTAACATGATTAGACTTAAAGATCAAAGATCTTTTCTAAGATAAGATCATCATTTTGGAAACACAGACAGGTAGTAGATGGAAATACCTGGTAAGTAAAAATACCGAAAGAGACCTAAGCAAACACAGTAGACAGTACATTAGACTTTTAAAGGCAATGAAAAAAACAAAACTTTTGATATTGGTTTCAAATGCGTATTCAGGAACAAAGTGGAGGAAGTTATGAAAAGATTTTCAAATATGACTGAGGAATTAAGGTATTAATTTATGAAGAAGGATTAAGGGATATAAATGCAGTGATTGGCTAAAGGTAAGTGGATGGAAACAGGATGGCTGTCTCCAAACTCATGAAAGGCACAGGAATACTTTTTAAAAAAAAGTTTTCATATTTATTTCAGCACTCAGAACTCTTTGAAAACTTCAATCCATTTATATTAAAAATTAAGCAACTTTTCTCCACATACAGGAAAGTATATTACATAGAAAAGAAAATTTAATGAAATATATTTATTGTTCCTAAAAGATGAACAGAGAGATCATATATTTAAAATTCCAAACTTGGGGTAGGTGGTGATGATAGTAACAATCACTTATTACTTTTGATTATAGCACAAAATAAGTTATATGAATGCTGCCATTTGATATATTTATCTCCACAGTTGGCTTCCCAAAATATTTGCAATTGCATCCGATAGCACACATATAAATTAAAACCAAATAAATTAGAAATACAAGATCAAAACATGGTGCATTAAAAATCTTAGTTAATATAATTGCTGTAATTAAGCATTAAACCTACCTCTGAGCTTCCTGTGATCCAAAGCAACACTTCTGAAATGCCAGGTTATATGATATAGTCAGATGAGGCAAGCCTATTCATCAGAAGAGATAAATAAAATAACAATGAAGTCAGAAAATCCAGAAAGAAAGTTCTTCATGTCTCCTCTATATATGTTTCTGATTTTATTGGAGTTTTATTCTAACACCTAGGAAAACTACTTAACATTCTCAGCCTCATTTTCCTGGTCTGTACAATGACAGTTATTGGAGTTATTTTATCTCAGGCAGATGTTTTTGGGTAGTTCTTTGATGCTATAACTTGAACTCCAATGAGAATAATTCCAACTCAAGTTAATAAAATATCCTTATTTGCAATGCGCTGTGCAACATTTTTTATTATTTATTTTCCACAATAACAGCAGAGGGAACTTTCAAGCTCAAATACCACTGTGATAAATATTAAACCCTATCAGTCTACTGGGGAAAAAGCAAAAATAGCAAAACTTAGTCAGGGGATGTAGAAATTCCCCCTTAATTTAAGGTAGAGATGATAAATTAGATTTCATCAGAAAAGTACAGGAACCACAATTAGGCAATTAGAATACTCTGAATATGTGAATTGTGTACTCAGAGACCAAAACAGAACAATTTAGAAAAAATCTGGGAACAGTAAGAGCCTTATTCATATTTCTCAATTTGCCTTTACTGGCCACTTGCTGTTATGATGATTTATGATTGGTTTCTGTTCTGACTTGACATTGGGAAATGTCACTCATAGCAGTGACAAGAGCTTCCACAGGATCTATGCTGCCCAATCAAGGTGATGACATCATTCTTATACAATCAACTTGCTCCTGGTTGCTTGCCAGTTTCCTTGCTGTCTTTTCATTGCCATGGTCATCATCATGAGTTATAAGCCTCTTACCAATAATTTGAATGACCTCAATTTCTTTCCACATTCTTCTTTAGTACATGATATGTTCATTTTACTTTTTAACATCTTTCACATATTAGCAAAGTAGTCATTTAAAATGCATGCAGAGCTAGAAAGTAAATTACTAGGGTAAAGGGCATTTCAAGATGATTGAAAATATGCCTCACGAGCTGTTGCCTTTTCTGTTTCACAGAGTTACTGAAAAGGTGTTAGAAATGCGATTTCATAGGTAAATATGTATGTGCCAAATGCATGTTTTTGATTTAATGTACCTTTATTTAATGTTTTTACATCATTTTTTATATAGCAAAACCTGAAGATAATATTACTGTCTATGACATAGCATTGCAGGATTTAATGCCTTGACAAATTTAAAGTTCTCAAGCACTTATTTGAAGTTTTATATGTAAGATTCCACTGAAAATTTGAGGCATTTTTCATGATTTGCTGCTATTCTTTAATCTGCGGTTTACAGATGGTATCTAATTTCACATGTATCTTTCTGTATGTTACCTGAACATATATATATCTTCCAGTACATTTGATAGAATAAAAAAAAAAGTAGGAATTTAGATTTTGGAAAGCAGTTTACCCAGTCATGGCCACAGTTACAATGGTGTAAACTTTATTAATGACTATATATTTTAATACTTTTATATTAAGTTACTTCTCCTTTTCTTCTTTGAAAACTTCGTTCTGCAAACCTAATGCAATGTGCTGAACATGTTCCATTTTCTTGTGCTTTTTGTAAGTTGAGATATTCCAAAATATGATGTCCTCCTTTTCTCAAGCAATGCAGTTTCAAGGGTTGTCAATGGATAGACCAAAAAATAATTTGAACCTGAGAAAAATTCCCCAAGTTAATATATTTTATTAAGGTATTTTTATGACCACGTTATCCATTAGTTACTTAGACACAGCTCTGGAACAAGCCTTTGGAAAAGCAGGCCAAACAGTGTATAGTTTGAGGGACGCTGACAGGGCCCTCACAGCAACACATCTGTACGGCGATTATTTCTTCCTGCAGCTTCATCCCTTTGGTTTTAGGCTTCTGTTCAGAAGCAAATAATCCTGTATGAGTTGTAATTCAGATGTTTTATTAACTGAGAATTTCTTCCAACCAATACCTAATTCCAGCTCTGGGTATATGGGAGTCACTCTTTCCCTTATACTGTCTCCCTTTACCTTCATATTAACCAGGCATTATTTTACTCTTTTTGCAACAGAGCAGACTGATTCTCAAAGAGTTCAAAGAATTGATGTAACATTTCCATGTTTATCCGGTTAGAAATTGATGCCATTGTTGTCCGTAGGGCTCTTTAGTACTGCACAGAAAGGTAGTAGCAAGAGGGATGGAGAAGGCACAGAAAGGTAGTAGCAAGAGGGATGGAGAAGGCATGGGGCTGAGAAACACAGACAAGAGATGCTGCGAGGGCTATGGGAGCGTAAGAGGGTTTCAAAGATATAAACTTTTAGCTCCGCTCTAATGTGATAGGTGTCACAGGTGCAATCTCTGGGAATTTGTCAAGTTCTATTATTACCTCATATAACAGAGAGTATTATACTGCTAGAATCCTGGGTTCAGAGGAGAAAATCAACAGTGGACATTAAACTCTCTGACTGGGCTGCATTAAAAATTATCATAACTGATTTTAAAACTGCACTTTTATCATGATACACTTAATAAAATTTCTGATGACTATAGTAAATGTGTTATTCCCTATTAGCACACATTCTCAGATGGCCACACTGTACTTTAACAGAAGGAAAAAAGAAATATATGGTTCTCTGTAAAAATTTATACAATTTCTGGGCAGCAGATCTTACACTAGCAATAGTGTTACCTTCAGAATGATATGCCAGATAGTTTTATGCAAGTGGATTAAAGTAAAAGAGAAAGTATATATCAGTCTGAAAGGAATCTGTCCATTAAAAATCTGTCATATGGCGGTTTTGTCTAGACTTCCACTAAATTATGGCAAATTATAGCAACTGTTAGCAACTGCAGTTTTATGATGAGTCTAAATATTTTCTCCTTTGCAAAAGGTCTTAGAGGTTTGACATATTAACGCTCTATTATATATCAACTGAAACATCACAAGTGCAGATTACAATGAATTTAATTTTATACAGTCACAACGTTCCATCTTCAAAGGATTGGGCTCATTCATCTTCCCTGATGAGGTAAAAACACACCTTTTTTAACCTCATTTCAATAGAACAACTATTTTTAACCTACAGTCCACAGATGAACTTTGAGTGCCCTGAAGTTTTATGCAAAATTTTAGATGCATTAGCCCATGTGAATTTTTCTGGGGAGAGAATCAAAAGTTGCCCATGATTTTTAAGAGGATTGGAACTAGTCTTTATATAAACTGTGTGGAAATAAAAATACAATTTTATTTGGCTTCCTATTTCTTTATTTAATCAGTACTTTCCCTTTCCGTTGGTACATATTAATTATTGTCACTTTATATAACAAAGAGTAGATAGGATCCCAGATTCTAAGAACTATTAACAAGCTTTTCTGAATATACACTTAAAAAAATCTGTATTTGTGATATCTCTTCTACAGATTAGACAAATGGATGGAATCAGGTTTTACTCATGAAGTAGATTTATTTCCAACAATGAAATACCATTTGCCAATCCAAGATTCATTGCTGCTTCAGAAGATGGTTTTCAGTTTCTTAAATATGTCCTGAAATTCTTTGGAATAGATTATGTTTTAATGCCAGGGTAAGGGAAATGGGAGAGTCCAATGAAATTTCAGCAGAGTAATCTTTGATTTTTTTCATTTTTTGCATAATTTTCACTTTTAAAAGGCATTCTTGTATTAACTACTAACACCACTTTAAGCCTTTTTATCTCTGGTTTTAGTCCTGATTGGTGGCCATTGACCTTACATTTTAGAATAAATCTGAATTACAGCTAGGGACAGAATTAATCTTTCTGTTGAGAAGCAATGTTTTACTTATACAATTACTTTGCAAGAAGTAATATTTAAAACGATTCTTCTAGGACTATTCAACCTAGTTGTCATATACCCCAAATTTAATTTTCTTAGTCTTTCTTCTGTTCCTAACTTAATTGGCACTCTTACAAATAACTCCACTTCCCAAAGACTGACAAGTTGGGAATACGAAGAGCTGATTAGAATAAAAAGTATTTCCCTCTTTATATTTTAAGGAATTTTCTAGTCTAATAAGCTATCAGTTGAGACAGTGAGGATTATAATTAAAGTTAAATAACATGATTTGCTACAACTTCCGATTTCCTAATTGACATTTCAAATAGCTAAGTAAACATCAAAATGTCATATTCTAAAAGTTACCGCATGCAAAATACTTAAAATGTCAACAACAAAGATAAGGAAAATTTTCCCTCGCTCTCATCCATCTCTTCTATTTGGTAACCCAAGAAGTCTTGGAATATATTTTAAAAGTTACTGCACTTGGGCTTTGATATAAAACAAACCATCCCATTAAATACAAACAGCAGCTATGTTTTATTCTAGCACAGAAAGTGGCTGAACAAACTGTCCATAGAATTGACAATGTCATTCTTTCCCAGAGCGAGAGTACAAACAAGATTTTACCAAATTATTTCTTTGACCTTTCAAGGACCTGTTGTTAGAATCTTCTGTACTTTGCAAGGCAGAAATAACAGACTGTTATGCAACATTTCAATATTCTTCTAAAGGGAAAAAAGAACAAGAGGAAAAAGAGAAATACATTTCAATATATCTATAATAATGACCTATGAATTGAGTGCTTTTATTAATTTTGATTTTAAAGAAAGAAAATTGATGCCTATGGGCATCAGCTAGTAAACTCAGAAGGTAGGATTTGAATCCAGGAAATTTAGCTTTAGAAACCAGGTTCTTTTTTTTTTTTTTGTCAGTATTTTTTTTTTCATACATTTTATATTTATTTATTTTTTTATTCTTATGTTAATCCCCATACATTACATCATTAGTTTTAGATGTAGTGTTCCATGATTCATTGTTTGTGCATAACACCCTGTGCTCCATGCAGAACGTGCCCTCCTCAATACCCATCACCAGGCTAACCCATCCTCCCACCCCCCTCCCCTCTAGAACCCTCAGTTTGTTTTTCAGAGTCCATCGTCTAGAAACCAGGTTCTTAACCATTAGGCTGTACCGTCTCTCAATATATAATTGTTTGGATATGACAAGTGAGTTGTATAAGGTTTTATTTGACATTATTTTTACTAGAAACATATTTATGAATTTATATTTACAAATTATTTAGATTATTGCTGACCAATTTTGTAGCCACCCACACAAAAGAAATCTTTTTAGCTGAGACACCTGGGTGGCTCAGTGAGTTAAGCATCTGCCTTTGGCTCAGGTCATGATCCCAGGGTCCTGAGATGGAGCGGCACATCAGGTTCCCTGCTCAGTGGGGATCCTGCTTCTCTCTTTGTTCTGTTATAAAAACAAATAAAAATTCACAAATATTTTAGCCAGATCACTCTAAAGATAATTATTTGATTAAAATTATAAGAAAACTAATGGAGTAACAAAGAGAGAAAAGTCTTCTATGTTAGGAAAAAAAATAAATTTAAAAATTATAAATTCACAAACTGTTGGTTACCAGAAGGGAGGTGGGCATGGGGGTGAGTTAATGACTGAGGCATCCAGGAGCCCCATGGGGGTGAGTTAAATAGGTGATGAGGATTAAGGAGGGCACTTGTGATGAGCACTAGGTGTTGTATGGAAGTATTGAATCACTATATTGTACACCTGAAACTAATATAACATTTTATGTTGACTGTGATTTAAATAAAAGAAGAAAGAAGAAAAGGGAGAAGGAAGAGAAGAGGAAGGAGGAGAGGAAGAAGAAGGAGGGGTAAAATAGGAGGAGGGAAAGAATAGAAGCAATATAACTAAAGAGAGAAGAGATAAGAGAAAAAGAAAAGAAGGAAAAAAGAACAATATAATTAGGCTAGTGACAGTAGAAATAGATCTGACATTGTATTCTTGTATCTCTCTAAAACACTAATGACATATACTTAAGATGTAACTTACATATCTAGCTTTGTTATTGAAAAAGGAAGGTAAAATATATCATAAATAATCTGCATAGCATGAAATTATGAGGTTTGATGGAAAATTATTTTTACATAGAAGTTTTTTGTGTCATATCATGTGATATATATATATATAGTTTAAAGGCTTTAGCTGAAGTGAGACGGCATTTAAATACTAAAATTTACATTAGAATCCCAAATGTGTAAATGCATTCAATGTACTTGGTATACAGCGATACTCTGTTATATTGCCTTTTTGTAAAGTTTTCAATATATCAGTGCCCACTGTTTCAGCTCTTAATAAGAACACTAGGTAAATCTACACTACCTATTCCATATTACTAATTAATCATGAAACTATGTAAAAAAGCAATGATTTTAATGTTACATACGTTGAAAAAAATGGAAATACATTTCAAAGAATGTATTTTTTCGTATAAAAATAAGGTAAATAGTATCTCAACTGTTAAAATATTTTACAACTTTGAAGCTAGTATTTATATATTTACTCCATTCACATGGCCATTTTATGTTAAAAAAGAAAAAAGAAATGTTGACTCAGTGTTTTACTTTACCAAGAATATTTGCTTGTTTCAGTTCCCGCCATTGCTCCACCTAGTCACCAAAGTTAGGCATCAGCAATCTGATTTTCTTTATACATGTATTAATCTAGTCATCTAGTTGCAAGCAACTGAAGTCTGTCTTCAACTTATTTAGGCAAGATTGATATTTTAATACAATTGTAGCTACCAGAAGCTATGGGCTTATATTACTTTCCAACTTCCCCTGCCCCCAAATCTATGTTACACTTTTGGGAAAAATCAGAGGAGGTTGCTATTTGACTTGGCGTGTCTTGTATATGAACCTTCAAATATGATAGTGGCAAGAAGGTTAGGAATTATGATTGGCAAATTGTAGATCATTCGTCTATACTTTGATCATTACTATAAAAGAATATCATTGACTGGAATTAAAATAAAAAAATAAAAAAGTGAAAGAAAAAGAAAGAAAGACAGACAGAAAGAAAGAAAGAAAAAGAAAGAATGTGGTTGAAGAAGTGGATCTCTAATTAACTCACAATTTGGTAAGAATGATGATACCAGAAAAAGATGTAGCTATAGAAGAAACAAAATAAAACAGAACAAAATATCCCCAGTATGCTTACCTGTTGCTTAACAAAAATTCCTCCATTTCTTTCCAGCTCTAGCCAGGTGAAAGAATTGTAATTTTATAACTTACTTAGCATATTTTTCTGTAAAAAAAAAATAAACACTCCAAATTCTGTGAAAGCAGAAAAAGTTGACTCCTTTGGGTTCCTGGATCCAATTCCAACATGTGTATGTTGTAGGGGACTTCCCACACAACACCAAGCAATTCTTGGAAATCAGCAGCGTGTAACTGAGAATTGAGTCAATTATTGCACTATCTTCCTAGAGATAACATCGGACTCCACAGGTTGAGGGCTCAGTCCCACCAGACTACATTCTCCCACCACTTCAGACACCAGCTGCAAATCCAGGTTGTTACCTCTACTTCTGACCAAGTAGCTGTAAATCAGAGATTCCCACAACCCTCTTCTTCCTGGGGAAGAAATTCGCTGGAGTGGCTCTCAGAACTGAGAAATATTTCACATACTGGTGCACCGGTTTATTATAAAAGAATATAACTCAGGAACAGCCAGATGGAAGACAGGATGAAGAAAGATAAGAGGAAAATGCAGGGAACTTCCATGCCCCCTCCCAGAGTACCACTCTTCCAGTACCTCCATTTATTTACCAGCCCAGAAGCTCCCTACACCGTCTTTTTCAGTTATTATAAAGGCTTAATTGCATAGGAATGATTGATTCAATCATTGGCCCTTGGTGATGAAATTTAATCTCCAGTCCCTCTCCCCTCCCTGAAAGTCAGGGAGTGCTGAACTGGAAGTTCCAACTCTCTAAACACATGGGTAAGCTTGGCAACAAGCCAGATCCTTAGATGTTTTCCAAAAGTCCCCTCATTAATATAACAAATGACATCATTAATGCTCTTACCACTTTAGAAATACCAAGTGTTTTAGAAGCTCTGTGCCACCAAATATATATTCTGTATTACAGATTATAGTATCGCATGGACCAAATGTATAAAACATAGAAAATAGTGAAAAATGTTAAGGATAACACAACATATGGGGGGAAAAAACGGTGATAAACCAGTGTAACTCTCACATTAAAGGAAAATGCCCCCTCGTTCAGTCCACTGCGGGTGGTTTGTATCTTTCCCTTCGGCTACCTTTAATCAAGACTGTAGTTTCCATTGTTCATAGCATCTCCAGCAAGAAAATATAGTTTACTAGTACTATTTTACTTTTAAAAGTCCTGTTTTCTAGGAAGGAAAGAGATTTTGTTGATAAGAACATCTATCATAGTTTAAACAGAATTCCAGAAATGACAGATACCTTATTTAGATAAGGTGACACATTACGGCTTCCTTCCCCCCTCCTTTTCTTTACACAATGAGATCTATATGGAGACAAAATTACTTTATCAGACCAAGTAAGTATCAAAGTCAGGCCTCATCTTCTGAGTTTTACATTTCATATCCCCTTGAATTCATCTTCTAGCTATTTGAAGGACATTTGAAGTGGATTTCTGGTTTCTGTTGGTTACATTGAGTGATAATGCTGACTGAAATTATTTTTTGGTGAAAGGTTATTGGCAGAAATTGTAGTGCTTCTGAAATCCTGCTACAGGCTGTTAAGAATCTGGATTAAAAAAGAATGAAGTAGCTCAGAATGTCAATGTTCACTATTTAAATCACTATTTTAAATCTTTCTAAAGTTCTAATTCACAATGAATTTTATATATGACATAGAGATATTCCATTCCTGGTGTGTGTTCCCTGCATAGTGCCTTTATTTGCAGAAAACAAAACCAAAAACAACCCTCAGCATTTAATCAATTAATGAAATATGATATTACAGAATATTTCTCCTCTCTGAATTCAATTTTCCAATTTTCCAAGTTGATGTATTCATAAGAATTGAAAATAATTTAGTCAAATAAGTACTTAAGCATTTTATGGTATAAAATAAAAACAAAACTTATTCCCAGGAAAATTATAAAGGGAGTAAATATATAAATGCACATAAGAGAAGATTATTTTCCTTCATATTAAACAATGGTGCTGCATAAAGCACATGAGAGATAAAACTCATCTTTATCTTTAGATAGAGTAGTAACCTATGTAGTCCACTGTAAGGCTTCCAAAAGACATGCCAGGTCCAAATGACAGCCTCACTGGACTACCTTATTGTCACTGAATAAAGTTATTTTCTAATTCCTCTTAAATGTATGGATCCTACATGGGACACTGACAATGACAATGGATTTTAATAAATCATCTGAGATTCGCAAAGAACAGGTTTTTTTTAAAGATTTTAAAGATTTTATTTATTTATTTGAGAGAAAGAATGAGAGAGCGAGAGAGCACATTAGAGGGGGGAGGGTCAGAGGGAGAAGCAGACTCCCTGCTGAGCAGGGAGCCCGATGTGGGACTCAATCCTGGGACTCCAGGATCATGACCTGAGCTGAAGACAGTCGCCTAACCAACTGAGCCACCCAGGCACCCAAGAACAGTTTTAAAAGAAGGGAGAACGTACTACTGTTTAGTTTTTTCCTTTACCTTACATGACCATCATCATCATCATCATCATCATTATCATCATTCACATAGATACATAGTTTCAGGAATAAAGGAAAATAATCATCTATTTCCACTAGATGGACTTAGCCATTATCAATAGATTTTTACTATCTTTTGCCTTTAGTCTTTATGTTTTTTAAACAATCTCTCTTGGTTTTTTGTTTGTTTGTTTGTTTAGAGAGAGAGAGAGAGTGTGGATGAGCATGGGGGGAGGGGCAGAGGGAGAGGGAGAATCTTAGGCAGGCGATGATTCCAGCATGGAGCCTGTCCAGCATGGAGCCTGACGTGAGGCCCCATCTCATGACTCTAAGATCATGACCTGAGCTGAAATCAAGAGTTGGACATTTAACCAACTGAGCCAACCAGGAGCCCCCTCGCTTTTTTTTAAATATACACTTAAATAATGAAGTTTTCAAAAAGAAGAGTATATTTTTAAAAAATAATACAAAGACTGCCTTTCACAAATGAGCATTAGTAATACTAGATAAGCACATTTGCAGAAATCTTTCTCTATATAAGATGCATTCATTGTAGGATGCATGCGTTCATTGTAGGATGCATTGTAGGATTCATGGAGAGAAAGAGAAAAATATAAATAGAGCAAATAGAGATAACCCTAAAATAGAGTAAATACTGTGAAGGAGAATTAAGTATCTCTCTGCAATGAAATCTGAGGGCTTTTAAAGCCCTCTCTTTTTCTCCTATAATGTTACCCTCAATTCTTTGCTTGTTTGTTCTTTGGGTTATTATTTATATATTGTCTAAGTTTCTAATATTTGTATTTTGTCTTCTATAATTCTCATAGATGTTTAATATCCATATTATATTTAAAATGAGTTAGTAGTCACCGTTGGCCAGTTACTTGCTTTTCCATTTCTCATTTCTTTATTTTTCATCATTAGGTAACACATAGATTTAAAAATGTATGTTTAAAAACATGCCATCAGGGTCAAGGGCTTTTATCATACTAGTTCTTTCATGTTTGGAAATGTCAGTCTGTTGCCTTCATATTTGCCAACAAATTTGGCTTATTGTATTGTATTTGGGTCAATATTTTTCTATGAACTTTGAAAATTGTTCCACTGTCTTCTAGCATTAATAATGTTTTCTTTTTTAACATTTTATTTATTTATTTATTCTGAGAGAGAGAGCACAAGCTAGAGAAGGGGTAAAGGGGAAGGGAGAGAATCTTAAGCTCTGAGGCCCAAGCTGAGATCACGACCTGAGCTGAAACCAAGAGTCGGCCACTTAACTGAACCACAGAGACACCCTGGCATTAATAATGCTTTTGATAATTTTGAGGTCATGTTTACTTTTTCCCTATTAAGTCATTGACTTTTTTTGTCATGGTAATTGAAGAATTATGTCTTTAAGTCCAAAAGACTAACAAAATTATATAACTCATTGGAGAATTTTCTAAATCAAACTTTTTTTGAAATATCTATTTTTTTCCAGGTAGAAAAACTTCTAGAATTAAATCTATATATTTCTAATTTTCTGGGTTTTATTGCCTTTTATTATTCTCAAATTTAGAGACATCAAATTTTCATACACTACAAGGCTTTTTATCTAACATTTTAAGTACCTTTATAATTGCTCTCACCTCTATCTTAGACCAGCATATTGATTATGATTAAGTCATTTTTCTTTAAAAATAACTTGCTTCTTGATGATGCTTATTCTGTTTCTTCCTGGTTTTAATTAATTTATTAATGATATTTATTGGTTTATTTAATTTGATCTTTAACCAACTGAGCCACCCAGGCACCCCTATTTTTTTTTAAAGATTTTATTTATTTATTTGAGAGAGAGAGAATGAGAGACAGAGAGCATGAGAAGGAGGAGGCTCAGAGGGAGAAGCAGACTCCCCGCCGGGCAGGGAGCCTTTAATTTGATCTTTAACCTCCCCCTTTCAATTTTTATACCTTTGTATATTCAATTTAGTATTTATTAGTTTATTCTCATAAATTATGAAAAAATCTTATTATTTCATAAGATACATTATTTTCTCTAAATTTTGAACTTTTCCTTTTGCACACTGATTGTAAATATGTGTTTAATTTAGTTTCTTTTCATAATTACATTACCATTTCTTTTTATTTTGTTCATGTTCCAATGGCTTTGTATTGACATTACGTTTACTCTGATATGATGTGGAGGATTTGATTTTGTCTTACTGAATATGAAGTTAGTTTATCTCTTCCCTTCAGCCTAGAGATAAGAACTGAAAAATACACATTCTTTCCATTGTTTTGAATAATCTGGACTAATGGTAGATATAGAAGTAGAAAAAGAACTTGGGGAGGATAAGGGACAGAATTTAGTAATAAATATACTTAACGTTTGTTATAAAATTTGGTTTATATGTTCTTATGGGATGTTATATATATCATACCTGTAGTTCACCTACAAACTCAAGTTTGCATGTAAATATGTGTGTAAATACTATTTTCACAATGGGTCGCCCTTGGGTTTTGAAACATCTCTCAGTTTAATGCTCAGAAACAGAGCCGTCTTTTTTTCCCCCCTACCGGGGTGAATCTATACTGTTGTAAGTTTACTTCTCTTTTAGATTTCCTTCCAATAGCAATTTTTGCCACTACTAGATATGAAAAAGAAAATATAAATAAAAATAAAGATACCCCATCATATTTGTGGGTGATGCCAAAATGTTCTCCAAAGAGATTGTATAAATTTCTACCCCTACTAACAATACTTGAGAATTTATTTACTTTATCCTGTATCCTAACAACATTTGACATTTTCAGAATTTTTATTTTGCAAGTCTAATGAATGTACAATGATACTGCATTGTGGTATTAATTTGTACCTTGCTGGTTACTAATAAATTTGAACATATTTTATATGTATATGGTCCACTTGTATATGTTTCTCTTTAGGAAATCCATTATAAATTTTGTGTATTAATCTTTTAGTGGCTTACTTTTTTCCTGTTGACATGTGGTAGTTCTCAACATATTATGGATAAAAAGTCTAGTTTTTCACCTTTTTATATTGTCCTTTAATTAATACGATTATTAATTTAAATATACTCAAATTTGTCGATTCTTTATTCTTTATTATTTTTATACCTTTTGAATGTTTAAGAAATCCTACCTTGAAGTTTTAAATATATTCTCTTATAATCTAAAAGGTTTATACTTTTCTTTTTGCACTTAGGTAATTAATCCACCTGGAACATAGTACGAGATAAGGGATTATTTTCTTTTCTATGTACATAGTATAGAGGGTTAACTGTGCTCCCCCAAGCCCGAAGTATATGTGCAAGTCCTAATCCCTGAAACCTATGAATGTGACCTTATTTAGAAAAAAAGGGTCTTTGCACATGTAATTAAGTTAAGGATATTGAGATGAGAACATTTTGAATGAGTCTGATGCTTAAATTTAATGACGTGTTATTTTAAGAGAAGAGAAAGGAGAAGACACACAAAGGGGAAGGCCATGTGAAGACAGACAGAGGCTGGGTTTGTGCTGCCATGCAAAGAACACCTGGAGCCAACAGACACGGGAGGAAAAAGGAAGGATCATCTTCTAAGCCTTCAGGAGTGTGGCCCTACCAAGCACTTCTCTCTTAAACTGTAAGTTTGTGGTAATTCATTTTGGCAGCTGTAGAAAACTCATAGATACCTAATGCCCCAGCACCATTATCGAAAAGTCCACCTTTTCTTTACACTTCTCTATATTTGTCAACTATCAAATGCCTTTATGTGCATGAATCTGTTCCTCTTCTGTCCAACACCTCTAGTCTTCGTGCATAACGTGATGTCTATGTACAAGATCACAAAGGATTAACAAAAAAACTCCTAGAACTAATAAAACAATATAGCAAAGTGAGAGGAAACAAGATTTGATGGAATGATGGTTGCTTAGTGATGTCTATGTCCTAGTCCCTGGTACCTATTATGTTACCTTAAAAAAAAAAAATTGTACAGGTAATTAAATTAAGGTTTTTTCTTTTTTTAAGATTTTATTTATTTATTTGAGACAGAGAGAATGAGAGAGACAGAGAGCACATGAGAGGGGGGAGGGTCAGAGGGAGAAGCAGGCTCCCTGCCGAGCAGGGAGCCCGATGTGGGACTCGATCCCGGGACTCCAGGATCATGACCTGAGCTGAAGGCAGTCGCTTAACCAACTGAGCCACCCAGGCGCCCCTAAATTAAGGTTTTTAAGATAAGAAAATTATCCTGGATTATCTGGCTGGGCCCAATACAATCACAAAGGACCATATAAGAAAGAAGTAGGAGGGTCAGTCTGAGAAATGACATATGATGATAAAAGCAGAGGTTAGAGAATGGGAGAGAAATTTGAAAATGTGACACTGCTGACTTTAAATACAGTGGAAAGGGCCCCAAAATATCAAGGAACAGCTGGACTTTGAAATCTATACATATATAGACCATGTATGACAGCACTCACAAGAAGACTGAAATCTAAAAAATAATGTGTGCATGTGAGAAACGTAAAATTCTGATGGAAGAAACCAACAAACATTTGAATGAATGGAGAGCTATTCCACAATCATAGAATAGAAGATTCAATATTGTTAACAGGTAAATTCTTTCAAACTTTGTATATAGATGTTACACAGTTCCAACCAAAATGCTAGCAAGTGATTATGAAGATAACAACAAACTGTTTCTAAAGTTTATGGGAGAAAAAAGACCTAGAATAGCCAACACATTACTGAAGAAGGAGAATAAAATGGGAGGACTCCCCTATGCAATTTTAAGTCTTGCTATGTAGCTGCCTAATCAAGAGAGTATGATACTGGAAAAAATATAGACACATAGATCAAAGGAACACAATAGAGAGCTCAGAAACAGACCTACACAAAGATAATCAACTGATTTTTGACAAAAGAGCAAATATAATGGTGAAAGGATGGTATTTTCAATAAATAGTGCTGAAGCAATTAGATGTCTACATGCAAAAAAAAAAAAAAAAGAATCTAGAAACAGTATTACATCTTTTACCAAAATTAACTCAAAATGGATGATAGACTTAAACATAAAATGCAAAATTATAAAACTTCCAGAAGAAAACATAGAAGTTCCTATGATTTTAGTTATAATCTTTTAGTACAGGGCTAAAGGCATGACTGATGAAAGAAATAGTTGATATGTTGGACTTTATTAAACTTAAATCTATTCTTTGAAGGCTTCTGATGAAAGAAGGAAAGACAAGCCATGGACAGGTAGAAAATATTTCAAAACACATATCTGATAAAGGGCTGATATCCAAAATTAAAAAAAAATGTTAAAACAAGAATAATGACACAGGCAGCTCAAATTAAAAAGCTGTATAAAAAATCAGAACAGACACTTCAGCCAGGAAGATACACAAATGGAAACTAAGCATTTGAAAGGGTGTTAAATACCGTGTATCACTAGGAAATAGAAGTTAAAACAATGAGATACTACCACACACTTATTAGAATGGCTATAATCTCAAATGTGATATTATAAAATGCTGGTAAGGATGTAGCACAATAGGAACCTTCATTCATTGCTGGTGGGCTTGCAAAATTTTATAGTCACTTTGGAAGGTAGTTTGGCAGTTTTGTACAATGCTAAAGGTAATCTTACCATGTAATCCAGCAATCCCACTTTTAGGTATTTACCCAATTGATTTGAAAACTTATGTCCACGCAAATACCTGCGCAGAAATGCTTATGGCGGCTTTATTAATAATGACCAAAAACTGAAAGTAACCAAGACGTCTTTTTTTTTTTTTAAGATTTTACTTACGTATTTGAGAGAGAAAGAGCACGAGAAGGGGGGAGAGGCAGAGGGAGAAGAAGCAGACTCCCCATTGAACAGGGAGCCAGACATGTGGGGTTTGATCCCAGGACCCTGAGACCATGATGTGAGCTGAAGGCAGACTCTTAACCATCTGAGCCACCCAGGTGCCCCCCAAGATGTCTTTCACTAGGTGAGTGGATAAACATGTTGTGATTCATCCACACAATGGAATATTATTCAATGATAAAAAGAAATGATCAAACTACAGAAAGATGTGGATGAGCATAAATGCATATGCTAAGTGAAACATCAGTGAAAAATGATCAATGATTCCAATAATATGACATTCTTGAAAAGGCAAAATTAATACAGACTATAAAAGTATCAGTCATTGTCAGACTTTCAGTGGAATGGGAGGGAGGGTTGACAGGTGAAACTGGAAATATGTAGGATGGCGAAACAATCCTCCAATGTATGTGACACATTTGTGAGAATCATTGAACTTTACAGAACAAAGAGCAAAATCAATGCAGGCACACATTTAAAACAATCATGTAGGGAGTTGGGGAAGTCCAAGAGTGGAGTGCAGAATATACCAAAGCAGTCTGACTATAGCACAAATGTATGAAACAATCTCACTAAAGAAGATGAGGGAGGAAGTACTGATCAAAGTAACTTTGAAAATGAGTGGAGTTTGTAAAATGAAAGACCAAAAAAACTGCACCTAAGCATTATAATCTAATAGATAAAGTTGCATCTGACAGAAGTATGGGTTAAAAATTCTAATACTCTTATATGTGTATACTGAAAATGAACAATTAAATAAATGGATGGCAGACTGTAGAAATCAGGTTTCATTCTTTGAGTGGGAGTTTACAGATAATTAAGTGGAGGAGGCTAGAAAGTTCCATGTTTTATTTAAAAACAAAATGACATGTTTTCCCCCTTATTTGTATATTAGTTACTATCACAGAGTAAGAATTACTTCTAAACTTAGTGGTTTAAAACAATATCTATTATCCCACAGTTTTTGTGGGCCAGGTATCTGGGCGTGGCGTAGTTGAGCTTAGAGCTCAGCATCTCCCACAAGGTGTCAGCAGGGCTGAAATCATCTCAAGGCTCACTGGGGCAAAATCTACTTCCAAGCTCACTTGTGTGGCTGCTAGCAGGATTCAGTCTCTTTAGGCCTTTGGAGTAAGGATCTCAGTTCCCTACTAGCTTTTGGCTGAAGGCTACCCTCCGTTCCTTGCCATACTGATAATCTCCACAGGGCAGCTCACAACATGGCAGCTTAAGTATGTTAGATGTAACCCTGGATTACTACATCTGTATGTATGTGACTCCCAATGCACCTGTGTTAAAAAAAATAAAGCAAGTTATTATATATGTTGTTTTTAAACATAGAAACGCAAATCCTATACACTGTCTAAATTTGCATACGATTAAATGAACCTATGAAAAATTGTTAAAAGATACACATCAAAATGTAAATATTGATCAAATTGGGCTAATTTTCAACATTTTTCTTAATTGAATGATGGATATTGCATGTTAAATTGCATGTCAGATAATTTATTCATTCATAATCCTGATCTAGTAGAGGTTGGTCTGCTTCTGATTTGCTCTTACTTCTAGGGGGTAACTTTCTGGTGTCATCCTTGATTTGTTCCAAGGCTCACTCCATTCAAATCCTTTTTTTTTTTTTTTTTAACGACACGTTGAGGGTATTGCACTCTTTGTTTATGTTTTAATATTAGTTTTCTATTGTGGCATAAAAGTTACCACAGACTCAGCAGCTTGAATAATACACATTTATTCAACAATAAGAAATCAAATTACCCAACCAAATTATAGACAAAAGATCTGAAGAGACACTACACCAAAGAAAATACACAGATGGCAAATAAAAATAATGACTACCCAAAGATAGCCATTTCCTACTTCCTGAAATCTGTAAATATGTTTCCTTATTTGGCAAAAGAGACTTGCAAATATGAATATATTAAGGATCGTGGGATGGGGAGATTAGTTTAGACTGTCTGGGTGGGATCAATGTAATCACCAGTGTTCTCAAATACAGGAAGGCAGGGGTGTCAGAGTCAGAGAAGGCGATATGAAGAGTGATGTGATTGCTGGCAGAGATCATTACCTAAGGAACGTGAGTGGCTTCTAAAAGCTGGAAAAGTCAGGGGAATGGATTTTCCCCTAGAGCTCCCAAAAGGAATGCAGCTTGGCCAATACCTTGATTTTAGCCACATAAGGCCCATTGTAGACTTATCTCCAGAACAAGAAGATAACAAATTTATGTTGTTTAAGTGACTATATTTGTACTAATTGGTTACAACAGCAGTAGGAAATGCATGCATACTTTCTCCAGGATCTTGGAGCCTCAAGCCCTGCTTTTCTTCATATCTGTCAATCTCAGTCTCTTCCTCTCTCTCTCTTTCTCTGTACTTTATATAATTTTTTACATGTTCTTATCAGAAGGTTTGTCAAATACTACCTACTCCTTCATACTGGAAGTGGAAGTCTCAAACAGACTGAATATCCACAAATCATTCATCCCATAATCTTTGTAATATCAGTTTACCCATTCAGCTACCAAATGAGGATCATAAGACACTTTACTAAGTGATTATATGGGTTCAAGCATTAAACTGTAACAACCATCATCACAGAGATATAAATGTTGAGAGTTTAGTTTTGCAGTTAGGCTCCCCAGTGATGTAACACACCTGTTTTGAAGCTTGGAAAGTTAAAACACATGCTTCTGTAAGATTAAAAAAAAAGAAATCTACCTACTCATTGTCCTCAAAAGATATTTATGAATAGGTGGAAACAAAACTAAGAATCTATAAAACACAAAGAATACTATAAAATATTATGGAGCCTTCAACATGAAAAACTGATAACATGATTTGATTCTGCAATAATATAAAGGATGCCATTGTGACAAATCTCTGGAGAATGGGTCTTTTTCTACATTGAGAGCATATACTTTTTGTATTTGCAATTTTTGCTCTATTTTGAATTTTATCATATAAAATCAATGCATTATATGCTTCTTGAGGAAAAAGACAGTAACTTTAAACACACTAAATTATTGCATATATAATTGAAGTTTTTAATAAATGATGATTAAATTAGGTAAAACCGCAAAATTCTATACATATGAAAAGTAGTAATTTAACTTAGTACCATTTTAATAATAAAGTAATTTTTATAGTCCTGCACTTTAAAAATTAGTAGTCCATGTATGATGTAGATTAGAACCAGAAAATTTAAATAATGTGAATATAACAGTTCCCTGCCAAGCTGGATAACAGAGAATTGATTATAATCGAGAGGAATAAGTTTATAGGTGGACATGGGGTGAAGATGGCTACATTTGAAATTGTGTGCATAGGACAAGATTAAAGGCAAGATATGAACAAACTGGCATCTAAATAATAAAATATGTGTAAAGTGTTTAAACATATAAAAAAAATTTAAAATATATAAATATTCAGTAGTTATGATAAATATTTTAAATTTTTTCTCTGTACTTAGAATCCTATTCAACATGTTATATTTGTATTTTCCTGGCCCACACTCAAGAACATGCTGATTTTCTCCTCTCAACTGACCTATTTCCTTCTGTGGCTCTTTATCTAACAAGGGCATGTAACATTTTCCTATAACTAGAAACACATAAACTATTCAAAGTTTGTCTATGAACAAATTTTCATGCAAACATGCACATGCACAGAGAGAGAGAGAGACAGGGACAGAGACAGAGACAGTGAATAGGAAAAGTTTGTTTTAATTCTTGCTAGAGATCATTTAAAAATGATTATTTGATTATGTGGTATTTTGTTAGATATCCCCCATACATATCATGTTATGTACTTATGGCTGCCACTGCCTACCTATGAGGAAGTCATAGGTCACTCTTTCTATATTTTATACTGTATTTCATTTATCTGCACTCCAATGTTCACATGATTGTACTCTGCCCAACTGCAAAATTCTGTCAGAACATGCATCCTTTAGCATCGACTACTCTTAAATCGTGACTGTTAAGTCTGATCATTCTTTGCTAGGCTGCTACATCAATTTGTCTCCTATTAATTTCCTATTCATATAATGTACTATTTATATAATTTAAAAAATTCTTCCTGAAGTCTCCCATTTTGCCCCTTGATACAGACAACATGCATATGATTAATGTGATGGCTGTCATTTTGATTACAGATCTCTCTATCAAGGTAACTATCATTTTTAAAAAATAAAAATCGATGCAGATTCTTTCCTCTGAGATTATGACTAAAGTCATTTTACTTGTAATTCCACCTGCTCAAGTGGTAAAAATCCTGAGTCTCATTGTATTACCAACGAGGTTTAGTTGATGAACAAGAAATCTCTTTGTATGAGCTTTTGTTGCCTGGCAACATCTGGAGAAAGCTATCTGTGGAGCTCGTAAAAACACGGAGTGCGGCATTGTCTGGGTAGGCCCATCATATCCTACATTTTCTGAATAAGTTTGCAATACAGATGGCTTTCATAGCATAATTTCAAAATCTGGGCAATAAGATTTTGATTATTAAATTGCAATAGGGTTTGCTTCCCCATGATAAGGTACAGAGAGAGTAAATACGTTCTTCAATTTTATTCAATTCCCTTAAATTCAGTAAAATAAGGTGAACATTGGTTAAAAACATCTACTCTATGGAAATGCCAATTGCACTGACATTTGGAAAGCTTAAAAACCTGACACAAGTTGTGTACATTGTCGCAATAGAAAATACAATGACACTTGGAAATACCTTTTCAAAAGCATTTAAATCATTAGAATTAGAAGGTTATAAGGGACCTTAAGAGATTGATTAACTCATCCTCTTGCCATCTGGTATGAATACATATTCTGTTCTATACAGATGAATACAGATTCTGTTCTATAAAAAATCCATAAAGAGCATGCATACTCTTGTTTTACGATCTCCTTTAACAACAAGTTTAATACAAAATTTTCACCAGTAACATCCTGAAATAGTTAACTTTGAATTTAGAAATGTAAATTTATTGTTATACTCCTACCTATGTATTATGTATCATACATGACATCTGCTTGGGAGGGATAGGAAGAACTTCACAGAAGAGAGAATATTTGAAATGTACCCAGAATTTAGTGCGGCAGAGAGTAAGACTAAGACTTATTTCTTCATCTTCCTATGCACACAGCCAGGTTATACTGTCAGACTCCATTGAAATCAATTGTAACCATATAACTGAATTGTTGACAATGTAATGAGAGAAAAAAAAATGATATCGTAGAACTCCAGGTCTGGCCCATAAAACCCTCCACATTCCTTTCCTCTCCACTGACTTGATGCAGATGAGCATGGTAACCTTGGGAGTCATGAATTAAAAATGGCAGAACCGTAGGACTGAAAGAGACCGGGTTCCTGAATTACCTTGTATAGGAGAGCTGCATTCCAAGCTAGGGCACCTATTTGGAGGCTTACCATGAACAAGAATAAACAATTGTGTCAAACTACTGACATTTTAGGGTTTTTCTTGCCCAGCAGTTGCCTTAATGTGGCCTTATTTAACATCTGTAGGAAGAATTTGGACAGAAGACACCTAAGTGGGGAGAGGAGTCAAGACAAAAGATGGGTTCAGCATAACAATGGTGCAAAAGCAGGAGAACACAAGACATACATGTGGAATAACAAGTAGTACTATTAGATAGTTGTAGGGAATAATGGAAGATAATAATGGAATAAAGAATATGTATTGGGGCCATATTTTAGAAGACTTCAAGTGTCACACTGAGGTCCTTGACATAATTTGGGAAGTAATGGGGCTCATAATAAAGGCTCATCAGCAAAGGAAAATGCACAGTTTGAATTGTAGTATATGCCTTTTCATCTAACAGCTATAAATAACATGGTTTAGAAGAAGGGACTAATAAAAATTTTTGCTATAATAATCACAAAGTAAAACCATGTAATGTGAATAGATGAAGTGAAGGAATATGGTGTTGTAGAGATAGTATTCCTAAGTGTAGCAATTATTTAGATGTGAAGGTACAAGGAGAAATAGCAATATTAGTAATTGTATAAGCTAATTCTTATGTTCTTACTACTGACCCTTTTGTACGGATTATCTCCCTTAATTGTCACAATCACTCTAAAAAATAAATAAAATAAATAAATGTTCCCCCTATCTTGCAGAAAGAATACAATTTAGAGAGATTTAGCTCATAGGCAAAAGTCATATTAGTTGTAAATGGAATAACCAGGATTTGAATGAATCTAATGTTAGACCCTTTGCTCTTAACAAGTATAATCTCAAATTGAGATTATGAGAAAGCCATTTACTGATATGTGAGAGAAAGTGGTGCACACTCAATTGATATCAGCTTGTTTTAGTAAATTTGTATATTTATTATACAGAGAGATATCATTTTGAATTCATAGATGAATTGCAAGAATAGTACAAAGAACTTCAATACACCCATCATCCATATTCATCAGCTACTTATACTACACACAGGATACGCAGAATGACTTTTGTCTTTTTTTTCTATTTGTTAAGAGTGAAATGACTGGCGTATTACATATTGACACCAGAAGCCAGTTGGAATTTCAATTTGTGATTGACCTTTCAGAAAGTGTTCTGAAAGAGATAATGGTTTGGAATAAATTAGTATAGACAGAGATTGGCAAAATTGGTAAAATCAATCAGATTCCTGAGTGAGAGGGTGGGGGGGGGGGAAGGATAATTTGCTAGAAATAGGATGACACTGTGTAACAAACGTCCAGAGAAGAAAAATTACGGAGGTATAGTCATGAGATTAAATTTAAGAAAGATCGGGCACCTGGGAGGCTCAGTTGGTTAAGCGACTGCCTTCGGCTCAGGTCATGATCCTGGAGTCCTGGGATCGAGTCCCACATTGGGCTCCCTGCTCAGCGGGGGGTCTGCTTCTCCCTCTGACCCTCTTCCCTCTCTTGCTATCTGTCTCTGATTCTCTCTCTCTCAAATAAATAAATAAAATCTTAAAAAAAATTTTAAGAAATATCAAGAGATCTATGAAAGGTTAGATTTAATATTCAGAAGGTCTCCAGTGACCTTCAATACAAAATTTTGGGTAGCGTACTGAAAAAGGAACTAAATTACAAAGGTTAAGGGGAATAATTAGTGAGGAATATGAAAATAAATATAAGAAAAATGTTGCACATATGATAATGATTACAACTTTTAATTTTCTCTTCTATGATTTTGCTATTTATATTCTTTTCTTTCATCTAGTAGGTTTCAGGGTCAAAATTTTTCAAAAACACTTTTCAGTGGCCAAGCAGGGAGTTTGAGGTGGGGCTGTACATGGTGGTGGCCTTCCCAGGGTTCATCTCCTCAATATGTAAGGGGTCAGGCTGAGGCAAAGGGAGGATTCATCTTTCTAGGAGCAGGCACAAGTCTCTGGATGACCCATAATGCCTGGGGGAGGGCGGTGCAGAGGCTAAAGTTGGGCAAATTTTCAGGAGTAGATTCCCTCCTGTGTAATTGAGCAGGATGGGGTTTAGCTCGCATATTTTACTACCTGGGGACTAAAATAAAGAGTGGAACTTTGAATGTGAAATACATTGGTGATGTTTGGAACATAAATGTAAGCATAAGTATGGGTATATTTTATGAATATATTTATGTATATATGGGTAGGTATGTATACTTTACCTTGCATTGTGACTCCAGTTGAGAGAACACTTTTATTTTCTACATCTGAAGTCAGTGAATTCATTTATGACTTAGATGAACAAATCCTGTTTCATTTAAGAAAAAAATTATAATTTTGGTTAAATAAGTTCAATTTCCCTCGTAGGTTCATTTTGCCTGAATTGCATTTATCATAAGGATTATTTCTATGAGCTATAAAAGAAAAACTTTGCAGATAAAAGCTGAAAAACTTGGAGAGACTATTGCTTCTTATAAAAATATCACAGCAAGAAGCTGTGACTTATAATAATAACAATATTAATAATAAATATGGTGAAACTTGAGATCTTTTCCTTCATCTGGTTATGTTTTTCCAAAGAATTCTTTAATCCATATTTCCTCCATAATTATTAGACTAAAGATACTTTCTAAATTATTTTTTGCTTCAGTTTCCTTATGTTTAAGTGGAGACAATATTTGTAGCTAATTCCTAGGGTTATTGAAAAGTTAAACATCACATTTTGGAACAGTGTCTTCTGCCATCTCTGATTTACAATAATCTTCTTCCTGAGCAGTAACAAAAACTCAAGAATAGGTTATACTACCCATACTGTAACACTAGTAATGCCTGTCTTAAAATCACATCTCATGAAGGCTAATCCACTTTGCAAAAAGGAACCAGGGAGAACTTTTACTTACATTTGTTTATTTAAATTAACATATACGACTTTCCTTCCTTCAATGTGTATGCTTATTTCTCCCTCCCCACCATAAAATGGAAACCACACAAGCTATACAAATTATTTCTTATTGTTATTTTATAATTTTGGACAGGTTACAATAGTGATATTGAAGGGATCTCATTTAAATTATCACCCTGTCTGGCCTAAAAAGCAATAGCATCTTACTCACACTCCTATGCACCCCAGAGAGGGAGGGAACTCGATGCACATGTTTAGTAACTGCTTCTCCTCCATGAAAACTCATTTTAAGAGCTCTCCTATTAGAATAAAAGAATGGTAGTAAGACCAAACACAGTGTCTTGAGCATCACAGGTCATCTTTAGTTTTAAGAGATCAGTGTTTATGACTGTGTCTGTTTACTTATTTAAAACCGTGGCCAGGGAAAGAGAATGGACCCCAAACAGTCGACCAGGTTTTCTCTCAGATTTTGTCTTTCTTCTCTCCCTTTACTTTTGCCCTCATTTCCTTCCTTCCTCCTTATTTCTCCCTACTTTCTCCCCTGCCCCTTTTGTTTGAAAGCACAACCTTAGTCTGAGGACTAAAGCATTGAACCTAAGTCATCTCTATCCTAGCATTAGATAGGGACAGATTTTTAGTCTTTCTTGTTAATTCTGGTTCTGCACATTAAAGTATGGGCATGACTGTTAAATATTGAAACCTAAGAGATGAAATTTCATTGGAAAAAAATCTCCTCTCATTCTCTATATTTAAAATGTATTTAAAAAATATAAAAACTAATTGACAACATTTGATAAAGATACAGAAAACTTTACTGAGCATTAGTCGAAATTTTAATTTCAAATGCATTTTAAACTATAATAATTTGCAAATAAATTTTATTTATTTATTATTAAAATGTTCTAATAAAATTTTTTGTTATATAATAATAATAATATTATATATAATATTATATCTGAATGTGAATTATGAAAATATGTTAGGTGTTATTGACCCCTTACTGCATAATGGTTGCTCTCAGGTAATCAAACTATAGTTTGTTGAATTATTTCCTATAGGTTTAAACTCCCAAAGGTCAGAATATTTATAGCATATTTATTGCAAAGTGGCAAGTTATCTTGATAATACCATGTTGAAATTCTGCTAACATTCATTTCATGCAGAGACTCTCATTGGGATTAACATATGTCACAATTCAAAAACCTAAACAGAATTCTATTTAAACCTACTGGTTCTGAAGGAGAAAGTATTCAGGTGTTTATTTGTAGCACTTCTGGGAGAAATGCTAAACTCCTAGAACATTAGTATTCCTGCAACTTTACATTTTCTTTCTAGAAATTGTCCTTCTGGAAAATGTACAATAGTGTTAAAATGTTAGGTAACTAGACCACATACGTAGTCATATGCATGATGATTTACTGATAGATAAGAAAAAAATAGATGAACAGGTGAGCAGTAAACATTTAATATAAAAGGAAAACATAATCTTACTGTGTTTTTTTAATTAATATATATACATTTCAGAATGATTTTGTTGCCCTTATTATTGAAATACCTAGATTAGTATTAATACTAACATTAATAATAAAAATACCAAATATGACTATATGCCAGATATTTTATATCCATTCCCTACTTTATGGCCATATAATGCCTAGGAAGTAAATTAAACCTATCTACTGCATGGTATAAATACTACCATCTTGAACAACAAGGCTCAACCAGAAAGATGAGGGGATTTAAGTTTCTAATCAGACTGTTGTTAAACTGAATGAATATAAAGAATAAAATAATCTGTGGTAAATTACATGACTAGAAAGAGGTGAGGAAATGAGATGTTTCAGTGAGACTGAAGGCTGTTTTGGAAGGCGAGACGGGAGTAATTTGAGGTACTGGGAAATCAGTTGGTTTTGTGTGTATATTACCAGGTGTATCTGTGGGTATAAAAGCAGAGAGATAAAAAATATAATTGAACACATTTTTATATTGTAATCTCCTTATAAGTTATTTAACTTGCTTATGATTATTTTTTCATTTGGGTATAGTTGACACACAATAATTTGCTTCTCTTTAAATGAACTGTGAGCTCATCTAGTTCAGGCACTGAATTCTTTCAATTTTCTTTTATGTTCACCAATGCCTACCCAGTGCCTGACACTTACTAATTGATGTTTAACACTGTTTTGCAAAGTGAGGTTGAACAAACCAAGAACCAAAGGACAATTTAATGGTAATAAATGACACAGAGAGAAAAGACAGAATCTTGTGTTCAGAGAGAGAAATTACAGCCTTTAAATATCATAGAGGTAGAAATACTTTGTTTGAGAATGGGATATGGCCATACTGTTAAGCGATCGACGTTCCCAAAGGAGTAAGAGGAGGAATGGTATTTACCGAGTATCTATTTTTAGAGAGATGCTAAGGCTCTGCCTGCACTTCACTTCATTTACTCATCACATCAACTAAACGAGCTAAGTATTAATAATTCTATTTACATATATGCATAAAAGGCTGATAGAATTAAACAAGTTTCTAAATACAACGTCGCTAGTTTTTGTTGAAGATAGTGAACTTGAAGGAGTTTACCTACCTACAGTGACATGTAAATATGTTCTTTCTGTTTTTCTCTCGATAACATGTCAGGTTTTGACTCTGAGCATGAACATCCTTAAGTTCCTCAATTCAAAATGAGGTCTTCAAATGTACCCCTAAAAATATATATTTTTTTAATTTTAACATGTAACCACAAGTTGTTCCAAGCCTAGGAATAGATTGAGCATTTGAAATTAGTCTCATAATTACTCAAGGTGGAAAAAACCCTTTCAAACCTATATTATATTGAAATTGACTTGTCACTTCATCTTCTTTCCTTGCACTTGGGTAAAGCCCTAATGAATGCATTTTGTTTTTCTTTTCTTTTTATTTTATTATGTTATGTTAATCACCATACATCATTAGTTTTTGATGTAGTGTTCCATGATTCATTGTTTGCATATAACACCCAAGGCTCCATTCAATACGTGCCCTCTTTAATACCCATCACCAGGCTAACCCGTCCCCCACTCTCCTCCCCTCTAAAACCCTCAGTTTGTTTCTCAGAGTCCATAGTCTCTCATGGTTCATCTCCCCCTCCGAAGCCCCGCCCCTTCATTTTTCCCTTCTTACTAACTTCTTTTTTTTTTTTAACATATAATGTATTATTTGTTTCAGAGGTACAGGTCTGTGGTTCAACAGTCTTACACAATTCACAGCGCTCACCATAGCACATACCCTCCCCAATGTCTATCACCCAGCCACCCCATTCCTCCCACTCCCCACCACTCCAGCAACCCTCAGTTTGTTTCCTGAGATTAAGAATTCCTCATATCAGTGAGGTCATATGATACATGTCTTTCTCTGTTTGACTTATTTCACTCAGCATAATACCCTCTAGTTCCATCCATGTCATTGCAAATGACAAGATTTCATTTTTTTGATGGCTGCATAATATTCCATTGTGTATATATACCACTTCTCCTTTATCCATTCATCTGTCGATGGACATCTTGGCTCTTTCCACAGTTTGGCTATTGTGGACATTGCTGCTATAAACATCAGGGTGCACGTACCCTTTCGGATCCCTACATTTGTATCTTTGGGGTAAATACCCAGTAGTGCAATTGCTAGGTCACAGGGTAGCTCTATTTTCAACTTTTTGAGGAACCTCCATACTGTTTTCCAGAGTGGCTGCACCAGCTTGCGTTCCCACAAACAGTGTAGGAAGGTTGCCTTTTCTCCGCATCCCCGCCAGCATCTGTCGTTTCCTGACTTGTTAATTTTAGCCATTCTGACTGGTGTGAGGTAGTATCTCACTGAGGTTTTGATTTGGATTTCCCTGATGTCGAGCAATGTTGAGGACTTTTTCATGTGTCTGTTGGCCATTTGGATGTCTTCTTTGGAAAAATGTCTGTTCATGTCTTCTGCCCATTTCTTGATTGGATTCTTTGTTCTTTGGGTTTTGAGTTTGATTAAGTTCTTTATAGATTTTGGATACTAGCCCTTTATCTGATGTGTCATTTACAAATATCTTCTCCCATTCTGTAGGTTGTCTTTTGGTTTTGTTGACTGTTTCCTTGGCTATGCAAAAGCTTTTTATCATGAAGTCCCAATTGTTCATTTTTGCCCTTGCTTCCCTTGCCTTTGGCGATGTTTCTAGGAAGAAGTTGCTGCACTGAGGTTGAAGAGGTTGCTGCCTGTCTTCTCCTTTAGGATTTTGTTGGACTACTGTCTCACTTTCATCCATTTGGAGTCTATTTTTGTGTGTGATGTAAGGAAATGGTCCAGTTTCAGTCTTCTGCATGTGGCTGTCCAATTTTCCCAACACCATTTGTTGAAGAGGCTGTCTTTTTTCCATTGGACGTTCTATCCTGCTTTGTCGAAGATTAGTTGACCATAGAGTTGAAGGTCCATTTCTGGGCTCTCTATTCTGTTCCATTGATCTATGTGTCCGTTTTTGTGCCAGTACCATACTGTCTTGATGATGACAGCTTTGTAATAGAAGTTGAAGTCCGGAACTGTGATGCCACCGGCTTTGCTTTTCTTTTTCAACATTCCTCTGCTATTCGGGGTCTTTTCTGGTTCCACACAAATTTTAGGATTATTTGTTCCATTTCTTTGAAAAAAGTGGATGGTATTTTGATAGGGATTGCATTAAATGTGTAGATTGCTCTAGGTAGCATTGACACCTTCACAATATTTATTCTTCTAATCCATGAGCATGGAACGTCTTTCCATTTCTTTGTGTCTTCCTCAATTTCTTTCATGAGTATTTTATACTTTTCTGAGTACAGATTCTTTTCCTCTTTGGTTAGATTTATTCCTAGGTATCTTATAATTTTGGGTGCAATTGTAAATGGGATCGACTCCTTAATTTCTCTTTCTTCTGTCTTATTGTTGGTGTATAGGAATGCCACCAATTTCTGTACGTTGGTTTTATATCCTGCCACTTTACTGAATTCCTGTATGAGTTCTAGCAGTTTTGGGGTGGAGTCTTTTGGGTATTCCACATAAAGCATGATATCATCTGCAAACAGTGAGAGTTTCACTTCTTTGCCGATTTGGATGCCTTTTATTTCTTTTGGTTGTCTGATTACTGTGGCTAGGACCTCTAGTACTATGTTGAACAGCAGTAGTTATAGTGGACATCCCTGCCATGTTCCTGACCTTAGGGGGAAAGCTCTCAGTTTTTCCCCATTGAGAATGATATTTGCTGTAGGTTTTTCATAGACAGCTTTTATGATATTGAGGTATGTACTCTCTATCCCTATACTCTGAAGAGTTTTGATCAAAAAAGGATGCTGTACTTTGTCAAATGCTTTTTCTGCATCTATTGAGAGGATCATATGGTTCTTGTTCTTTCTTTTATTAATGTATTGTATCACATCGATTGATTTGCAGATGTTGAACCAAACTTGCAGCCCAGGAATAAATCCCACTTGGTCGTGGTGAATAATCCTTTGAATGTACTGTTGGATCCTATTGGCTAGTATTTTGCTGATAATTTCTGCATCCATGTTCATGAGGGATATTGGTCTGTAATTCTCCTTTTTGATGGGGTCTTTGTCTGTTTTGGGGACCAAGTAATGCTGGCCTCATAAAATGAGTTTGGAAGTTTTCCTTCCATTTCTATTTTTTTGGAACAGTTTCAGAAGAATAGGTATTAATTCTTCTTTAAATGTTTGGTGGAATTCCCCTGGGAAGCCATCTGGCCCTGGGCTCTTGTTTGTTGGGAGATTTTTGATGACTGCTTCCATTTCCTTAGTGGTTATAGGTCTGTTCAGGTTTTCTATTTCTTCCTGGTTCAGTTTTGGTAGTTGATACATCTCTAGGAATGCATCCATTTCTTCCAGGTTATCTAATTTGCTGGCATAGAGTTGCTCATAATATGTTCTTATAATTGTTTGTATTTCTTTGGTGTTGGTTGTGATCTCTCCTCTTTCATTCATGATTTTGTGATTTGGGTCATTTCTCTTTTCTTTTAGTAAGTCTGGCCAGGGGTTTATCAATCTTGTTAATTCTTTCAAAGAACCAACTCCTCGTTTCGTCGATCTGTTCTACTGTTCTTTTGGTTTCTATTTCGTTGATTTCTACTCTGATCTTTATTATTTCTCTTCTCCTGCTGGGTTTAGGCTTTCTTTGCTGTTCTTTCTCCAGCTTCTTTAGGTGTAGGGTTAGGTTGTGTATTTGAGAACTTTCTTGTTCCTTGAGAAAGGCTTCTATTGCTATATACTTCCTGTTAGGACTGTCTTTGCTGTATCCCAAAGATTTTGAACAGTTGTGTTTTCATTTTTATTTGTTTCCATGAATTTTTTTAATTCTTCTTTAATTTCCTGGTTGACCCTTTCATTCTTTAGTAGGATGCTTTTTAGCCTCCATGTATTTGAGTTCTTTCCAACTTTCCTCTTGTGATTGACTTCTAGTTTCAAAGCACTGTGGTCTGAAAATAGGCAGGGAATGATCCCAATCTTTTGATACTGGTTGAGACTTGATTTGTGACCTAGGATGTGATCTATTCTGGAGAATGTTCCATGGGCACTAGAGAAATTGTGTATTCTGTTGCTTTGGGATGGAACGTTCTGAATAAATCTGTGAAGTTCATCTGGTCCAGTGTGTCATTTAAAGTCTTTATTTCCTTGCTGATCTTTTGTTTAGATGATCTGTCCATTTCAGTGAGGGGGGTGTTAAAGTCCCCTACTATTAGTGTATTGTTCCTGATGTGTTTCTTTGATTTTGTTATTAATTGGCTTATATAATTGGCTGCTCCCATGTTAGGGGCATAGATATTTACAATTGTTAGATCTTCTTGTTGGATAGACCCTTTAAGTAGGATATAGTGTCCTTCCTCATCTCTTATTATAGTCTTCGGTTTAAAATCTAATTCGTCTGATACAAGGATTGCCACCCCAGCATTCTTTTGGTGTCCATTAGCATGGTAAATGTTTTTCCACCCCCTCACTTTCAATCTGGAGGTGTCTTTGGGTCTAAAATGAGTCTCTTGCAGACAGCATATTGATGGGTCTTGCTTTTTTATCCAATCTGATACCCTGTGTCTTTTGATTGGGGTCTTAAGCCCATTTACATTCAGGGTAACTATTGAAAGATATGAATTTAGTGCCATTGTATTGCCTATAAGGTGACTGTTACTGTATATTGTCTCTGTTCTTTTCTGGTCTATGTTACTTTTAGGCTCTCTCCTTGTTTAGAGGACCCCTTTCAATATCTCTTGTGTATCTCTGGTTTTGTGTTTGCAAATTCCTTTACTTTTTGTTTGTCCTGGAAGCTTTTTATCTCTCCTTCAATTTTCAATGACAGCCTAGCTGGATATAGTATTCTTGGCTGCATATTTTTCTCATTTAGTGCTCTGAATATATCCTGCCAGTCCTTTCTGGCCTGCCAGGTCTCTGTGGGTAGGTCAGTTGCCAACCTAATATTTCTACTATTGTTGGTTACAGACCTCTTGTGTCAAGCTGCTTTCAGGATTTTCTCTTTGTCTCTGAGACTTATAAGTTTTCCTATTAGATGTTGGGGTGTTGACTTATTTTTATTGATTTTGAGGGGGGTTCTCTGTGCCTCCTGGACTTGAATGTCTGTTTCCTTTCCCAGATTTGGTATTTCTCCACTATCATTTGCTCCAATATACCTTCTGCCCCTCTCTCTCTTTCTTCTTCTTCTGAGATCCCAGTTACTCTAATATTGTTTCATTTTATGGTATCACTTATCTCTCAAATTCTCTCCTCTTGATCCAGTAGTTGTATATCTCTCTTTTTCTCAGCTTCTTTATTATCTATCATTTGGTCTTCTATATCACTAAATCTCTCTTCTGCCTCATTTACCCTAGCAGTTAGAGCCTCCATTTTTTAATGCACCTCATTAATAGCCTTTTTGATTTTGACTTGGTTAGATTTTAGTTCTTTTATTTCTCCAGAAAAGGTTTCTCTAGTATCTTCTATGCTTTTCTCAAGCCCAGCTAGTATCTTTATAATCGTCATTCTGAACTCTAGTTCCGACATCTTACTAATGTCTGTATTGATTAGGTCTCTAGCAGTCAGTACTGCCTCTTGTTCTTTTTTTTTGAGGTGTTTTTTTTCCATCTTGTCATTTTGCCCAGAGGAGAATAGATGAATGAGAGAACAAAATGCTAACAGGGTAACAATGACCCCAGAAAAATATACACTAAACAAATCAGAAGATACCTGAAACTCGGGGAAAAGAAAGGGAAAGAAAGGAAAAAGAAAAAGAAAAAGAGAAAAAAAAAAAGAATATGATCAAATATGATCAGGCTGGTGCATAGATCAGTGCCACACACTAGATTTTGGGCATATTTTGGTCTCTTAGAAGAAACTGCCTCCCAAAATTTTAAAGAAAGAAAAACTTACATATGTACAAAAATAAGGGTAAATATGATGAAGGGATGGGATATGACTGTAAAGATGAAAATTATAAATTGATAAGATAAGAAGTTGGTTGAAAAAAGAAAGAAGAGAAATTAAAAAAAAAAGTGAGAGAATGTGATCAGGCAGGAGACTAGAACAAAGCCATACACTAGAGATTTAGGGTATATTTTGGTCTGTTAGAAGCAACTGTATCCCAAAATTTTAAGGAGAGAATAGCTTATATATATATACCAAAAATAAGGTTAACTACTATGAAGGGATAGAATATGACTCTAAAAATGAAAACTAAAAAAGATTTTTAAAAAAGGACTTGATAAGATGTTGGTTGAAAAAGGAAAAAAAAAAATCCAAAGAAAAAAGAAAAAGAAAAAAAAGAAAATTAAAAAATTAACTTTGAAAGACTAAAGAATCATGGGGGAAAAGCCATGAATTCTATGTGCTGTATTCCCCTAGTGCTGGAGTTCTGCTGTTCTCATTGATCACTAAACTTGGTCTTGGCTGGCTGTTCTTGCTGATCTTCTGGGGGAGGGGCCTGTTGCAGTGGTTCTCAAATGTCTTTGCCGGAACCAGAATTGTCCCACCCTTGCCAGTCCGGGTTAAGTAATCTGCTTGGATTTGCTCTTGGGAGCTTTTGTTCCCTGCAAGCTTTCGTACAGCTTTGGAGGACAAGAGCGAAAATGACGGCCTCCCAATCTCCACCCCGGAGGAGCCGAGAACTCGGGGCCCCACTCCTCTGTGAGCCCCCAGAGAAAAGCTGTCAGTCACTCCTGTCTCCCCGGTCTCTGGCCGCAATCCGTGCTCACCCGGCCTGTCACCGAGCATTTATATCTCTGGCACACGACCCCGTTTGGAGTCTCCAAACCTAGCAGATCCCTGTGGTGCACTCCCACACTGCTTCTCCTGGGAGAGGAAGGGGAGTCTCTCTGGATCTACCATTTGTTGGGTCCCTGCTGGAAGAGCAGTGGCCCGACTGTGCCACAGATCACAGTTTATGGCAACCCCAAACTGAGAGCCCGCTCCTCGGCTCCATCTCTGCAGCTGGCTTCCCTGCTCCAATTGCTGGGAGCTCTGCCGCACTCAGGCACCCCCGGTCTTTCTGTGACCCCGAGGGTCCTGAGACCACACTGTCCCAGCAAGGCTCTCTCCCCCCACAGTCTATCTTCCCGAATATCGCCTCAGATTCACTTCTCTGCACATCCTACCTTCCAGAAAGTGGTCACTTTTCTGTTCAGAGAGTTGCTGCTATTCTTTTCTTCTCTCTCCTGTTGAGTTCATAGGTGTTCAGAATGGTTTGATCCCTATCTAGCTGAATTCCTGGGACCAGACAAAATTTAGGTCTCCTGCTCCTCCGCCATCTTGCTCCTCCTCCCCTAATGAATGCATTTTGGAAATGTATTTCCCACAATTCTCACTCATTTGTCACAGGAAAAAAAAGGCCAGAAAATATCCAACTTAAACATCTGCTTTATGTTGAAGATAAAATTCAGTCAAATAAATTTCGCTTATTTTTATTTTTTTGCACATTTGATCATATGTCTAAATGGAACCAGAGGAATTAAGGCTACTTTCCAGCCAGATCTAACATTTTTAACATTTTTCTCTTTAAACTCTGAACTGGTTATAATTTCTAAATCATTGTGTATGTGTGTATGTACATAAATCTTTCACTAATGGGTTATAGAAACTTTATATATTGCGAGTGGATTGACTTGTTGATTGTTGTCTTTGATTCAGTTCTTAATCATTAAAGAGCCCTTAAACCATTGTAATCACAGAATAATTATTTTCTGACCTGCAATTATGCTTTTAATCCTTTTGGTAAATGGTGGCTCAAGTTTTGTTCTTATTATGCTCCTGTGCCCTCAAAGCAGGTTGATTCATTTTCATATTTTACTAGCTTATTTTCTTCATTCTTCAAATACAGTTTTAAAATGCAATCAAAGAATTTTTCAAGCATCTTACGAAAGCACTCTAGAGACAGGCAAGTTTACCAGGCTTAATAAACTTTAGTCAGTGAAGTTTCCAGGGAAATCAATCTTTGGGGGTTCCAGACAGTTGATGAACCATTGTGAAAGCATTAGCACCTGCTTTCACACTATATGTAAAGTGTCCCTGCGTTTGGGCTACGTTTGCCAAAAGCAAGAACAAGAACAGTATGTACAAGAACATGTATATACAAGAATACATACAAGAAAAATATACTTAGGACTATTATCAAAAGGGGTTCAGTGCTCAGACATACTTTTGTCTTCCTTTCTATGAAGAAAAGAACCCATGGTTATGTTATATAGAATATCCTTTAAGCTAATTTTTAACATACAGTTTTCAACAATAGCTTCATTCCCTGGGACAAAATGTTTTCTCAGGGCCTGTAAAGATAGTGAGAGGCAGACCCCCGCTGTTGTAAGGAATTAGGGGGCCTCTCTGACAATCAGGGCTCCCAGTTTTCCTGTCTTCTGAGGGGGCTGCGGGTGGTAGGACTGCTGACATCTCCTGAGAGCTGGCTTCACTAGAAGACGTGTCTTTGTGTTGGAAAGTGCAGAGGCACCGTGGCCCCCAGGATCCCTGCTAGTGATCTGGTCTCTATTTAGACTGTCCAGATGCCAGGACCAGCTAAGGGCACCCCAGCTGATAGAATCACGTGGCACGTGCCTGTACAGTTCTCACACCTGCCACACAGGCCTGGGGGGGGGTGCCCAGCCCGCTCGGCCTATTTGGCCTTCCTCCTGGGGCTTAATGAGACCCAGCGCTACGCTCCTGATGAGATATCTGGAAAAGTCATAAGAGCTAGACCCCTTTTGGCCCTGCTGTCAGTATTGGTACCGGACTCATCCTCTCTGGCAAGCAGGGCTCCTAGTTGCGTCTCTTCTGAGGAAGACCCTTGACCACCTGGTTGGTGATCCCATGAGATGGGGCTTTGTTTTGAAAGTGTGGTGGGCTGACACTCAGGCCCTTTATGCCTTTCTCTGTGGCCCCTCTCTACTTGCTGCCCCTGTAGCAGGTCCTCAGTTTACCCCCCCACACTACAAGGTGAAGCAGCAGAGTGCACCTATAGGGCTCCAGTCAAGCCCTGTCTGCTTTCCTTGGCAAGTGCACAATCCACCCACTCTGACCAGAACCCAGCCCATGAGCAGCCTTCCCTGTGTTCAAAAGTGAAGAGGAAATGTGATGAATCTTAAAATAATAGCAACAACAAAACAAAACAAACAAAAACCCCCAGACAGGGGCGCCTGGGTGGCTCAGTCGTTAAGCGTCTGCCTTCGGCTCAGGTCATGATCCCAGGGTCCTGAGATCGAGCCCCGCATCGGGCTCCCTGCTCTGCGGGAAGCCTGCTTCTCCCTCTCCCACTCCCCCTGCTTGTATTCTGCTCTCACTATCTCTCTCTGTCAAATAAATAAGTAAAATCTTAAAAAAACAAAACAAAACAAAACAAAACCCAGACATAGGCATTTCATATTCAAAATGCAAAACCAAAAAAGGAAAATCTTGAAAGAAGCCAGAAGAAAAAATAATTAACCTATAAAGGAACAAGGATAAGAATCACAGTGATCTTATTATAAATGATCTAAGTGAAGACATAGCAGAGTGAAATATTTAAGTATTAAAAGAAAAAAATAAACATTAATCTAGAATTCTATATCCAGTGGAATTATACTTTGAAGAGGAAAAAGAATAGATATTGTCCCAGGCAAACAAAATCTAAGGGAGTTCATTCCCTGAAGACATGTCCTGCAAGAAACTTTAAAAGAAGTTTTCAGACAGAGAAATATAGTAAGAAATTGGGAACTGTATAAAAAAGAAAGTGTGTTGGAGAAGAAATAAATGAAGGTAAGATACAATCTTTTATTTTTCAGTCTTAATTGGTCTAAAAGATAACTGTTTAGAGTAACAGTAGCATCACTGTATTCAGTGATCATAGCATATGCATGAGTGAAATGAAGAACCGCCCAGTTGTAAGAGATGGAACTCAGATGCAGTAATTGAGAAATATGTTTATGAGGTTCCTGCACTATACTAGAAATGTTATCATGTAATTTGAATGTGGATTTAGAATAATTAAAAAATATACATTGTAAATTCAAGGAAACCACTATAGTCTTTTTTAAAGATAATACAATAAGAAAGTATATAAAATGCAACAATGTAAAATGTTCTGCTAAAACCTGTGAAGGAAGGAAAAGAGAAAGTACAAGAAGCAAAGAATAAATCCAACAAATAGAAACTACTTGCAAACATAGTTGATATTAATCTAATTATATCAATAATCATATTAAATCTGAATGGCTTAAATATACCAATTAAAAAACAAATACTTAGAGTCAATAAAAATGAGAATAAGAATAAACAAGACCCAACCGTATATTTTCTATAAGATACACACTTGAAGTATAAAGACTTAGATGTGTTAAAAGTAAAGAGGTGAGAAATATATGCTGTATTATCCTAAATGTATGTTCCTAAATGAAAGAAGACACAAGAAAAGGCTATGTACTATATAATTCCAATTATATTGCATTCTGGAAAAAAGGAAACCATAGAGAGGATAAACAGATAAGTGGTTGCCAAAGTTTCATGGTGGGGTAGAGAGTTGAATAGGTTGAGCTTAGAAACTTTTTCAGGACAGCGAAAACACTGTATGATACTGTAATGGCAAATATTTGACACTACGTATTTATCCAAATCCATAGAAATTCACAATAAAAGTGATCCCTAGTGTAAACAAATTTTAAAAATAATTTGAGAATCCAGGACCCTCAGAATGGAATGGTGAATGTAGGAAAGAAATTAACTACATTACAAATATATGAAACAATTGCACTGACAGGGTGGGAAAAAAGTGTGGACCTAGTAATTTTGGAATTGAGTGGAGTCTGTAAAACTAAAGGTGTAAGAGCTATGCATAAGTTCTGTATTTTAGCTGATGAAGTTTAATGAGTGGGTTCCATTTGATAGAGCTATGCTTTAACGGATATATCTATAAATGTAGTTATATGTATGCATGTGTATACATATGTGCGTATGCATAATTTGCAGAATATATATAGTATATACTCATGTGTGTGTGTGTATATATATATATATATATATATACACTCTTTCCATGAATTTTTAAGTGGTAGTTATTGTTCAGTTAAAAAAGAGATTGTCTCAAATCTATTCAAAATATTTCCACATTTACACCATTAGCTTTGTGGACATGGAACTGGAAAGGTCATTTTTGAGGAATCCACTCTTGTTGTCTCAGTAAGTCTTTTGGTATGAGTTCAGATGTTGATTCTGAATACTCCCAATTAGCCTAACAGGTTCCTTGTAGGAAGCAGTATCAAGTGGATCACTAGGAACAAATAATAAACCAATAGCATTGCACTGAAACTGAAATAGCCTTTTTTTACAGCCTTCCCTAACTTCTCTTGGTACTAGATCCAATGACAGGTGGGAGGAATTCCAACATTATCCTCATTCCTTTGTCAAACTTTCTGTTGGCTATTTTTTCTCTAATGAAAGTATCCATATATCTGAAATATTTCTTCTTTTGAGAGTTTGTGTCTGTGAATTTTTGAATCATTACTTATGGTAATCTTTTTTCCCTGTTGAATTTCTTCTTCCTGGATTTAATCCATGAAAATGCAAGCAGGGACATTCATAAATACTATGAAAGTCACTAAATTCATTTTCACAAATAAAATTCTCTGTTTTGCCAAGGAACTCATTCTCCCCTGACATAAATTTCCATTGCTATAATCTTTTGGTTCCACCAAGTCAAGAAATTGTTTTTCTGCTCAGGTGTATTTCTCCCTTCTAATCTCTTATGTTCTTTCATTTTAAGCATGGCCAGAAGGAAGTAAATATTTTTTTATTCCAAAGAAATATTTTTATCTTGTATTTGAAATGCTCTTATTGGTAAATGTGTTAGACATATTGGTATGTACAATCTCTGAAATCACATGTGACTTCTAGATCAATAGTCTGAAAACTTTCCCTTGGAATGTTAGATAGTAGGGGCACCTCGACTCTTGGTTTTGACTCAGGTCATGATCTCAGGGTCATGAGGTCAGCCCCACCTTGAGCCCCTGTGGAACAGCCTGCGCTCTGCACTCATTGGGGAGTCTGCCTCTCTATCTTTCTCCCTCTGCCCCTTCCCCTGCTCCCTCTCTCTCTCTCTCTCAAATAAATAAATAAATCTTTTTTTTTTAAAGTTAGGTAGTAAATATTTTATACTTGTGGGACATAACATCTCTCTGGCAACTACTCAATTTTTGCCCTTCTAATGTGACAAAAACCATATACAGGGCATAAACAAATAGACATGGCTGTATTCCAGTAAGATTTTACTGCCAGTCTGTGGAGTGTAGTTTGCCAATCCCATGTTCTAGATTACTGAGAAAATTAATATTTTTTATTTTTGCTTGATGGTTTCTAGCTTTTGATCACAAATATATTCATGTAGTGTCCAGAAATCACATCTCAAAAAATGTCTGATCTATCCTAATACTTAGTAAAAAAAAAACAAAAACAAATATATGCATATACTTAGAGTTACACTAAATACATTTATCAGGTTTTGCTATATGCATACATCTCTCCTATAATTCCTAGGTTAAATTACATTGAAGTGTGTATACTATTATTTTGGTTTCCTATATAATATTTATATTTGGGGATTGAGAAACACTTTAAGGAAGCAAAGACTTGAAAGGTTTATTTTCTTAATAGTTGTATAGCGATCCACATTCGATTTCATGGAAATATTATCTTTATATCTCCTTTTCTTATAAGTTTATTGGCCTGAAGACCAATTTATTTATTTATGTTATGTGCTGTCTTAGTCTGTTCAGGCTACTATAATGAAATACTACAGACTAAGTAGTTTATAAACAACAGGAATTTATTTCTCCCAGTCTCCAAAATGGGAAGTCCAACATCAGGGCACCAGCATGGTTGTGTTTTAGTGAGGATTCTTTTCATGGTTTATAACTGATGACTTCTCTCTGTGTCCTCCCATGGTAGAAAGGGCTAGAATTCAATCTGGAGCTTCTTCTATAAGGCACCGGTCCCATTCACGAAGGATCCAACTGCATTATCTAAGCACCTCCAAATTGCTCCACCCACCACAGCCACCACCTTGGGCATTAGTATTACAATGTCTGAATTTGGGTGCAGGGGACGCAAACATTCAAACAACAAGTACCTTCTTGAAATATGGTAATATGATGAAACCACCAATCTTTATGCAATGCACTTTACCTAGTTTGATCATAGGCAGTTGGGGTGGGGGAAGAAATAAAGGAAGAAGGAAAAACAAACTGTTATTGTCATGTAGCATTGTAATGAGATCCTTGACTAAAGTTTCCAAAGCAGCAACTTCTTAAGCAGATAAATGTCCTTGACAGTCAGAATATTAAAGACAGTGGTTGGCAGAAATAAACAGGCAGAAAAAATTGCATTGCATCCTCAGTAAATTAATACTATTAGTATGAAAGTAATTCAGTATGTTTTTGGTCCTTATGTATGTCCATACACACTTCCACATGTGATATTTGTTTCTGGGTATGGTTACATACTTATATATCTTGCAGTTAGATAAGCACACTTTTCATATTACAGAAACAGAATTTATCCATTTATGCATGGATCCATGCATATCTAACTATCCAATAAAAACTGATCAAATTCAGAAAAACATATTTATAACAACCTTTATGTTTAATATATTTTAGTACAAGAAAGATTCCATCTAATTTGATGTGACTCTCACAACCTTCTAACAGAGGTAGGTAAGTACATTCATCCCATCCTTACTAATGAGGATATTGAAACTATGGTGATTATTCATCTTGCCCTTATTTACACAATACATAATGTGAATTGTTGGGTTTGGAGACCATGCATTATGATTTCTGGTCTACACTCCCTGTCTCTAGTAATCAGCTTTCTCTTATACAGTCATTTATAATCATCAAGTTTTGATTCACACACCAGTATGTTAGATACTGCTCAAATTATTTTGCTTTGCCATGCCACAGGTAAGATTTCTTTTATTTAAAATTACTTTTGATCTGTATTATAGTCTCATGGAATAGTTAGGATAGGTCCTATTAGCTGTTTTTTTTTCCCCTGATAAAGTAGAAGAACCAAATAGGCAGGTGAATCTTTTTTTTTTTTTTTTGGCAGGTGAATTTTTTAATGTTAGACCCTTGGTTGCAGTATTGGAACGAGAGTTAGAGTTCTTTATTTCTAGTCCATTAGTTATTCAACTGAATTATAGCTATTAATGCCACTATCAAAAATAACTATCCAAATACTATAAGTTCAGGTTGCTTTTCTGGGGTAGAAAAAGGAAGATTTAGTTATGTAATAAGAATTATAATAATAATAGTAGAGCAATAATAATAACTAAAGCAAATCTCCTTTTTTTTTTTTGTAAGAATACTAGTCATTGGATTTAGAGCCCAACTTAAATCTAAGATGATCTCAGCTTAAGATCCTTAACTTAATTACATCTGCAAAGATTCAATTTCCAAATAAAGTCACATTCATAGGTACTGGGGGTTAGGACTTAGACACATCGTTTTGGAGGACAGAATTCAACTCACTACACTTGGCATCCTACATCCATGCAGGCAGGTCTCAAATTCCTAAGAATATTCCTCCAGTATTAGTCTGAGTAAAAACAGTACTCTTTAGTCCCTAACAAGCTGGGTCTAGACTGGAGCCCCTCAGAAATTCTGTTCTAAAGATATGTTCATGCTCAACTACAATCTTATGTTATCTAAGACTTAGCTGTGGACATTTATACTGTAGCTTCTTCATAAATATATTTGTACTGGTTTCTCTTTTCCTAGGATTCAGTATCACATTTGGTCCAAGGGTTCTACTTCTGACAATGACAATGATAGAATTGCTTATTTCAAATTAACCATACTGCTAGAAAACAACTAGAAAAGTTAGAGGAGAGAGAGGGAAAGAGAAAGAGAAAGAGAAGTAGAACAGAGAAATAGAGAAGAAGGCTAATCTCATTATTTATTTTTTCTATTTTTTGGAATTATTACCTTGTGCCCAAATACTAAAAACCATTATTTCATATTTTTATCTGATTTTTGAGTTGTTTAAATAAGGAGAGTAAATATTGACTCTGTTAATCTTTCTTAGCTAGGAGTAAATTTTATAACTGTAAATACATAAGATAGGAATGAGATTTAAAAATCACTTATATAGGGGCGCCTGGGTGGCTCAGTCGTTAAGCATCTGTCTTTGGTTCAGGTCATAATCCCAGGGTCCTGGGATCGAGCCCTGCATCAGGCTCCCTGCTTTGCAGGAAGCCTGCTTCTCCCTCTCCCACTCCCCCTGCTTATGTTCCTTCTCTCGCTGTGTCTCTCTCTGTCAAATAAATAAATAAAATCTTAAAAAAAAACACTTATATAAAAAGCAAATTCAAGAATGTAAGGAAACTGTAGCAAAATTAATATCAAAGGAGGAAGAAATAGTAAATGTATAAAAGAAGCTGATAAAACTTTAACAAGTACAATAAACCAAGACTGGGTAAACAGAAACAGAAGTTGGTTCTTTGAAATATATAATAGAATTTATAATAAAATAATAATTGCTAACTTTGGCAATGAAAATGAGACATCACTATAGACCCTAAATATTAGAAAAATGATAAAAAATAAAAAATAAAAGAACATTATAAGTGACTTCATTCCAAGAATAATGGAACATATAGATAAATACGATAAAACTATAGAAAAAGAAACTAATCAAAGCAGACACAAAGATAAAAAGGATGTCTGAATTGCACTGTATCTATTAGAGATATTGAATCTGCAATTAAAATCCTTCCAAGATTTTAGACACAGATGCCTCACTTGTAAATTATACCAAAAAAACTAAGGAATAAAAAAACACTTTCAGAAACTCTGCTGAGCTTAAAATGAGAGGAAACATTCCCTTAACTGTTTTATGATAATGAGCATAACCTTAATATAAAAGCTTGAGAAGGAAACTCTTATCCAATAGCTGTGCATAGCCTAAAGAAATACAATAACATTTAAAAAAAATCTCAAGCAAGAGATAAATAGCAAGAAAACCAAAACTACTAAATTTCTGGAAATCAGAGACAAAAAATATCTTAAAAACAGCAAAGATAAAAAGTATATTATCTTCAAAGGAGCAAAATTAAACTTGGTAGATGATGTTACGAAGAAAGTAGGGAGCTAGATGACAATGGGAAGATATATTTAAAGTGTTTAAGGCAAAACTGCCAATCTAGAATTCTATAACCAGTGAATATAGTCTTCAAAGCAAAAGCAAAACAAAGATATTTTCAGACAAAAGAAAAAACTGGAAAATATATATTTCCAGCAGACATGCACTACAAATAAAGGAAAGAAAGTTTTTCAGGCAGAAACAAATTATCCAAGACAAAATTAAACATGAAAAATTTTGGGAAGGAGTGAGGAATACCAAAAAGAGTAAAATATTTTACAGATATAAATGAAAATTGATTATTTAAAAGAACAATAATAGGGGTGCTTGGGTGGCTCAGTCAGTTAAGAATCTGCCTTCAGCTCAGGTCCTGATCCCGGGGTCCTGGGATCGAGCTCTGCATCACATCATGCTCCCTGCTCAGAGGGGAGTATTCTTCTCCCTCTCTTTCCACCCCTTCCCCTACCCAATCCCCTACTCATGTTCTCTCTCTCTCAAATAAATAACTAAAATCTTTAAAAAAAAAGAACAATAATAGTAATGTCTTGGGCGCCTGGGTGGCTCAGTTGGTTAAGCGACTGCCTTCGGCTCAGGTCATGATCCTGGAGTCCCGGATCGAGTCCCGCATCAGGCTCCCTGCTCGGCGGGGAGTCTGCTTCTCCCTCTGACCCTCCTCCCTCTCATGCTCTCTGCCTCTCACTCTCTCTCTCTCAAATAAATAAATAAAATCTTTAAAAAAAATAGTAATATCTTAAGGGATTTATAATGGGTGTCAAAAATATATAATGACAGTGGTGCAAAAGGTAGGACAGGTTCAATGGAATTAAACAGTTGAGAGATTTTTATGTTATTTCAGAAGTGGTAAAAGCATTAAATAAAAGTGTTATTTAAATAAATCAAAGATGCAGTTATGATCTTAGGATAACCACTGAAATAATTATAACAGGAGATATAAACAGCTGATACTGTAAAATCAAAAAGAAATCATTTAAAAATTTTATTTAATCCAGGAAAAGGAAAAAAATAAAAATGACAGCAATGTTGCAGATATAAAACCAGCTATATTCATGAATATCCAAAATGTAAATGTAATAAACACTTTATTTTAAAGATTATAAAACTGAATTTTAAAAGCAAACTATATTTTTAGTTTCTTGAAAATTTGGATGTTAAAAAAACACATAGTTCTAAATTACCTAGGATTCGATGGTGAAACCACAGTGACCGTTAGAGTGTGTATAGAAAGCCTAGCATAAATTACAATGTATTTGTGTTAGTTTGTTCGGCTGCCATCACAAAAATCCCATAAACTGCATGGCCTATAAATAACAGAAATTTATTTTTCACATTTATGGAGACGGTGAAGTCCAAGATTATGGTCCTGGAAGATTTGGTGTGTGGTGAGGACACTTCCTGGTTTGTTGATAGCCCCTTTCTCACTGCAATCTCATATGACAGAAAGGACAAGGGGTCTCTCTGGATCCTCTTTTATAATGGCAGTCCATTCCTGAAGGCTCTCATGACCTAACCACCTCCCAGAGGTAGCACCTCGGGGGTTAGGATTGCAACATATGAATTTGGGGAGGACACAAATATTCATACCATTGCAATATAAAATTTTGTAGAATATAGCTAATAGTGCTTAGAAGGAAATTTGGAGCTTTAAATAACTATCTCAAAAAATAAAAAGGAAAGCTGAAATTTAATTATTTACACTTCCAATTCACAAAGCTGAAAAAGAAGAAAGTAAATCAAATATAAATACTATCCTTTTAGCTCCTCCAGTATTTCATAGTGGGTGGTTTCCAAATTTCACAAAAAATGTCAGGATAAGCCTTATGTTATATTTAAAACTAAATTTTTGGTCATGATGTTAGATTTGTGGTTATCGTTTAGCTCTAAATCTGTTATATTGAAAAATGAGTCTGAAAGATAATGTTTATAAAATGATGAATATAAAATAATATACTTACTAACAGGTAAATAAATTGGAAGGCATATAATAACTGTAAGTAACATACTCTTCTAAAAGATAGTGAATACAATATAAATATAAATATTTGTTTATTTGGTCTACCTAGCTATCTATACTTATATAAACCTGGATAGCTGCTAATAGCTACTATATGAATGGATAATTGGTATACATTTACAAAAGCTTATTAATTTTATCTTTGGGTTATGTGATTACCAGTTTCCTTGATTTTTCCCTGTACTATTTTCAGTATTCTTATAATGACTGGTATTATTTAATAAGAATTTTAAAATAACAATATATAATATTTACCAATCATTTGTATATGGGATACATCTAGTATCCCAACTTTTAAGGCTACTACCCAAAGAACTAGTTCCCAAATCACCTAGCCCTGAGAGCTGAGAGGGCTTGGCATTGATGAGAATTCCCGGACCACACAAAACAAAGAGGCACTTCTATTTAGGCACATAAGCACTCCCAGTGACTATTCTCTCTGGCTCAACACAGAATGAAGGCAAAAACACCTAGCTCCTGGCTTCTCCTAGATAAGAGCTAGAATCCATGCCTAATGTCCTGACCTTTCCAACTGCTGCCTGAAAGCTTCCAATTTATCTGAATTGAGAAGCTGAAGGGATAGGCAATGATAGTAGTCCTCCAGGAACCTGAACAGGCATAGGACCATTTCCCATACCTTTTGGACATTGGCAGATCTTGACAGACCAACTACTAGGAGCCACTAAGAACACAGACAGTAACTTGAAAAATCACAAAGATTTCAGGGCTAACCAGGAGGTTAGGCCAAGCTGGTTGATGAGTTTCATCTCCTGCATGAAACCAGTCTGTCAAGGCTGGGAGAGGTAGCTGTTTCACCTACTCCACAGAAACCAACACAGATAGTCAAAGAACATGAAGAAACAGGGGAATATGTTCTAAACAAAACAACAAAATAAATTTTCAGATATTGGTCTTAATGAAGTGGAGATAAGTGATCCATCCAATAAAGAGTTCAAAATAATAGTCATAAAAATGCTCAATGAGGAACCTCTATACTCTTTTCACAGTGGCTGCATTCCCACCAACAGTCCACCAGGGTTCATTTTTCTCTGCATCCTCTCCAACACTGGCTGTTTCTTGTGTTTTTGACTTTAGCCATTCTCACAGGTGTAAGATGATATCTTATTATGGTTTTGATTTGCATTTCCCTGCTGAGTGATGTTGAGCATCTTTTCATGTGTCTCTTAGCCATCTGTATGTCTTCTTTGCAAAAGATGTCTATTCAGGTCTTTGGCTCATTTTTAAAAAATTGGATTATTTGGAGTTTTTTTTTAGTGTCAAGTTGTATAAGTTCTTTATATATTTTGGATATTAACCCCTTATCAAATATATCATTTGCAAATATCTTCTAGCATTCAGTTGGTTGCCTTTTTTGTTTTGTTGATGGTTTTCTTTGCTGTGCAAATCCTTTTTATTTCAGTGTAGTTCTAATAGTTTATTTTTGCTTGTGTTTCCCTTGCCTAAGGAGTCATATCTAGAAAAAATTTCTATGACCACTGTCAAAGAAATTGCTGCCTATATTTTCTCCTAGGAGTTTCATGGTTTCAGGTTTCACATTTAGGTCTTTAATCCATTTTGAGCTTATTTTATGAAAGGTGTAAGAAAGTGGTCCTGTTTCATTATTTTGTGTATAGTTGTCCAGTACCATTTGTTGAAGAGACCATCTTTTCTCCATTGTACAGTTTTGCCTTCTTAGTTGTAGATTAATTGAATTGATAGATGGATAAAGAAAATATCACACACACACACACACACACACACAGAGGAATATTTTACAGCCTTAAAGCCAAGGGTCTGTGGAGTGGGGAAATAGGGACCGATTGGTACAAAGTTGCAAACTTTTAGTTATAAGATGAATAAAATCTGAAGATCTATTGTATAACATGTGACATATAGTTGATAATCTATTATGTAACTGAAATTTACTTAGAGAGTAGAACTTCAGGTGTGCCTTTAAAAAAAGGTAAGTATGTGAGGTGATTGATGTATTAATTACCTCAATAGAGGAAATCCTTCACAATGTGTACATATATCAAATTACCATAATGTATACTTTAAATATATTACAATTTTATTTGTCAGTTATACCTCAATAAAGCTGAAAAAAGTCAGAATTTTCTATTGAAATTTCAAGGAACGTTGATTTAATTAATCAAATTAAATTAATCCTCCATCAGATAGATTTTCTTTAAATTAAGAGATGACAAGTTAAAAAACAGTAGATGCAATTCAATCAGTTAAAATCTATGAAATTATTAAAACTTTTTTAACATGTTATTTCATTTTTGAGAAACATTTTTAAAAGTCTACTGAAAACGGTAGGCTCCATTCAAATTTTTGTAATGACCATTATCCAAATTTATTTTTAGTACAGTTACATTATTTTTTATTTTTTTATTTAAATTCAATTAATTAACATATAATGTGTTATTTGTTTCAGGGGTATAGGTCTGTGATTCATCATTCTTATATAATACCCAATGCTCATTACAACACATACCCTCTCCAAAATACTTTAAATGAATATGAAAACCAATGTGTATGTCTATGTGTGTATAGCATACACATATGTATAGATATACACACATATGTGTATGTAATACATAAATAGTATATATAATAGTATGCATAAATGTGTGTATATGTAATATACATAAACTGCATAAATATATTTAAATATATTACATATGTATATATCTATTATTATATGATTATTTTATAAATTCAATAGGGAGATAAATGGGAATGCATCAGGAATAAAAGCATTTTTTCTCAAATTTTAGATACTAAATTCTAATAAGGCTTTGGAAATGCATGTAATTTTGCATCACATTACAAAGAAAATGTAAAAATACATAAAACATTTTATTCATCAGTTAATAGTGCACCTAAATTCAATGAACCAAATATATTTGTTTAGGAATCTGCTTGTTGGGATATGTGTGATTTAAATATATTTTAAGTAATTTTAATTATACCATCAATGATATAATAGATACTGGTAAAATATTTTTAAAAATATGTGCACACAATTTGAAAAGTGGAATTACCCCTTCATATTATCACATCCTACATTTGATAGAATTATGAATACTGTTATGCACATTCTTTTTTTTTTTGAGATTTTTAATCTCAAGAGAGACAGTAAGAGAGGGAACACAAGCAGGGGGAGGGAGAGAGGGAGAAGCTGGCTTCCTGTGGAGCAGGGAACCTGATGCGGGGCTCGGTCCCAGGGTCCTGGGATCATGACCTGAGCTGAAGGCAGATGCTTAACGACTGAGCCACCCAGGCGCCCTAGCACATTCTTTTTTATATGATGGTACTTCAAATTTGATTTTAGAAAACTGAGAAAAGATAATTCGACCAGCATAACATTGAACATTATTGTAATTTGGAATTACAATTTCATTTTTTTAACCTCAAAATTGTGCTGCAAAAAAATGGACAATTTGAAAAGCCCTGTGATCATTATATCTTTTTTTGTGTAACTCATGTTAAAAATACTTGTTAATGAATTCAGGACCAAGTGCATATAATCACAGAGTAAAAATTAAGACTTCTATTATCATTAATAGGAGTAAACACATAAATCAGTAGGAAAATGTATCCTTATATTCTAAACTTTGAAGTTTATATGAGAAATAAATTAACCATAAAATTAGAATGCAGGCAGCTTTCTAAAGAAACAGTCTTAAAGGCATTCTAAAGTACTTAAAAGGCAATATTTCCTTGGGAATTTAAGCAAAAACACATAAGTTGAACAAGGGAATTTGAAAAATTGGGCAAGATTTAGATTCCCATTAAAATTAACCTTTGCTTAAGTTTCCTGGAAGGTGAATTGGACTCACTGTAATTGCTACTATGCTATAATTAAAAGAACAGACAAATCCTCCATTTACTCCGTAGTCACCAAAAAACCTAGATACACATTGGTACTCTTTCCAAAATGACTATCATCATGATTACTTTCCCAGAGAGGGAAAACAAGGAGTTATTTTGAAGAACATGGTGAGTAATATAAAAGAAAGTAGATTAAAAATGCAGACAAATATGCATGTTTAAAATTTTTACATTTTTAATCAGGAGGGATTTTTTTATTATGTAGTTTTTTAAAAATTTTAATGTAGAGATAAATGTATATAGGAATGTGTAAAGTTCAGATACTGTGTTTCACAAAATATTTAGAAGAGAAGGGTCATGTAGAAGGATAAGATCCTAAGAATATGTGAACATTAACCCCTTCTGGAGTGACAATGTGCAAACAGAAATCTTAAGATGAGCCATAAAACATTCTCAAGATTTGATTGCAGAATGTTAAGACCATGACCTAAAAGGCTGACTATAATAAGTATATAGATATATGTTGTAAGTCATGGCTAACCTAGACTCTTACCTCTATTAAAAGTCAGAAATATTTTAAAACCTTATTCTAATTTAAATTTCTTCCATATATCATTTTAATGTGACCTAGAAAACTAAGGTGTACTTTAATTTCAAAACAGCTAGGTTCAGGGTTTACTAGATCAGATTTGAATCACTCAGTTCAGCAATGTACCTAGGATAACCACTGAAATAATTATAACAGAAGATATAGTTAAACAGCTGATATTGTCAAAACAGAAAGAAATCATTTAAAAAATTTATTTAATCCAGAAAAAGGAAAGAAGGAAAAAATAAAAATTAAAAATGATAGCAGTGTTGCAGATATAAAACCAAAAGTTCTATCTTTATCATAGCAATTTTTAGAAACAACTTAATTTTTAAATTAAAATTTTTAAAGATTTTATTTATTTATTTGACAGAGAGAGAGAGTGGGAGCACAAGCAGGGGAAGCAACAGAGGGAGAGGGAGAAGCAGGCTTCCCGCAGAGCAGGGAGCCTGATGGGAGGCTCCATCCCAGGACCCCTGGGATCATGACCTGAGCTGAAGGCAGATGCTTAACTGATGGAGCCACCCAGGTACCCCAAATTAAAAATTTTTTAAAACAGATTTAAGTTAATAGCAAAACTGAGAGGAAGGTACAGAGATTTACCATATATCCTCTGCCTGCACACATGCATAATGAGTCTCATTAGTAACACCCCAAACAGAGCATTACATATGTTACAATTGATAAACCTGCATTGACACCCAAGTCCATATTATACATTATGGTTCACCCTTGGTGTTGTACATTCTATGGGTTTAGACAAATATATAATGACATGTATCCACCTTTATAGTGTTATACAGAATATTTTCACTGCCTTAAAGATCCTCTGTGCTCCATCTATTCATCCCTCCCCATACCCCCAACTCCTGTTAACTAATTACTGACTTCATAGTTTTGCCTTTTCCAGAAGGTTGTATAGGTGGAGTCATATAGTATGTAGCCTTCTCAGATCGGCTTCTTTCTTTAGTAATATGCACAATTGCTTTTTTCACTTAGTAATTTGAAGTTAAGTTTTTTTTACGTCTTATCATGGCTTGATAGCTTTCTCCGTCTGTCTCTCTTTTAGTGCTGAATAATACTCGACTGTCGAGATGTACCACTGCTTATTTACTCACTCACCTATTGTAGGACATCTTTATTGCTTCCCAGTCTTAGCAAATGTAAATAAAGCTGTTATAAGCAACCTTGTGCTGGTTTTAAGGTGGTTAATGCCAAGGAGAACAATTGCTGGATCATATAGTAAAAGTATGTTTCGTTTCATAAGAAATCACCAAATGGTTTTTCCAAATTGCTTTATCGTGTTGTGTTTCCAGTAGCAATGAGTGAGAGTCCATTGCTCCAACTTCTCATCGGCATTTGTTATTACAAGTGTTCTGAATTTAGGCCATTCTAATAGATATGGAGTGGAAACTCATTTTTGTTCTAATCTGACATATCATGTGGAGCATCTTTTCGTATGTTTGGCATCTTTGGTAAAGTGTTAAGTATTTTGACCCATTATTAACTGGGTTGTTTTCTTATTATTAAATTTTAAGAGATTTTGTATATTCTGGATAATGATCTTTGCAAATATTTTGTCCCAGTCAGTGGCTTGTCTTCTCATTCTCTTGACATTGTCTTTTGTGGAGTAGATATTTTCAATTTTACTGAAGTCCAGCTCATCATTCTTTTTTACACGGATTGTATCTTTGGTGCTGTGTTTGAAAAGACATTACAATGCCCAAGACCATCTTGGTTTTCTCCTATGTTATCTTCCAGAAATTGTATGGGTTTACATTTTACATTTAGGTCCATGATGCATTTTGAGTTATTTTTTTGTGAAGTGTGTAAGATCTGTATCTAGATATTATTATTATTAGCATTTGGGTATCCAGTTCTTCCAGCATCATTTATTGAAGAGACTATCTTTGCTCAATTGTATTGTCTGCTTTTTCATCAAATATTAGTTTACTATATAGTTTACTATATACTATATTTAGTTTACTATATTTAAAGGGGTCTATTTTGGGGTTTTCTATTCCATCCCATTTATCTGTCTATTCTTTTGCCAATACCACACTGTCTTGATTATGGTAGCTTTATAGTAAGACAAAAATCAGGTAGTGTCAATCTCCCAGCTTTGCTCTTCTCCTTTGATATTGAGTTGGCTATTCTGAGGTCTTCTCTCTTCCTATAAACTTCAGAATCTGTTTGTTAATATCTAAAAAACCCTACTTGCTGGAATTTTAATTGAGTTGCACTGAATTTGTAGATCAAGTTGGGAAGAACTGACATCTTGACAATATTTTTTCTTTCCATGAATATTTTCATTTTAGTTTTTTGATTTAATTCAGAGTTTTATAGGTTTCATATATAAATCTTCTACATATTTCATTAGCCTTATAACTATTTGATGTCTACTACTCTATTACAAATAATATAGCTACTCTTTTCATTTGATTAATGTTAGCATGGCATATTTTTCTCCATCCATTTATTTTTAATCTATGTGTTTCTTTATATTTAAAATGCTTTTCTTATAGACAAACAGAGTTGAGTTGTGTTTTTGATCCATCCTGACAATCTCTTTTAATTGGTGCATTTAAACCATTGGCATTCAATGTGATTATTGATATAGCTGGATTAATATACAACATTTATTACTGTTATCTCTCTGTTCTATGTTCCTATTTTTGTCTTCCAATCTTTTCCTGAATTTCTGGTTTTAATTGATACTTTATATGATTCTATTTTCTCTCCTTTCCTAGTATGTTAGTTATACTTTTATTTTCATTTTTATTTATTTTTTTACTTTTTTTAGTGGTTGCCTTACAGTTTGCACTATATATTTAAACTAATCTAAGCACACTTTCAAATAACACTATACTGCTCATGGGTAGTATGAGAACATTAGAATAACAATATAATCCTAATTCTTCCCTCGTGTTCTTTGTATCATTGCTGTCATTCATTTTTTCATATATAAACATACATAAACATATATATATGCACACACATAAGATATATACATAAGCACATATATTGTATACAGCATTGCTATTATTTTGAACAAACTGTTATTTGTAAGGTCAATTAAGAATAAGAACAATTAAAGTTTTATTTTACCTTCACTTATTCCTTCTCAATACCCTTTTCTTTTTCCCCTTATGTAGAAACTAGTTTCTGACATATTATTTTCTTTGTCCCTAAAGAACTCTTTAAAACATCTCTTGAAAGGTAGGTCTACTGGCAATAAATTCTCCCACTTTTGTTTGATAAAGTCTTTATTTCTCTTTCACTTTTGAAGATAATTCCATATACAGAAATCTAGTTCTTTTTTTCTCTCAACATTTGAAATATGTCAGTCCACTCCTTCTTGCTTGCACAGTTTCTAAGAAGAAGTAGAATATAATTTTTATATTTATTCCTCTATATTTTTTTCTTCTGGCTTCTCTCAGGAATTTTTCTTTGTTTTCGATTTCCTGTAATTTGAAAATGATATGCCTAGGTGTAGTTGTTTTGGCATTTATGCGACTTGGTATACTCTGAGGTACGCAAGACAGCATTTACATTTTGCATTTAGTACACACTTTTACCCAATATATATATTTACCGCATCTGATATTAATTTGGAGAAATTCTGTCATTATTATTTTAAATATTTCTTCTCTTTTCTCTCTTTCTTTTACTTCTGGTGTTCCCATTACATGTATATTATGGTATACCTTTTGTAGTTGTCTCACAATCTTTGGATATTCTGTTCTTTGTTCTCTTTGTTTTTTTTGCCTTTTGATATACCTTGTAATTTTTTCTTGATAGTGGGACATGATGTACCAGGTAAAAAGAACTGCTATAAATAAGTCTTTAGTAATTTGGTGGTGAGGTGGCTGGAGATGGGAAGCATTCTACAGACCCATGGTGAGATCTCAGTCTTTTATGGAACCACGATGGTGGCCTGTGAACTTCACAGGTGTTTCTCATCCTGCCCCCACAAAACCCCCTGCTTAGGTAGGACAGAATGGCTAGAGTATGCTGGAGTTGGGTATTTCCCCACCCCTATGTCAGTTAGCTTCTGATAATACCTCAGTAGGCTAGGTTCTGATTAACTATTTTCTCCTGAGGGCAGGTCTTGTTAAGAACAGCTGCTTTGTGTATTCCAAAATGGTTCCTTACCCCCTCCCTCTGCTGGAAGTACAAGGGGATTTTTCTCTGGTATTTACTGTGAGAATGTTATAGAGTTCCTAGAGGTAAATCTCACAAAATAGTGGGTTCCCCTTGGAGTTTTAACTCTCAGAGTTGTCCACACTGAGCCTCCAGCAAACTGTCAGTTACCATTCAGGTTTTCCTATACTAATACTGGTTTCCCTGGAGGATTCTGCTAGTGAGTCTCAGCTTTGGTAAGTATAGAATCTTTGTATGCACCTGGATTCTTCCATCTTGGGGGCAGAAGTTTACAGGGCATCCTCACTTTTCTTATTAATCCCAGAAAAGTTGTTGATTTCGTACTCTATTCATCTTTTAGCTTGTTGTTAGGATGGAGTGCTAACTTCTAAATTGCTTAAGTTCACAAGTGGAATCAGAAGTCCGTCATTGTAATTTCAAATTGAAACTCTCAGGCAAAATTTTGAAGGATTCCATATATGTGTTATTTCATTTAGATAAATGCAATCATGGTGATCAGGAGTAGTGCCCCTACTGACAATGTAAGGTTAGTTAAAATCCTTAGCCCTTTTCCCATACCTTGATATGCATCCCTGGCAGGGTTGTCATAAAAGGTTGGGTTTAATTAAAACTTAAAAAAAAAAAAAAGTTCTAGGACCTTGTTTGTTACCATGTAAATATTTATTTTTCAATTAAAATCATTAGGATTTAAATTTAATTTATAATAATTTTGAATAACCTTTCTTGATCTATAGATCTTATTTCCTAATATATATCCAGTAGAAATTGTTAATATATAATGTATATATTTATATATATTTTCCACATCATTTCTTTAGTTTGGACATTTTTATTTTTGAATAGAGTAACCATCTGGCATACAGTATTTTCTTTTTTTTTTTTTTAGGGAATTTAAAATGATATTATATTTCAATATTTATTTCAAGTCTATTTAAATTGTTAAAAGAAATATAATCCAATTCCTTTATCCAGCATCCAGTTCTCCTTCCTTTGGTAAATTTTATGTCATGAATTTTTTTTTATTCACATATGGATTTCTCAACTATTTATAGTATTTTTTCGAATTTTAAAATTTGAAATAAGTACTTTTGTATTATTTCTGTTTTTCTACAAATATAATTTTGGCTTAAACTGATGTTTAGGATTCTCCAATTTGTTTACATATCTATGTATTTAGCTGCAGATGGTTCATCTTCATTTTTGTATAGTTTATGTTGTTTGAATATACCCCCACATGTATTTATTATTCCTTTCCAATGTAGGATATTTTTTTCAATTTTTAGCCAATATAAAATGTAATGTAAATGTTCTTGTACAACTCTACATGCACATGTAGGAGATTCTTTTTTCTGAAAGAAATCACTAGAAGTTTCTTAATATCACTAAATTACACTCCCCTCAGAACTAAGTAAAGAGGTTCTAAGATCTACATCTGCAATAATGCTTTGCCAATATGGGGGTATAAAATGGTGTACTCTTGTTACTTTAATTTGCATATCAACAATTAAAAGTGAGGTTCAGTATCTTATCTTTACATATATTTATTGGTCATTTTTATTTCCTCATCTGTACATTGCTTAGTCACACTTTTACCCAATTTTATTTTGGTGGTTGTGCCAGATTGCCTGTTTCTATTTCTTATTATGCTCTCCATCTATATGAACCATAAAGATAATTCATTTTGAAAACTTCTTCAGTAGGTTTTCAGATTACATTTTGCCAAATAGATATGAGAAAAAAATGACCTAATTTCCTGTATTAATTCTGTTATGTTTGAAATACATAGTGTCGTTTTCCTGATTAAATGTTAATTGATAGAGTTATTGTCTTTTCTTACTGATTTATAGAGCTATATATATTCTGAGTACTTATTCTTTATTTGGCTTATGTGTCACAAATATTTTTTTTTTCCAGACTGTGGTTTACCTTTTTATTCTGTTGATAATGTTTTTCAGTTAACCAGTACTTTCAATTTTAATCTATTAAAATGTGTCGGTGTTTTAGTTTTTAATTTTAAGTTTATATAGCAAATTCTCTATCCATAAATTTATAAAACTACTCTGCTAAATTTTCTTTGAAGTATTTTAAAATTTTTAATATATTCAGGGTGGGCTTTGCATATATTTTTCTTTACAAATAACCCAAAGCCTAAGCTTCTTCATTCTTGGCCTATTGCTTCTTAATCTCAAATTTATATATTGAATCTCCTGTCCATAAAACATGGTATATCTATTTCTAAAATCTTATTTTCATCTATAATATAATTTTCTATTTTTATTACCAAAAAGTTGTTGTACATATTTATTAGCTATATATCTAGGTACCTTTTAGCTGTGTTGCCATTGTATATGATATATTCTTGAATTAGAAGGTGTATTTATGTTACATGGAACATACTTGCACTATGCTTATATTATATCCTACAAACTTACTTATTTTATTTACATGATTGGTTTACAGATTTTAATGGATTCTTTATCATGTTGTCTGTGAACAATGAAAATTCATTTATTTCCAAACTTAATATATGTGTATTTTTCCTTTTCTTACTCGGCTTATGCAGACCTTGAACAGACTGGTGCACAGAAATAGGGAATAGTGCTTTTCTTGTATTAGTGACTAATGACAATCTTGTGTTCTTCCCAATTGAAGGGAAATACATCTTAAATTTCAAAAATTTATTATGATATCTTCTATGTATTTATTTTTTGGTAGATGTTTCATCAGGAAAGAATTTCCCTTCTGGTCATAATTTTCTTTTAGAAAAAGAATATTCAATTGGAAAAATCAAATAATACCCATAATTAAGTTTCAGTAAAATTTAAATATAATTTAAATCTCACATATGAAAAATATATAGCTGTAAAGATTCAGACACAAAACAAAAACAAACTGAAACAAATTATCAGTATGTATCTCAATTGTAAATATAGGTAACTCAAATGTAAATATACAGCAGTAAATGCATTCCAGAAATATAGAACCATGCTTCCCAAAAATATTTATCCCAGAAGTACTAGAATGATAAATTTCTTAACACAGAATTGAGAATCCTATAAACATTTACTTACAGACATGAATACCTATTCTTTCTCTTGATATTGTATGTCCTTCACCAATTATTTAACCTCACTAATCCTTTCCCTAGAATTAATTTAATTTATGGTTTCAATAATTATGTAATAATAATAATAAAACAAATAATAATTATCTCAGACTTTACATATTAATGATTTGTGAAGTGATATAAGTTTTTATAAAGTAGTTAGCATGTATTATACAAAGAAAATATTCATTATGATTAACAATTTTAAGCTATTGGCTCATGAGCATTATTTTGTGCTTTACCAACAAATAAACAAGTAAAGACAAGTGAAAGTTGACCCAGGGCATCTGGGTGGCTCAGTTGGTTAGGTGACTGCCTTCGGCTTAGGTCATGATCCTGGAGTCCTAGGATCGAGTCCCACATTGGGCTCCCTGCTCAGCGGGGAGCCTGCTTCTCCCTCTAACTCTCCCACCTCTCGTGCTCTCTCTCTCATTCTCTCTCTATTTCAAATAATAAATTAAAAAAAAAAGTTGACCCAAACAGCATATATAACTATTATCACTTTCTCATTGTATGATTACTTTAAGATGTTTATATTGTAAATATTAAGCAACATTTTAAGATACAATAAATAAGACTATGAAATCATGGCCCCCCCAAAAGCAGCTAGATAAATAAAATAAAGTAAATATAACCTAACTGTGGCCCCCAGATTAGTGACATCTTATGGGTATTTCTGTAAATAGTGTTCAGAAAGCTGGCTGGCCACTAAAATAATTAAATGTGTGTGAATAATTATCTCTTAGTAGCAAGTCTTTGGTTGATCAGTTTTTCTTATCTAATTTCCTGTCTCTTATATATGTCACACAAAGCATGTAGTACTTTTGTACAATAAAAAGAACATATTTTTATAACAGGTAGTGGAATATAATTTATCCCTTTGTCTTCAAAGTTTGAGTAGATTCTACAACTGGAAACAAGAGGTATTGAGTACCTTGTTTCCTAAGTTGAGTCATTAATGACCAGGACTACACACTTTTCCCTCAGCGCCAATTAAGAAACTGCAGATTCAACCCTACTACAATCAATCCAATTTTCTCCCACATTGTAGAGGAGAGTACTGGAAAGAAAAACAAAGAGACATCTTTTGATCTCCTAGCTTTATGGGAATAGCATATCTAATTAGATGCTTTCCCACTATTCCTATTCAGAATGGGAGAATGGCAGGAGAGGGGTTGACTAGTATTCATTACAAACAAAAGGAAGCAGAGTGCTAAGGAGAATCACTCCTAGATGTTGAGAGTGCCTTCCAAAAGGGAATGGAGACTTATGCTGCCCTGTTAGTTGATTGCTGGTGCTGCCATAAAGGAAAACATGGTGAGACATGTTAGGTTGAATAGATATTTTCTGTCATACCATTTTAATTCCCTTATTTCTTTTACTCTGTGTGTGTGTATAACGATTTATTTATTTTAGAAAGAGAGAGAGTATGCATGTGCTCGAGCTTGGGAAGGGGCAGAGGGAGGAGAGAGAGAGAGGGAGGAAGAGAGAATCTCCAGCAGACTCCCTGCTGAGCACAGAGCCTGACTCAGGACTCAATCCCATGACCCTGAGATCATGACCTAAGCTGAAATCAGAGGTTGGATGCTTAACTGACTGAGCCACCCATGTGCCCCCCTTTCACTATATATTTTTTATTAATTTTCTTAATGGTTGCCCTTGGGTTTCTTAACTTAAGAATTTTAGTTTTATGTTAACACTAGTTTAATTTCAGCGGCTTATAAAAACTTTTTTACCAGTACACCTTCATTTTCTATCCTTTACACCTCTGTGGTATTATTTTAATACACACTATATCTTTATATATTATAAACCCATCAGTATAGCATTATAATTTTTGCTTATTAAAACTGTCTTTTGGGGCACCTGGGTGGCTCAGTCGTTAAGCGTCTGCCTTCGGCTCAGGTCATGATCGCAGGGTCCTGGGATAGAGCCCTGCATCGGGCTCCCTGCTCAGCGGGAAGCCTGCTTCTCCCTCTCCCACTCCCCCTGTTTGTGTTCCCTCTCACTGTCTCTCTCTCTGTGTCAAATAAATAAATAAAATCTTAAAAAAAAAAAGCTGTCTTTTAAGTCAGATAGGAGAACAGGAGTCACAAAAAATACATGAAGTGCAGTCTCTTATACTCACCTATGTAGTTACTTTTACCAGCAGGGTTTTTTTTTTTATTTCTTCAAAAATCTTGAGGTGCTATATACGGTCTTTTCATTTCATCTCAAAGGGCTTCCCCCCTTTTTTTTGGTATGGTTACTCTGCTAGTGACAAATTATCTCCATTTTTGTTTTATTTAGGAATGTCTTAATTTCTCCTCATGTTTGAAGGATAGCTTTTCTGGATATAGAATTTTTTTTTTTTTTAAGATCTTATTTATTTATTTGAGAGAGAAGGAGAGAGAGAACAAGCAGGAGGAGTGGCAGGCTGAGGGAGAAGTGGACTTCCCGCTGAGCAGGGAGCCCAATGTGGGGGTTCGATCCCAGGACCCTGGGATCATGACCTGAGCGGAAGGCAGACACTTAACTGACTGAGCCACCCAGGACTCCCTTGGAAATAGAACTCTTAATTGATAGTATTTTTCTTTCAGCACTTTGGGTGTGTCATCACACTGCTTTCTGGCCTTGTGATTTCTGACAAGAAGTCAGCTGTAAATCTTACTGAGGGATCCTTTGTAGTACAATGATAGTTTTTCTGCTTTTGAAATTCTTTGTTTATATCTTTCAGGGGTTTGATTATGAAGTTTCTTGTCAGGGACCTCTGAATTTATTCTATCTGGAATTCGTTAAACTTCCTAGATGTGTAATAAATTTTTAAAAATCAAATTTGGGATGGTTTTAGACACAGGTTCTTAAAAATGTTTTTCTGCTTTTTTTTCTCTTCTCTCCTCTGACCTCCCATTATGCATCTTTGGTAAGTTTGATGGTTTACCTCAGATCTCTGATGATCTATTTATTTTTACCTATTCTTTTTTATTTATTTTCCTCAGACTGGAAAAATCTTGACCTATCTGAATTGACTAGTTCATCATTGTGTCAAGAGTGCTGTCGAGCCCCTCTAATGACCTTATTTTTCAGTTATTGTTCTTGCTAAATCCAGAATTCCTATCTGAGCAGTTTATTAATTTCTCTTTCTCTCTTTTTTTGCATTGTATATTTGATAAGTTGTCATTTTCATACTAGCCATTAGTTTATTAGACATAATTTCCTTTAGTTGTTTGAATATACTTAAGCTAGCTGATTTAAGATCTTTGTTAATAAGCAACATTTTTACTTTGTCCTATAGAGTTTCTATTGACTGCTTTATTATTTTTTTCTGTGCATGAACCATTTATTATTGTTTCTTTGTGTGTCTTATAACTGTTTTCATTGAAATCTAGACATTTAAAATAACATAGCATGGGAACTATTAAAATCAGTCCATTCTTTGGTTTGCTGTTGCTGGTTATTGTTATTGATGTTTATTTATTTTGTGACTTTCTGGACTACTTTTATAAAATCTATATTTTTTATCATATGTGACCACTGAAGTTCTTGCTCAGTTAGGTTAATGATTGTACAGAGATTTCCTTTAATACACTGTGCCATCCTCTGTTGAGGCGTTCTGTTTGATATGTGGGGGCTCATCTTCACTGATCTGGCAGTTTATAGTTCTCTCTTAGCCTTTACTTCCTGCTTTCCTAGGCTCTCAAAGTAAGCCAGAGGCAAAAGACTAGACACGTCTCCTGATTTTCCTGAGTATATACCTTTACCTGTACATGCATATAATGTTCTAGATCCCCAGAAGCATGTCCTACATGGACATCTCACTTCCAAAATTTTCTTCTTAAGATTTTTGGTGAGCTTCTTGTTTCCCCAACCGATATTGCAGCCTAGAACAGCTGAAATGTAAACAACTCTTGCTTTTTTTTTTTTTTTTTTTTGCTGTGGAGAATGGTTTTTCTCACTAAGTGAACTCTGAGTTAGGTGAAGTAAAGGAAAAGCTTGTGAATGAGGCTTTTCAGGAAGCTGCTAAACAGATCAAATAGTGACAATTCTCAGAGGATAGGGCCTTTAGTGGAGCTTCAAGCCAATTTTTTTGCCCTCTAGTGGCCCTTAGGTTGCTGGTTTTCATACCTACCACGGTTTAGAGGTTGATGGTTTCAAGGCTACCAGACAGCTAAGAAGAGGGATATGGGTATCAAGCAAGCAAAATATCGCAAGTCTCACTTTCTTTTAAAAACCAAGGTCAGGCAATTTCTTATATAAGCCCTCCTTGTATTGTTGCAAGGCTTTGGTTAAGACTCAGAGTTGTATAAAAAGTTGATTTTAGAATATTTGCTACTGCTCTCAGTGCTTTTATGGATGAATAATTTATGGAAGTTCTTATTCTGCCATTCTTACTAAGTGATTCTTCTGTAAGAGATACTGGAAGAGCCAGGTTAATATCCTCTAAAATATGTTTGCATGTACTAAATCACCATTTTAAAGCTTTATGAAAATAGCAAACTTGATGGGATTGTTGATAGCAACATAGCAAGAAAGGATTATAAATAGTATGTCTAGAATAGAGAATAATGAAGGGCAACCCCACCCTAGTTCACGGGAATTATTAGATGGTACTAAGTGATCATCGGCTCTCCTGGCTCCCACTGAAGAAGAATGAGATTAGAAAATGAGGTTAGAAGAACAAGAGGGGACAGGAGCTGTGAGAATGGCTATCGAAGAAATAAATATCTTACCTAGAACGGCAGAGTTCGCTGCTGCTGTGTAAGAAGGTTCTTGTGTAGAGGGGTAGAGGTTGAAGCTGAGCACCACTTCAACAAACCTGCTCAGTCATCTGGAAGAGACCTGGGATCTCACAGCCATACAAACTGCCGCAGCAGAAGGTAAGCCTTAAAAATAACAGAAGAGATATCCTATTGCCAGACATATCCTCTTTCTTATTTCTTATTTATACCCCCCTCCCCACTCCCTACACACCCCAATAGGGCACTGACCTAATTTTAGCCTTCTTTGGAAGAAGGAATAGGAAGCTCTTTCAGAAATATGAGAACAGGAGTTTAAAATGTTTAAAAAGTGATTTCTGTTTTAATAACCAAATGTAACCACAGATTTAAGAAACTGCTCAGATATTGCTTAGAACAGAGAAGGGTGAAAGTAGTGATTAGAAGAAAAATAAAATCACTTCATGTATTTGTTTTACAAAATTAAGAACTTTTACATAACACAGACATAGAAATAAAGAAGAAAAACATTTTAGGAGTAACTTTTCTATCATTGATATTGTTTTCAATTATATCTTCCAATTTATGCACATGAAAATTATTTAAGTTCCATTCATATTTTGTGATATTTATGAATTTAGACATATTGCAGTGTTTCTAAAGTGTTACACTGTATAATGTATGACGGTAATTACTTATTTGAGTTTAAAGATTGAGATAAAAAATGATTAAAAATTTTACTTATTTCCCTGTGAACTTCGTTTTATTAAAAAAAGGGAAAAGTATGACCATTTTGAAGTTAAAAAAGGTAAATCAGTAACTTTTATATATACATAGTAATATTTAATTAGAAATTATAATGGAAATGGAATTCTATTCATAAAACAACAAAAACTATAAAATACTTTGAAATAAAAATGATATAAGGGAAATATATGAAGAAAAGAATTAAAAAAAGAGAACAAGCATAAAACTGTATGTCTAGATATGTATCTTATATGTTCTAATCAAGTAACTCAATATGCTGAATGTCAAAAATTTTTTAAGATATATTTGTAGATTAAATGAAATCACAATCAAAACCCAACAAGTGTTATACTCAAATTTACATAAGTAATGCACTGCTTCTCATTTTTGTGTTTCTTTATCTCATTTATCTGAAACAGTTTAGTTACCTCAATACGAAGGGTAGAAGCCATTTAATTTGTAGATTGCCCACAATATCTTTTAGTCTAAAGTTTTCTCATAATTCATTCAGATTGTGCATATTTGGCAGGATTGCCACAGAAGTGATGCTCTATCCTACTCTGTGTTTTGGTGGAAGCACATCAAAAAAATATGACTGAATACAAAAAGGAAAACATATATACAAACATGTACAATAGCAACAGACCCAGTGTGATAACAGTACTGAAGTTAAATAAAGATGACTAGAAATAACTATGATAAATATGTTCCAACTTAGAAAAGGTAAGGACCAAATTGAAGAGATGGAAAATTTTAACACATAATTAGAATTTTTAAAATTAAGTGAATTTTTTAACTAGGAAAATAATAACATTGGAAATTATGAACTCAGAAGATACGCTAAAGAAAAGATCTGACCTATCAGATCACAAGATGATTACATGGAAGACAGATCAAAAGAAAATACGCAAACTAAAATGTATGAATAAAAAATAGGAAAAAAAAAAAGAAAAAAAGAGCAGAAAAGACAGAACACGGGAAATTTTTTCCACACGTGTAATTAGAGTCCCAGAAATAGAGGTAAGAGAATGGTGCAGTAGAAGAAATATTTGATAATATAATTACAAAGAATTTGCCAAAACTGCTGAAATATATCAACTCAAAGAATCAAGAACATCTGGGAATACCAAATCAATCAATAAAAAGCATACCATAGTACAACTCTTCTCAGTGTTTAATCCCAGGACCTTCATCAGCAGCATTGTCAGCAGATTTGTTAGAAATACAAATTCTTGGGACACCTGGGTGGCCCGGTGGGTTAAGCATCTGCCTTCAGCTCAGGTCATGATCCCAGGATCCTGGGATCGAGTCCCACATCGGGCTCCCTGCTCAGCAGAGAGCCTGCTTCTCCCTCTCCCTCTGCTTCTCCCCCTGCTTGTTCTCTCTCTCTCTCTCTCTGTCAAATAAATAAAAATCTTTAAAAAAAAAAAAAAGAAATACAAATTCTTGGGTCCTGCCTCAGTCATACTGAATCAGAAACTCTAGAGGTGGGGCGTACAATCAATGTATAAACAGACCTTTCATGTGAATGTTCCAGAGCTACTGCCGTATTAAATCTAATGAAAATTAAAACAGAAAAAACAAATTTGAACAACAGCAGAGGAAAATAATACAAATATAAAGTAAGTTAAAATAGACAAATATTTCCCCAAACAATAGCAATTTTAATATGTATTGCATTTTCTAATTGCTAAATATGCAAGTGATAGGGCAGATGACTACATATCTAAGAAATGCATCAATGTTGTAGAAACAGTCCATGCAGATTTAATATTACATATACGATTAATGTTAGCTTTAATTGTATGGGACTCTTTTTTACTTTAGAGAATAATGTTTTGACTTTTATGTATAGCCCTTTTTTAAACATTCTGGTAAGACTTTTTGATTAAAAAAATTGGGAGTACCTCTGAGGTGAGAATGCCACTTAAAATTTTTTTTCTTTAAATTTTTAAATGGGCAATTTATCTCTTTGAAAATATTTGTATGGGCATTGGTCCTAATTTTCATAAAGCCTGAACCACTGGATGTTGCACTTTTGAATTTCAGCTTTTATATGCATGGAAAACTTAACTGAGTTTGTACATAAATTATCAGGGATAAATCATCGGGGATTAACTTAAAACCTAAGCAAGTATTTTCATTATTTACTGATGATATGAATATATATTATTGAAATTTCTATTTTATCATTTACAATACAAAAATATTGCTTAGGCTAAAACCTTTTTTTCCAATATGGCATTAAGATAAAAATCAATCCAAATTAGGCATTGAAATCTCACTTTTAGGGTAAACTTCTTAGGCAAAAATAATTCTCTTATTTGACACAAATTATGTATTTGTAAGTGGGAATTTGAACCATCTCAAGCAGTATTTGAACTGTCAACATTAATTGTGATTACCTATTGCTTTTGTTGTGAATGGGAAAGAAAGCTGGCTGTGTTTTGCTTTAATCTGACCTTCACGTGAAGAATTAAGGGAAATTTACTTTCTACTAATTTCAGGTATTTCAAGCTGTGGTTAAGAGCTGACCATCAAAAGAAAATTGATTTTGGTGACATTTAATTTACCTAAATTCAATAGTGTTGTCCTCTAAAAAAATAGAATATTTTGTTCTAAGAAACATTTTGAAAGTTATTAAATCTTTAACATAGTGTTTGCTTGTACACCCATTCATGTGTGTGTGTGGGGGGGCATAGTTGTGAAAAAGCTAAAGTAAAACAGAAAAGTGAAAAAGACTGATTCTCAGATATGCTTAATATTCTACTTTTTAGAAGAGCATAGGGATACTAATAGCTTCCCTAAATCTAATAGAAAAAGAAGCAAGGGGGTATATGTCTCTGTGTATATCAATGTAAATATGTATATATTTGTTAGGCAGATTATGAATCCAATTGTGACTTGAGTTTTTAGAAAGCATTGGAGGGAGAGATGAACCATGAGAGACTATAGACTCTGAGAAACAAACAGGGTTTTAGAGGGGAGTGGGGAGGGGGGATTGGTTAGCCCGGTGATGGGTATTAAGGAGGGCACGTACTGCATGAAGCACTGGGTGTTATACGAAAACAATGGATCGTGGATCACTACATCAAAAACCAATGATTTATTGTATGGTGACTAACATAACATAATAAAATTTAAAAAAAAAGAAAGCATATTGCATGTTTAGCATTTGGAATTTTTGATAACTATGTTTGAATAAAATTTTTCTTTTAAATCAAAAAGTTATATTTTAGAGATTGAAGGGTTTGGATATATTAGACCACCTATTCCCAGTTATTTCACTGCATAGAAAAAATGAAATTAAATAACTCCAAGTTTTTTACTGGAATCCAATGTGAAATGTTAGATGTTATTGTTAATATTTAATTATGATTATAATTATTAAACAGTTATTTGAGGCAAATTTCAAACACGTTCTCAAATTCCTCGACTCTCCTTCCATCAAGAGTTGAAGTCTATGTACCTCCCCTTAAATCTGAGCAGGCTTGGTAGAGCAGAGGTGGGGCCCAGCAATCCGTATATTAACAGGCTTTTTAATTGGTTGCTTGAGAGACACCACCATGATAGATTAATGTTGATAGTGTAGGGTGAGGTGCTATCATGAGGCTTCTAAGTTCAGCTCATATAAATCCTTATATTTTCTAGCTGATTGCCTTGGAGTGTTTGCTCTTTGGACAATTCCTTTGGGATTTCCCTCTTGCAACCTACTAACCAACCATTAAGATGCCACAGACATACAGAGAGGTTACATATCAGTGCTCTAGTAGATAGTCTTTGCTGAGTCTTGCTTTTTAGTCATCCTAGCTCATGTGTCAGATCTGAATGAAGATTCCATTCTCCAACTCCTCAAGCATCACCAAGATGCTCAGATCTTCTTAGTTGAGGCCCCAGATATTATGAAGCAGAAATCAGTCACCCCTGCTATGTTCTGTTCAAATTTCTGACTCAGAACCTTCATGGCATAATAAAATAGTTTTCCTTTGTACCACTCATTTTGAAGGATGGTTTGCTATAGAGTGATAGATGAACTGGTGAAAGCACCTGAAAATATAGGATATTATTTCATGCATTGAACCTGAATACCAGTATTACTAACTTTGGGGTGAATGAAGCTAAACTGTGAAAAATCTTACTTAGCAGTATCAACCTACTTGAAAAATTTAAAAACACTGAAAATGAGTCAAATTGTAGACTTAATTGACAAAGTGCTGATACTCATCTAGAATGACACAGAATTCAAAACATAAACAACAACAAAAAAGGTTTTGAATAATAATACTGAGAAATAGTATAACTTGGAGTTTCCATGAATGAGGTTGGGAATTAAGAATGCCTGGAGCACAAGCTGTTCTGGGTGTAGCATCATACTCTTTAAAATAGGACTGGTGACAGTATCTATAGTTATAGGAATTTTTACAATTACAAAATGAGGTGTAAAGCATTTAGAATGCTATCAGACATTTATTAACACTCAACACATAAGCCATTATTGCTTTTTACCCTGGTTTAGCGATATGTTATTTTCTGCCTTGTTTATATACATTCCTTCATCCTAATTCTCATAAAAACTTTTATTAACAAGATATTAATCAGCTGATAGTTCACCACACAATTCAAATAATTGCACTTCAGCATTCAATAGGAGTGTTTTATGTATACATCTCATTTTGTCACACAAAACACTATAAAGATGTGTACTCACTAGTCAATACTCAATAAAATTAATATTTTTATTGCTTTAACAAGGACATTCTTATGTGAAAATGGCTTTTTGTTTCCTGTGAGTGCATAGAGGTTAAAAAAATATATAATGCCTACAAGTACAAAGTGTGACACTGCTTTCATTTAGGTAGTTTTACCCACTTTGATTTCTTGGGTATATAGTCAGAAGTGGAATTGCTGGATAATACAGTAATTTTATTTTTAATTTTTCAAGTAACTGCAATGCTATTTTTCACAGTGGCTATACTATTTGGATTTCCATCAGCAGTACACAAGTGTTCCAGTTTCTTTACATCTATCCTGGAGAATGACCTATGTACACTTGAGAAGACTGTGTATTCTGTTGTTGGGCAGTGTTCTGTATATATCTATTAGATCTAGTTGGTTTATTGTATATTCCAAGTCCTCTATTTCTTACATCTGGTTTTCTGTCTATTATTGAGAGTGGGGTATTGAAGTCTGCTATTATTATTGTTGAACTGTCTGCTTCTCCCTTCAATCCTGTCCATTTTTGCTTCATATATTTTGAAGGTCTATTATGAAATACATAAATTTTTATAATTCTTATATCTTCTCTCTGTATTGAAACTTTTACTAATATATAATCTACTTCCTTGTCTCTTGTAATTATTTTTATTTAAAGTCTATTTTTCCTGACATTGGTATAACTTTTCCTGCTCTCTTTTGGTTGCTATTTGCACTGAATATCTTTTTACTCCCTTCTATTTGTATCTTTGGATCTGAAGTGAGTATGTTGTAGACAGAAGACAGTTGGGTTACTTTTTAAAATCCATTCTTCCAATCTCTACCTTTGATTAGAGAGTTCAAACCATTTATATTTATAGCAATTACTGATAAGGAGGGACTATGTTCAATTTGCTACTTGTTTTATATATGCTTTATAGATTTTTTGGTCTTACTTCCTGCATTACTTGTCTTCCTTTTGGTTCAATTGAGTTTTTCTAGTAGAATTTCATTTTCTTCTCATTTCTTTTCATGTACATTCTATAGTTATTTTCCTTGTGGTTACCTAGGAATTACAGTTAACATCCTAAAGTTAAAACACACTAATTTGAATTTATTACAACTCAGTTTCAACAACATAAACATTCTGCTTCTATAGAGCTCCATCCTCACCTCCATTTACTTACTGACGTCACGAAATTTCATCTTTATATATTTTATGTCCAAAAACAGAGTAATATCTATTTTATGTATTATTTTCTAAAAGCAAAGATGAAAAAAAAATGGAGTTGTAAACCAAAATTAAAATACTAGTTTTTTTAATTGTCCAGTTAGTTTTATCACAAATCTTTATATATTCTCCCAGTTTTAAGTTACTCTTTGTTATCCTTTCATTTCAACTTGAAAGACTCCCTTCAGCTTTTCTTACATGACAGATCTAGTGGTAATAAACTCCCTTAGCACTTGTTTATCTGAGAATGTCTTAATTTCTCCCTAATATTTGAAGGGCAGTTTGCCAGATAGAGGGTTTTGGTTGATAGAGGGTTTTTTTTTTGTTTATATATAAGTGATCCATTCAAAAAGTCTCCAACTGTTGGATTTCTAGATGTTTTACATGTTTTTACTATTATAAACTACACCAAAAAAAAGCCATTCTGTAAATGTTGCCTTCTTTTCTGATATCATCTTAGGACACATTGATAAAGAAATATAAAACAAGGTATATCAAATCATAATTCTAATCCATTACTCTAGCATAGGTTTTGATATAAAACCTTATCCTTTTTGTTTTACTTTTTGTTTTTTATCAGTTCATTGTGATTTTTATTGAAGTATAATTAACACACAGTGTTACATTAGTTTCAGGTCCACAACACATTGAATAAACAATCCTATACATTACTCAATGCTCACTTTGATGAGTGTAATGATCATCTATCACCAAATGACATTTTAGAGTCTTATCGACTACATTCTTTATATTGTATTTTTCATTGCCATGACTTATTTATTTTGTAATTGGAAGTTTGTACCTCTTAATCCCCTTCGTCTATTTCACTCGTCACCGTACACACTTCCCTCTGCAAAGCACCTGTTTGTTTCCGTATTTAAGGGTTTTTCTTTTTTTCTTTTTTTATTCCTTTTGTATTTTTTCAGCATTAAAATAAATCTTTTATTCTACCAAAGTTTAGTAAAGGTCAAATGAGATTGCATTAATTCTGTTGCAATGTGTCAGCAAAAACGTGACTTAAAATAATGATTGTTTCTGTCTCATAACATTTTCATGGGTAATTGATAAAAACAAGTAGGTTAAATAAATAAAAGGGTTTATCACTTTCAAAATCTTCGGTAAACTGAAATTTTAAAATTGTACTAAGTTAAATGATAAATTTGGTTGAATTCATGAGATATCTAAGTCTTTTCCCAGTAAGATAGATCATTAAAGCATTAGTTACTGAACAGAGGTGGTTTATCTGCTTTGTCTTTCTTTCTTTCTTTCTTTCTTTCTTTCTTTCTTTCTTTCTTTCT
>NW_023270377.1:40987926-41016115 GCF_011800145.1 Mirounga leonina | reverse complement strand
CTTTCTTTCTTTCTTTCTTTCTTTCTTTCTTTCTTTCTTTCTTTCTTCTTTCTTCTTTCTTTCTTTCTTTCGTTTCAGAGGTAGAATTTAATGATTAATCGGTTGCATATAACACCCAGTGATCATTACATCAAGTGCCCTCCTTAATGCCCATCACCCCATTATCCTCTCTGCCCACCCAACTTCCCTCCAGCAACCCTCAGTTTGTTTCCTGGAGTTCAGTGTCTCTTATGGTTTGCCTCCCTCTCAATTTTCATCTTACTTATTGTTCCTTCCCTTCTCCTGTGTTCATCTGTTTTGTTTCTTAAATTCCACATATAAGCAAAATCATATGGTATTTGTCTTTCTCTAACTGACTTACTTTGCTTAGCATAATACCATCTAGTTCCATCCACGTCATTGCAAAAGGCAAGATTTCATTCTTTTTGATGGCCAAGTAATATTCCATTGAATGCACACACACACACACACACACACCCCACATCTTCTTTGTCCATTCGTCTGTCGATGGACATCTGGGCTCTTTCCATGGTTTGGCTCTGTGGACATTGCTGCTATAAACACTGAAGTACATGTGCCTCTTCAAACCACTATGTTTGTATCCTTTGGATAAATACCTAGTAAAGCAATTACTGGGTCATAGGGTAGCTCTATTTTTAACTTTTTGAGGAACCTCCATACTGTTTTCCAGCATGGTTTGCATTTTCACCAACAGTGTAAAAGGGCGTCCCTTTCTTCACATCCTCGCCAACATCTGTTGTTCCCTGAGTTGTTAATTTTAGCCATTCTGACTGGTGGGAGGTGGTATCTCATTGTAGTTTTTATTTGTATTTCCCTGGTGTCAAGTGAGGTTGAGCATTTTTTCCTGTGTCTTTGGCCATTTGTATGTCTTCTTTGGAGACATGTCTATGCATGTCTTCTGCCCATTTCTTGACTGCCCATATCTTGACTGGGTGTTGAGTTTGATAAGTTTTTTTATAGATTTTGGATTCTAGCCCTTTATCTGATAAGACATTTGCAAATATCTTCTCCTATTCTGTCGGTTGCCTTTTAGTTTTGTTGACTGTTTCTTTTGCTGTGCAGAAGTTTTTATCTTGATGAAGTCCCCATACTTCATTTTTGCTTTTGTTTCTCTTATGTTTGGAGATGTGTCTAGCAAGAAATTGCAGAGGAGGTCAAAGAGGTTGCTGCCTGTGTTCTCTAGAATTTTGATGTATTTCTGTCTCACATTGAGGTCTTTCATCCATTTTGAGTTTATTTTTATGTACTGTGTAAGAAAGTGGTACACTTTCATTCTTCTGCATGTGGCTGTCCAATTTTCCCAACACCATTCATTGAAGAAACTGTCTTTTTTCCACTGAAGATTCTTTCCTGCTTTGTCAAAGATTAGTTGACCATAGAGTTGAGGGTCTATTTTTGGGTTCTCTATTCTGTTCCATTAATCTATGTGCCTGTTTTTGTGCCGGTACCATATTGTCTTGATGATGACAGTTTTGTAATAGAGCTTGAAGACCAGAATTGAGATGCCACCAGGTTTGGTTTTCTTTTTCAACATTCCTTTGGCTATTCAGGGTCTTTTCTGGTTCCATATAAATTTTAAGATTGTTTGTTCCAGCTCTGTGAAAAATGTTGATGGTATTTTAATAGGGATTGCATTAAATGTGTAGATTCCTTTGGGTAGTATAGACATTTTAGCAATATTTGTTCTTTCAATCCATGATCATGGAATATTTTTCCATTTCTTTGTGTCTTCCTCAATTTCTTTCAAGAGTATTCTATAATTTTCTGAGTACAGGTCCTTTGTCTCTTTCGTTAGGTTTATTCCTAGGTATCTTATGGGTTTTGGTGCAATTGTAAATGGGATTGACTTCTTAATTTCTCTTTCTTTTGTCTCATTGTTAGTGTATAGAAATGCAACTGATTTCTGTGTATTGATTTTATATCCTGCCATTCTGCTGAATTCCTGTATGAGATCTAGCAATTTTTTTGTGTAGAGTTTTATAGGTTTTCCACATAGCATATCATGTCATCTGCAAAGAATGAGAGTTTAACTTCTTCTTTGCCATTTTGGATGCCTTTTATTTCTTTTTGTTGTCTGATTGCTGAGGCTAGGACTTCTAGTGTTTTGTTGAACAACAGTGGTGACAGTGGACATCCCTGTTACATTCCTGATCTTAGGGGAAAAGCTCTCAGTTTTTCCCCATTGAGAACAATATTCACTGTGGGTTTTTCATATAGGGCTTTTATGATATTGAGATATGTTCCCTCTATCTCTACACTGTGGAGAGTTTTAATCAAGTAAGGATGCTGTATTTTGTCAAATGGTTTTTCTGCATCAACTGAGAGGATCTTATGGTTCTTGTCCTTTCTAATATTAATGTGATGGATCAAATTGACTGATTTGCAGATGTTAAACCACCCTTGCAGCCCAGGAATAAATCCCACTTGGTCGTGGTGAATAATCCTTTTAATGTACTGTTTTATCCTACTGGCTAGAATTTTTGTATTCATGTTCATCAGGGATATTAGTCTGTTTTCTTTTTAGTGGAGTCTTTGGTTTTGGGATCAAGGTAATGCTGACCTCATAGAAAGAGTTTGGAAGTTTTCCTTCCATTTCTGTTTTTTGAAACAATTTCAGAAGAATAGGTATTAATTCTTCCATAAATATTTGATATAATTCCCCTGGGAGGCCATCTGGCCCTGGACTCTTGTTTGTGGGGAGATTTTTGATTACTGATTCAGTTTCTTTGCTTGCTATGGGTCTGTTCAGGTTTTCTATTTTTTCCTGTTTCTGTTTTGGTAGTTTATATGTTTCTAGGAATGCATCCATTTCTTCCATATTGCCTAATTTTTTGGCATATAATTACTCATAATATTATCTTATAATTGTTTGTATTTCTGTGGTGTTGGTTGTGATCTCTCATTTTTCATTTATGATTTTATTTTTGGGGGGGCCTTTGTCTTTTCTTTTTGATAAGTCTGGCTAGGGTTTTATCAATCTTATCAATTCTTCCAAAGAACCAGCTTGTAATTTCATTGATCTGCTCTACTGTTTTTTGTTTTTTTTAATTCTATATCATTGATTTCTGCTCTAATCTTTAGTATTTCTCTTCTCCTGCTGGACTTAGGCTTTATTTGCTGTTTTTTATCCAGCTCCTTTAGGTGCAAGGTTAGGTTGTGTATTTGAGACCTGTCTTGTTTCTTGAGAAAGGCCTGTATTGCTATATATTTCCCTCTTAGGACTGCCTTTCCTGCCTCCCAAGAGTTCTGAACTGTTGTGTTTTCATTTTCATTTGCTTCCATGTGTTTTTTTTAATTCTTTAATTTCCTGGTTGACCCATTCATTCTTTATTAGGATGTTCTTTAACCTCCACATATTTGTGTTCCTTCCAAATTTTTTCTTGTGGTTGACTTCAAGTTTTAAAGCATTGTGGACTGAAAATATGCATGGTATAATCTCAATCTTTTTGTACCAGTTGAGACCTGATTTGTGACCTAGTATGTGATGTATTCCAGAGAATGTTTCATGTGCTCTCAAGAAAAATGTGTATTCTGCTACTTTATGATGAAATGCTCTGAATAGATCTATTAAGTTCATCCGGTCCAGTATGTCATTCAAAGCCCTTGTTTCCTTGTGTATCTTCTGCTTTAATGATCTGTCCATTGTTGTGAGTAGGGTGTTAAAATCCCCTAGTATTATTGTAATGTTATCAATGAGTTTCTTTAATTTTTAAATTAAATTTTAATTAAATTTTTAAATTTTCTTTAATTTTGTTATTAATTGTTTTATATATTTGGCTCTCCCAAGTTAGGGGCAATAATATTTACAATGTTTGATCTTGTTCAATACACCCTTTTATTATGATATAGTGTTCTTCTTCATCTCTTCTTGGTCTTTGGTTTAAAATCTAGTTTATCTGTATAAGGATTGCTATTCCAGCTTTTTTTTTTTTTAATGTCCATTAGCATGATAAATGGGTCTCCATTTTCTAGTCTTTTCTATGCTTTTCTCAAGCCCAGCTAGTATCTTTATAATCATTGTTTTAAATTCTAGTTCAAACATCCTTATATCTGTATTGATTAAATTCCTGGCAGTGAGTACTACCTCTTGTTCTTTCTTTTGAGGTGAATTTCTCCATCTCATCATTTTGTCCAGAAAAGATAGTAGAAAGAAAGAGAAAAGACAACAATAGCAACAACAGAAAAAAAGAAAAAAAGAAAACAAAATAAGAAAAAAATCAAACAAGAAACACACAGAACAAAACAAAAAACTAGATCCTGAGTATGTTTTGGTCTGTTTGTTAGAAGAAACTAGATCCAAGATAAGAAAGAGAGAAAAACTTTATATACAAAAATAAAATAAAATATTACATAATAAAATAAAATATATACACTAAAATAAAATAAAATAAAATGAAAGGAAATGAAAAATAACATATATATAATATATAAATAAAAATTAGAAAAGAATAAAAAAGTAATTGAAAAAAATAAGATAACAGCCGAAAAATAAAACTGAAAGACTAAAGAATAAAACAAAACAAAACAAAACAAAAACCTGCAAATGCTACATACTGTTTTCCCCAAGAGTTGAAGCTTTGCAGTTCTCTATGATTAGTAAACTTGGTGCTGGCCAGTTGTTCCTGCTGGTCTTCTGTGGCAGGGGCCTGTTGCACTAATTCTCAGGTGTCCTTGCCCTTCTGGAAATGCACCTCCCTTGTCAAGGGGCTGGCCTCAGTGTAAGTGGCTCCAGATTGCACTATGTGGCAGTTTTGCTCCCTGAAGGCCTTCAGCATTGATGTGCAGAAGTAAAATGGCAGCGCCCTGCTCTCTAGCCTTGGAGCTGAAAGCATGCTCCCCACTCTTCAGTGAGCCCTCACAGAAAAGCAGTCAGTCACTCTTGTCTCCTGGTTTCTGTCTGCACTCTGTGTTCACCCAGTCTGTGACCCAGTGTTTTAATCTCAGGCACACAATGAGTTTCAAGGCTCCAAATTTTATAGACTCCTACAGCACAAATCTGTGCTGTTCTTCCCAGGGGATGGCGGGGGTGGGGGGGTGGGGGGAGAGGGGAGGTGGTGGTTCTCACCATGCCTCTGCCTTTTTGCTAGGCCCTGCCAGGAAAGAGGTCACAGGACTGTGCAGTGGTTCCCACTTTACCGCAACACAGCAGAAAGCCAGCACCTAGACTCATAGTTTCAACAGGCTTCCCCACTCTGATGCCTGGGAACTCTGCCGCATTCAGGCACCCCTGTTCTTCTTGTGATCCTAGGGATCATTAGACCATTTTGTCCCACCTGGGATTCTGCTCTGCTTTGCCACCTGAGCCCTTTTAAGCCAGGGACGTCCCCATTGTAGCAGGCTTCTAAAAGTTCCAATTTTGTACTCCGCTGCTTATAATGCTTTGCAGTAGCCTCCTTAAGCCAGTTCCCTCCCCTCCGCCAAATCCTCCGATATATTGCTCCAGATTCAAGTCTCCGCACCTCCTGCCTTCCAAAAAGTAGTCACTTTTCTATTTGTAGAATTGCAGCATTTCTTTTCTCAGATCCCCAATTGATTTTGCGTGTTCACAATGATTTGATAACTATCTAGATGAATTCCAGGGACCAGATGAACTTAGGGTCCCCTACTCCTCTGCCATCTTAACCTGCTTTTTCTTCTGTTTTGTTTTTTAAGTTCCACATGTGAGTGAAATCATATGGTATTTGTCTTTTTCTGGCTGACTTATCTCAAATAGCATTATACCCTCTAAGTCCATCCATGTTGCAAGTCACAAGATCTCATTCTCCTTTTTTATGGCTGAGTAACCCCTCCCCCCACCCGGTGTGTGTGTGTGTGTGTGTGTGTGTGTGTGTGTGTGTGTATCTCATATCTTTATCCATTCATTTACTGATGTAAACTTTGGTTGCTTTCATATCTTGGCTAGTGTAAATAACGCTGCAATAAACATAAGGGTACATATATCTTTTTGAAGTAGAGTGTTTTGTTTTGTTTTGAGTAAATACTCTGTGTTAGAATTACTATATCACATGGTATTTCTATTTTTAATTTTTTTAGGAAACTCCATACTGTTTTCCATATGGCTGCACCAATCTTCATTCCCACCAACAATGTACATGGCTTTCATTCTTAGCATATCTGCACCAACACTTGTTATTTCTTATCTTTTTTATTTTAGCCATTCTCACAGGTGTAAGATGATATCTCATTGTGGTTTGGATTTGCATTTCCCTGATGATTAGTGAATTTGAGCATCTTATTCATGTGGCCATTGGCCATTTGTATATCTTCTTTGGAAAAATGTCTATTTTTAAAATAAACATTTAAAAAAATCAGATTGTTTGCTTTTGGGGTGTGGAGTTGCATAAGTTCTTCATATATATTTCATATACTAACCCCTTATGGGATATACTGTTTGAAAATATCTTCTTCCATTCGGTAGACTGCCTTTTTGTTTTGTTGATGGTTTCCTTCACTGTGCTAAGCATTTTATTTTGATGCAGTCTTAATAGTTTATTTTTATTAATTTATTTCTTTTATCTGAGGAGATAAATCAAGAAAAATATTTCTACAACTGATGTTCAGGAGATTACTGCCTTTGTTTTTTTTCTAGGAGTTTAATGGTATCAGGTCTCACATTGAGGTCTTTAATCCATTTTGAATATATTTTTGTATATATTTGAGTATATTTGTGTAAGAAAGTGGTCCTATTTCGTTCTATGCATGTAGTTGTCCAGTTTCCCCAGAAAAGACTATCATTTTCCCATTGTATATTCTTGCATTCTTTGTCATAGATTAACAGATCACTGAAGCATGGGTTTATTTCTGATCTCTCTATTCTGTTTTATAGACCTATGTGTCTATTTTTGTGCCAGTACCATACTGTTTTGATTACTACAGCTTTATAATATAACTTGAAGTCTGGAATTGTGATACCTTCTGCTTTGTTCTTCTTTCTCAAGATTGCTTTAACTGTTGAGGGTCTTTTGTGGTTCCATATGAATTTTTATATTATTTGTTCTAGTTCTGTGAAAATGCTGTTGATATTTTCATAGGGATTGCATTAAATCTGTAGATTGCTTGGGTAGCATGGGAATTATTAACACTATTAGTTCTTTTAATCCATGAGAATGGAGTATTTTTCCATTTATTTGTGTCATTTTTAATTTCCTTCATCCCTGTTTTATAGTTTCCAGAGTACAGGTCTTTCACTTCCTTGCTTAAGTTTATACCTGGGTATTTTATTCCTTTTGGTACAATTGTATGTGGGATTTTTTTTTTTTTAATTTCTCTTTCTGTACTTCATTATTAGAGTATAGAAATGCAACCAATTTCTGTATATTAATTTTGTATCTTGTGGGTTCACTGAATTCACTTACCAGTTCTAATAGATTTTGGTGGAGTCTTTAGGATTTTCTGTATATGGCATCATGTCAATTGCAAATAGTAAAAGTCTTATTTCTTCCTTTCCAATGTGGATGCCTCTTTTTTCCTTGTCTGATTGTTTTGTTGTAGTTAGAACTTAAAGTACTATGTTGAATAAAGTGGTGAGAGTAGACATTTTTGCTTGTTCCTGATCTTAGAGGAAATGCTCTGTTTTTCACCATCAAATGTGACATTAGCTCCAGGTTTTTCCTACATGATCTTTATTATGCTGAGGTACATTCCCTCTAAATCTACATGTTGAGAGTTTTTATTATAGATGGATATTGTCTATATAATAGACAAATGGTCACTGAGATCCTTCACTCTTCTCAAATCTGGTGAGTATCTTTATGACCATTACTTTGAATTCTTCTTTATCAGGCTTATTGCTTATCTCTATTTCATTTAGCTCTTTTACTGTGATTTTGTCCTATTTTCTCATTTGGGACATAGTCCTCTGTCTCATTTTGTCTAACTCTCTGTTTTTGCTTCTATATATTCAGAAGGTTAACTACATCTCCTGATCTTGAAAGTAGTGGCATTATGAAGAAGAGGTTCTGTGCTGTCCTCTAGCGGTATCCCCCTTGGTCACCAGAAGCAGATGCTCCTGGGGTGTCTCTTATGTGTGCTGTGTGTGCCCTATTCTTGTGGCTAATCCATGTTTGCCTTTAGTCCAGTAGGCTGAAATGGCCCACTTTGCCTGCTGTGAATACCCTGGGCAGGGCTTGGTCCCTGCACTGTTAAGGGGCCTGTCAGAGGCTGCTGTGGGCTTACAGTTGAGTGTTATCAGTGATCAGGCTAGCAGTCTCTACTCAGTCTATCTGCAACAGTTGTGTGTGTACTGAACTGCAATGCACTCTTACTGTGCTACCTTCTGACAGGCTTTTGTTGGTGAGGGGCAGCAGTCAGACCAGGTGACTTCCCTGTTGCACTGAACTGCAGGGTGCTGTCCCTGTGTTAGTGTGTGGGATGATCTCACTCTTTTCTTGGAGCAGGAGTCACTTTATAGCAGGAGTCACTGCTCCCTGCTGGGGCTGCTTGCAGGGAGTGTCAGGGCAGGAGCTGCTTTGGAGAGATGCCTGCCAAGTGGGGTAGATTGGGGTAGATCTCCTGGGGTCAAGTCCACAGGAGAATGTGGGATGAGACATGCAGTGCCAACAGATAGGGGAGAGTGTTAGCACTAGTTCCTGAATGTGTCCAGTCATCTAGTTGAGGAAGAAGAAAATGGCAATAACAAGCACTTTTGTTCGTGCTAGCTAAAGATCCTTATCCCCTCAGTGCACATTCAGAGACTAGTAAATAAATCTCCTTCACATATACCCCAGGTGCTTTTCAAATTGCTGCCGCTATGCTGTGTCTCAGCCAGGTTATTTGTTATGCTGGCTCTTTAAGGGTGGGGAGTCAGTTTCTTATTCCTCTTTAGTAATCCATGAGCTAAGCTTGCTGTATTTAAAGTACCCTGAACTAAGCCCCACCGATTTAAAAAACTCTCAAAGTTAAGCCCCACTGGTTTTAAAAGTTAAATGTTATGAGAACTTGGGTCCCCTGTGCCTTGATGCCAGGGATGGGTTCTGATCCTCTTGTTTCTTCATCCTTGTGATTTCATTCCCATTTGTGGTTAGTATCCCCGAGTGTTTGGTTCCCAACCATGTCTCTGCCTCTCCTACCCTTCTCAATGTGTCCTCCTCTCTGTGATTAACTGTGGAAGGTCTATTCTGCTAGTCTTCAATTACTTTTTAAAGTTAGTTGTATAAATATAGCTGTTAATTCAGTGTGTCTGTGAAAGGAGGTGAGGTCAGAATCTTCCTACTATGCCATCTCTTGACCTCCTCCTGGTCCCTGAAACCTTATGTTTTAATTTATAATTTTAGATTAGTTGTACTCATTACTACAGGAGGAATTTGGTAGACAGCATTCTAATTTTGAAATTGGTGTGTTCTTGAAAATTTTTTGTTATTTCTATTTTCATTATGAATTTATAAGAATTTTTATAGTCAAATAACAGACTGACTTTTGCAAACATTTTTATGGATATAAGAAGTGTGCATGCATTTTAATTGCTGCATACAAAATTCTATACGGTTCTATTTGAATGAGCTTGTTGATTATTCAAATTCTCTATTTCCTTGCTCAGTTAGTTCATTTTTAGCAAACACACACAGAATGAAATACTTTGATATTGTTTTTATAGGGGGAAAACTATAAATGAATTGTGATATATACATACTATGTAAAATTCTGAAGGCATATTTCAAAAGTGTTTGTCTTGTATAATTTTATTTTTACCCAAATGTGAATCAAATAGAGAGCTGCCCAAAGAGATACCCAGGGATATATGCAGAAGATCACTCCCACCCTGCTTCTGAGAATTTAACAGTTTAGCAGAGTATTGATAAATGTATGCATATAAGGAAACTTCCTGGGACTAGGAAAAGAACCATCTGAGAGAATTAGAGGGAACAGCAATCATTGTCACACAAGGCTGGGAATAGTGCCTGTTTACACCAGACAGGACAGAAAACCCAATAATTCAAGGGGACACTGCATAAAGTACTCAGATGGGTATTCCTTTATTGTGTAGAGTAACACACCCTAGACTGAGAACTTCTCTAGTTCCACCCAACACATTTTAAAAGCAAGACCAAAATTTATCAAAATATCCTAGTGACTTAACTGTGTCCAGACTAAAACTCAAGAATAATAATTAAAAAACTCCACCAAAACAGTGTAATTCACAATGTCTGATATCCAAAGATAATCAGGCATGCAAAGGAGGAAATGTGACATGCAAAGGAGAAAAATAAATCCATCCAAAAGAGTCCAAAGCTAATATGGATGTTAGAACTAGAGAAGGGTGTTAAATGCATTATAATAGCTGTATGCCTTCTTTTCAAAAAGATAAGTAGTCACATGGAAGACATTATTTTTTAAGACCAAAATCATACTAGTAGAAGTGAAAAACTACAATGACTGAGATGGAAATACACTAGATGTACTTAATAGCAGATTAGATATAGCAGACAAAAAGATTAGTGGACTTGATAAGTGAATCGATAATTTCACTCTTCAATTTAAACCTCCTCCAAAATGTACATATGTTCACCAAAAAACGTACAAATATACTCATGGCAGCAGTATCTGTAATAACCCCCACAACCAAATGCCCATAAATATTAAAGTGGATCAATAAATTATGGTGCATTTACACAATAGAATAACAAAGAAATGAAAGTGAGCAAAAATATTAATTTCTAATAGCATGAATTAATCTCACAATGTCATCAAAAGTATCCAGATACAAAACAATGCATACAGTGTGATGCTATTTATATGAAGCTGGAAACAGGCAAACTACTTTTTAGTAGTAGAAATCAGAGTAGGGAACACATTTGAGAGGTCAAAAATGGGAAGCTACTATGCCGGAAAAATTCTATTTCTTGATATAATTGATGGTTGCATGAGTGTGATTATTGTGACGAAGCTGGATTCTAGGGTATTTCTGCAGATGGGTGAGAGCCATGTATAGCTAAAAATGAGAAGTGAAAAAATATGCTAGTGCCAGGAATTGAAAAGCCTTTTTCATTTCTCATAGATCTTTTGTTGGGAAAATGCAGAAGACACTCAATAGATACTTCTTGATTTTTTACCTGTCTTAAAAATTTTGTCAACCTACAGAAATATAAAATTTACTCCTCTGCTAAGGATATTGAGAGAATCTATAAAAATAAAGTTAGTGACATTTCTCTGAAGTTTTTATTTCACCAATAATATTTTTATTTTTGTGTCATCTTTCCATATTATGCATCATTCCTGTCTTTGAATGCCTTCATATTTTACATAAAAAAAATCAAATGCCATGCTTCATATCATTCCCACGGAAAGTTAGTGTCATTCAAAATTGTTCAGCGTCATATTTAGTTTGCTAGATTAAGAAAGATGATTAACTTTTGACAGGCCAAAATTTTGGGGTAGAAATTGTCAGCCTTTAAACTGCTAATTAAGTTAACATCTCCATCACTCTACATACCTTTTAGGAATGTGCTTATCAACAGTTCTATTTGCACTGCATTTGTCCAATTTATTATATTTTCCAATGTAATATGAATTGCGATTTTGGAATTGACTGACATTTCTACCCTGTTTCTGCTTTTGTGACAATGCTCACAATGCTTGACCCTAAAATTTCAACACTGTATTTTTTATCTGTAGATGTACAGATTCTTCTGGCTGAGTCATTTACTAACCTTTCCTCTCTGAAAAGGAACTTTTTGTATCGTTTTCTTTACACAATTATGAGAAAGTATACTTTTTTTTCCAAAATAGAACATATTATTAACCATGTGAATGACACTGATTCATCTAATTAATTTCTCCAAAAGTTGACTGCTATTATTTCTCAATGTGTTATTCTTAAGAAATTCAGACCACAAGTTGTTATTAATGAATTTATATACAATACATAAATTTATGTTTATCCCTGCTAACACACTACATATACAGGTACACATACATGTGCATGCACACACACACACCCACACTTTATGATAGTACCAGTGTAAATCTGCATGAAAATATTTTAGGTTTCTCCATTAGAATAAAATATACCTTTATATTTTCTTAAATGGGATGGTTTTGGAGAATATAATTTATGCTTTCTGATTCTATTTAAATAATTATGTAATCCTGAATGCTCAAAAGAATATTTTACTATTTTGTATATATAATAAATAATTATAGTGTGAAAGAATAGGAACTGAATTTTAATATATAACTCATGATCAACATCTATGTTATGCATCGTTACTTGGAGTGGTGCTTCTAGAATTTTGACACCAGCAGCAGCCTTAAAGATGATAAAGTTGTTACTGGAGTGCTTTTGTGTCCTGAGGAATTATTATCTAAGTTGGTGTTGCTATCAAGGCTGCATTTTTTTCCTAGTGACATTTCCCCTCTAAAAATTGGTATTTCCCAGGAACTTTTTTTTCAGTGACAGACTAAACATCTACTTGACCTGAAAAGTGTGAGACCCATTCCATTTTGCACCCCATCCAGTGCTTATTTTTCCATCAAAAATAGTAGATGTTTGAGTTAACATCTCTGAGTACCTCATCTTCAGAACTTATCTATAAAATGGGGACAGTGTCTTCTTTGCTGGCTTTGTAAACTGTGTTTTACTACTTATTTATTTTTATGTTAAAGGAAGATAATTAATATGAAAGTACATAAACCAGGTAAGTGTAATATACAAACAAATATTAATGAACTAGCTGGTGTCTGCATTCCAAAATATCAAATAATTGAGTCATTTTTAATATTCCTTCTTTTTTTTTTTTAAAGATTTTATTTATTTATTTGACAGACAGAGACACAGTGAGAGAGGGAACACAAGCAGAGGGGGTGGGAGAGGGAGAAGCAGGCTCTCCGCCGAGCAGGGAGCCCGATGCGGAGCTCGATCCCAGGACCCTGGGATCATGACCTGAGCTGAAGGCAGACGCTTAACGACTGAGCCACCCAGGCGCCCCTAATATTCCTTCTATAACTATATTATTTCTAATAATGGGGCAAGAGCACTGTTAAGCTGTCTGTTTTTTATGGTATATCTAGGGGGTTAAGCAGATACTGTACTTCAAAAAAAATAAATCTAATCAGGAACTCTTCAAAACCAGTCACAAAGTCTGTAGGCTGGTGTTAATATTTCTGTACTCCTCCTACTGAGTATCTTTTAGCACTTACAGGTTTAGATAGATATGTGGAATATCTTGTAATCCTTGGCTTCTCTGTTTGGTGTGTGTGTGTGTGTGTGTATCTCCTATAAACAAAGATAAAAAGGAACAAAGAAGGGGGTAAAGGAGAAGGTGTGCAGACACACTCATTAGTCAAATCTATTTATTTAGGGTTCTTGGTAACTTCAAAATCTCAACCAATGCACTATGCACTAGGATAGTTTCTCATCAGGAAACACTTTCTGTGTCTATTTGTCAGATACTTATTAGCCAGTTTCTTTGAGTTATTAATTCAATACATCCAAAGCCAACATTTAAGATTGAGTCATTTGTCTTTATAGTATCATTATAAGCAGTCAAATAACAAAATTACTTTGACAGCCTTAAGTGGCATTATTTTGGGGGGGTGGTTATACTTTTAGTTTCTAAAAAAATTTACATGCATTCATAGTTGTCCCTGAATGTTCCACTTGCCCACTCAAACATTCATTTGTGGGGGCATGATACAAGAGAGGATTCTGAGGAAGATGAACCCAAAACAAGTATTATATTCTAGGGAGATCTAATTCTCATATAATGTTTTAAAATGCACATTGTATTTGCTATCATCACCCCCAAAGAACCTCATGTACTATGTTAATATTTGCATATTAAAAAGTTCACTTTTCATGAGTGTCAGCCAGCCACAGTTTTTGATGACTTGGCAAAACAACTGCTTTTGTCTTAGAAAACTATATTTTCTGTAGAAGTCCCTTACCTTGTGGCTTTTTAATAACATCTTTGTAACAAGGAGTGGGGTGAGATTGCAAAAGAAGAGTTAGAGAAGTTTATTTATTTATTTTAATTTTTAAAATTTTATTGATTTGTCAGAGAGAGAGAGCACAAGCAGGGCAAGCAGCAGAGGAAGAGGGAGATGGCAGGACTCCATCCCAGGACCCGGGATCATGACCTGAGCTGAAGGCATACGCTTAACTGGCTGAGCCACCCAGGTGTCCCATAGAGAAGTTTAAATGTTAAGTTAAACACCCAGAAGCACAGCTTAAAATAGTGGTTTATTCACAGACCAATTTTTGATTCCTTCAATTACTAGTTGAAGGAACTTGGGCAAGTTATTTATCTTCTCTGTGTCTTTGCATCCCTATCTATAAAATGCTAACTCTACAAATGCTCAGAGGATATTAAGAAACTTATATAAATTATTATTTATAAGGTGCTTAGAAGAAAAGCATAGGTAAAAGTTATATATGAGCTTATTAAGTAAATCTGTTATATGCAAGTCATTGTTATCCTGAATCAACTGGTTTATGATGACTGTCTCAAATGGGGGAACATGCTACTCAAAAAGTATCATCTACATGTGAGTTTATTAATTCACTTTAGAATATATTATAACCTAGATTCATATTTTAATTTAAAGTCGTTGCTGAAGTTTAATTATGATAAAGGCATAGTAAATATTTCAACATAACATACTTTTAAAAGTAATGATAAAAAAATGGAGGAGTGCTATGTTTTTTTGTTTGTTGTTTTTTTGGTTTGGGGATTTTTTTGGAGGAAAGAATTCCCTTTCTAAATGCTAAGTAGCTGTGAGAAATTAATAAAACATTTATTCTACCTGGGTTTCCATCACTTCTTAGATAAAATAAGTGCTTGATTTGATGATCTTTAAAGTTACCTTTCCTTCGCGGTGCCTGGGTGGCTCAGATGGTTAAGTGTCTGCCTTTGGCTCAGGTTGTGATCCCAGGGTTCTGGGATTGAGCCCCGCATCAGGGTCCCTGGCTGGCAGGGAGCCTGCTTCTCCCTCTCCTTCTGCTGCTCCCCCTGCTTGTGCTCTCTCGCTCTCTCTGTCAAATAAATAAATAAAATCTTAAAAAAAAAATAAAGTTACCTTTCCTTCAAAAATTCTTGAAGTCTCTAATATAAGTATATACAGTTTGATAACTAAAATATTATTACTTTACTATAGATAATATTTTGGTAACTTAAAAATATTTTTAATTGGAAGGTTTATACCATAAAATATGTTTGATTTCATTGTAGAAGGCTGTCTACAGAACTTCTGAATTTTCCTTAATAAATCGAATAGAAAAATATTTAAAAAGCACATATCCATATCTTAGTCAATTATTATGTTAAAACTTATCTCTCTGATTAAAAAATATAAAGAAAATTTGGTAGAAAAATTGGTAAGATTGAGGAGAAAGAGAATCCTATATGCCACATTCTGAATTAAAACTGCATATTAAATACATTTTGGTCAACTTCTATAGCAAATGAATAAAGTAAAAAATACACATGGACTTAGTTGCCTGGGCCTGTATGCATTCCATACATATTCACTGAATCAAGTGGAGAAAAGTGAAAATATATTTTGTATACAACTATATATTGTATACAACTATATATATTGTATACAACTATAATAGATAAACAGTGCTCATAGACATCCAAATATTCTTTCCCCTTTCTTACTTTTATATCTTCAGCCAGTCCCTTCCTTTGAGTTACTCAGTGCAAGTTTATTGAAACTCCTACTGTATGCTAGAAAATGTACTTTCCTGAATAAATTTTGCCACCAACTACCAAAAAATATATAAATCTTCCTGTTTTTGAAAAATGCTCTATAATTATAAAATGCACAAAAAATAGCACTATTATTGCCATTGTGAATATTTTTCTCATCATTCTTTTTTTTAATTTTTTTTACTAACATATAATGTATTATTTGTTTTGGGGGTCTTATTATCATTCTTATTCCATTGCTATTAACTGGTCTCTTATCATTTTGAAATAAAACACCTGTAGAAACTCACTAATAATATACTATATTGTGACACACAATATAGTACATTTTTCATATTTATTTAACATTTAATGTGCTTCTGCTGTGTTTTCTGAACTGTAGTGTAGATTGTCTCAGTGAAGAAAACATGCTGCTCATGACACTATATGTTACAAGTATTTGGCATGTGCCTTGTATACCTAATATAAGCTTAATAAATCTATATTTTATTTATTTATTTATTTTTTAAAGATTTTTTACTTATTTATTTGAGAGAGAGAGAATGAGAGACAGAGAGCATGAGAGGGAGGAGGGTCAGAGGGAGAAGCAGACCCCCCGCTGAGCAGGGAGCCCGATGCGGGACTTGATCCAGGGACTCCAGGATCATGACCTGAGCCGAAGGCAGTCGCTTAACCAACTGAGCCACCCAGGCGCCCAATAAATCTATATTTTATTTGCAACATAGTTTCTGTGCTATATAATTTCATTGAAATTAATTAAATTAATTATATTCATTTCATATGTTTTTACTACCTCCAGCGCACACATACACATACACTCCCACACAAAGTTTTCCAAATAAAGAGAAATTAGTAGTATGGCATCATGCATATAGTAAATTTTTAATGTATGCTTATTAAATTATTGATGCATGAAAAGCTTATAAAACTAATTCATGATGTTATAGATTCTGACCCCCATATTCTTAACTTCTGTTATACTTTATTGGAGATATTTTATTCTATGGGAAAAAGTGATTAAAAGCATGGATTCTAAACAAGTCTATCTGTATTAAAACCTGAGCTCGCTACTTACTTAACTATCTATGCTTTTGTTTCCTCATCTGTAAGCGGAGATATAAGATGTTATTTTATCTTATTATATTGTTAAAGAGATTAAGAGTTAATATTTGTAAAGCATTTAGAACTGAGTCTGCAACTTAGTAGGCATCCCAAAGTGTGCTTTATATAAAAGTAAATAAAAAGAGTATGCATTTTAAATTCAGATATAAACATATTTAAATCTATTTTTTTTTCACTTAGCTCTATTACCTAAGAATGATCAGTTAATCTTTCTGATCTTTTTATTCATAAAAGAATCCTATCTGTATGTTTCAAACTTCTCAAAAACTTACCTTGAATTATGGGAAACCTATAAAAAATATTCATTTAAAGCCATCAGATAATGATCAGGAAAGTAAGTAGCAGGAAGTAAGTTGGAGGACAAAGTAGGTTTTTTTTTTTTAAGATTTTATTTATTTGACAGAGAGAGACATAGTAAGAGAGGGAACACAAGCAGGGGGAGTGGGAAAGGGAAAAGCAGACCTCCCGCAGAGCAGGGAGCCCGATGTGGGGCTCGATCCCAGGGTCCTGGGATCATGACCTGAGCCGAAGGCAGGCGCTTAATGACTGAGCCACCCAGGTGCTCCGAGGACAACGTAGGTTTAGGAAAATGAACTTAACATTTATGGTCTTTTTTTTTTTTTTTTTTTGCCTAGAGAAATTTGAAGATTTCAGAACAGACAGTTCGAGAGTCTGGGATAAAGATCATAACTTTTGGCTGCCTCATCAGGTGCAGTAACAATGTTTGGATGTTGCTCCCTGTCAGAATATGAGCAAAATGGCTCCCCCCTCAGAGTTTGAGTATCCTGGAAGCAGAAAATTACCTGCAGAAGCTGTATTGCATCTTCAAATTTTTTGAGTCCCTGAAAGTATGTTTCTCTGTTGAAGAGGAAAATAACATTATTGGTCTGAAATTATTTCTACACTTATTAAAAATAAATGCCTAGCAAAAAAAAAAAAAAAATTGGGGCGCCTGGGTGGCTCAGATGGTTAAGCATCTGCCTTCGGCTCAGGTCATGATCCCAGGGTCCTGGGATTGAGTCCCGCATTGGGCTCCCTGCTAGGCGGGGAGCCTGCTTCTCCCTCTGCCTCTGCCTCTCTCTCTCTCTCTCTCTCTCTCTGACTCTCATGAATAAATAAATAAAACATTTAAAAAAATAAAAAATAAAAATAAAAAATATTCGGGTTCATATAAAAATAAGAGAACATGAAATAACAAGGAAAAAAACAAGCTATTGAAATAGGCCCTTTGGGAAGCCATATATTGAAATTATCAAGTAGGGGATTTAAAATATGTTTAATATGCATAAGCTAATAAAAGCTTGAACTGAAATATAAACAGTGGAAACTTCAAATGAACAAGTGAAAAAAAATAAATACAATCAACAAGTGAAAATTCTAAATTTGGTTATATGATAAACAAGATTTTGAAATCAAGATAGATATAAAATAAATTATATACAATTAAAAATATAGAGAAAAAATAAGAGGTCAAAAGTTATCCAGAATTAAACATTAGAGGACATAGAAATAAAAATAAAGGATTATACAAACAGAGAATATAATAACAAGGTCTCATGAATGTATTCATGGAATCCCAGAAGGAAAAATGTGAGAAAATGTATTAAAAAAATTGAACAAATAATACTGAGAACATTTCTAAACTAGTGAAAGATGTGTTAGTGGAGTTCTCCAGGGAAGCAGAACCAAGAGGAAATAGATGATTGATGAGAGAGAGAGAGAGAGAGAGAGATAATAAAGTAATTGGCCCAAATAATTATGGAGACTGAGAAATAAGCAAGCTGGAGGCCCAGGAGAGCAGATGTACAGTTCCAGTCTGACTGAAGATCTGAGAAGCAAAAGAGCTGATGGTGTTCCAGCTAGAGGTAGTCAGGCAGGAGGAGTTCTTTCTTTTCTTTTTCTTTTTTTTATTATGTTCAATTTCTTACTCAGGCTTTTAGTTCTATTTAGGTTGTTAATTAATTGGATAAGGCCCACCCACGTTAGGAGCACAAACTGCTTAACTCAACCTGTTGATTCAAATATTCATCTCATCAGGAGACACATTCATAGACACATCCAAAATAATGTTTGACCAAATGTTTGGGCACCCCATGACCCATTCAAGTTGACACATGAAATTAACCATTATGGACTTCAAGTCACAGATTCAAGAAGTCTGATAAACTGAAGAAAGATAAATTAAAAGATATTCAGAACTAGATACAGTTTAGTAAACTTGCTAAAAATCAAAGACAAATAGAACATTATAAAAGCAGCTAGACAAAAAAGACAGATTATACTCAAACAATTGGTAGCTGTCTTGTAAATAGGAACAATAGAAATTGGAAGACAATGGAATCATGTCTTCAGAAGACTACAAGGAAATAAGCCAACCAAGAATTTTAATATTTGAAAAAATATTATTCAAGAATGACAGTGGAAACTCTGGGAAGATGGTGGTAGTGATATCATAGTGTACCTGAATTTTCCTGTAAAACAGGGTAAACCATGTTAAAAAAACAAAATTGACATGGTCTTTCTATAAGTCTAAATTATATGACCTTTCTATGAATCTAAATATATGACAAAATATCAGCTGCTGTCTTGTACATACATTTTTTGTTGACCTTAAAACCTGGATAATCCATAAATTTCCAGCAGATATGTTTGGAAACCTCTGATAGACCATTGAGATTATCAGCAAAAGCTGTGAGGGAAATTGTCTCATTTAATTTGAGGGTGGTTATAGGGGTATCTGAGAAATTCTTAGAGAATTGGAGCGGATTGGGTGTCTAGAACCTGACCTTTTCAAACTGAAAAAAAAAAAGAAAAATGAATCTGGAGGGCATTGTACTAAGTGAAATAAGTCAGACAGAGAAATACTGTATGGTATCACTTATATATGGAATCTAAAACACTTTTTTTTAAAGCTGATTTCATAGAAATGGAATAAAATGGTGATTGTCAGGGGCTGGGTGTGGGGAAATAGAGGTCAAAGATGTAGGTACATACTTGGAAGACTAAGTTCTGAGGATCTAATGTATAGCATGGTGACTATAGTTAATAATATGGTATTGTATACTTGAAAGTTGCTGAAGAGTAGATCTAAAACATTCTCATCACACACACACACACAGTTAACTATGTGAGTTGATAGGTGTGTTAATTATCTTGATCTTGGTAATCATCCCACATTGTGTGTGTATGTGTGTATATCTCAAATCATCACATTGTACACTTTAAATATATACAATTATATTTGTCAATTATTCCTCAATAAATTTGTGAAAAATAAATTAGAGATGCATCATAGACCTAAATATAGAAGTTAAAGGTATAAAACCTAAGAGAATATCTTTATGATTTAGGATTTATAAAATATTTGTTGAGAAGACACACAAATCATTAAACATAAAAGGAAATATGGATTATTTGGACTTCATCAAAATTAAAAAAATAAACTGCTCATTATAAATATACACCATTAGGGGCACCTGGGTGGTTCAGTCAGTTAAGCATCTGCCTTTGGCTCAGGTCATGATCCCAGGGTCCTGGGATCGAGCCCCGTATCAGGCTCCTTGCTCAGTGGGGAGCCCACTTCTCTCTCTGCCTGCAGCTCCCCCTGCTTGTGCTCTCTCTCTCTCTCTGTCAAATAAACACATAAAATCTTATAAATAAATAAATAAATAAATAAATAAATAAATAATAAACACCATTAAAAAATGAAAGAACAGGTGTGCCTGGGTGGCTCAGTTCATTAAGCATCCAACTCTTGGTCTTAACTCAGGTCTTGAAGGGTCATGAGTTCAGGCCCCATGTTGGGATCCATTCTGGGTGTGGAGCCTACTTAAAAAGAAAATGAAAGAACAAATCCCAGGTTGAGGGAAAATTGCCATAATATATATAATTATAAAAGGACTTGACTTTAGTGTATATGAAATATACCTACAAATCTGTCATAAAGAAAAACAATCCAATTTTTTAAATGACTGAAAACTTGGACAGTTCAAAAATAAAAGATAAATGGCTAATAAACATGTAGAAGGTGCTCAACATCATTAGTTGTCAGGAGAATACAAATTAAAATTGACAAAAAGTATGACTTTATACCTTCTGGAATATCTAAGATTAAAAAGTGACATCAGCAATCGATGGCAAGAATGTAGAGGGGCTGCCACTCTCATATATTGTGAGAAGGAGTGTAAAACGATGCTGCCACTTAGAAAACTTTTTTAGTTTCTAATACAGGTAAACGTGCATACTGCATAACCCAGCATTTCTACTCATGGGTACTTCCCAAGGGGAAAAAACAAACAAACAAACAAAAAACATCTGTCCACAAAAGACTTGCACCTGAATGTTCATAGCAACCTTAATTATATTGTTCCAAACTGAAACATGCCAAATATCCACCAATAGATAAAAAGGTTAACAAATTGTGGTGTATTTATAAAATAGAATACTACCGAGCAGTAAAAAAGAGCAAACTATTAACACACACAACGTGATAATCTTACAAACATGTTTAGTGAAAGAAGCCAGACATAAAAGAGAATGTATTGTAAAATTCCATCTGGCATGCAAGTATGGGCTAAACTAATCTATGGTTATAGAAATAAGAAGAATGGTTGTCTGAGGGAGAAAGGGTTGGTGGTTGACCCAAAATTAAAAATTTTCTTAGGTGATGCAAATATGCTGTACCTTATTTAGGACATTAGTTTCAGTGGTATACACATGTATTAGAATTTGTCAAATCATACACTTAATAGCAATTCACTCAATGTAAATGGCTCTTCCTTAATTAACTAAGTCATTGTACTTAACCGAATTAATAATCTAAAGGAGAAAGTCATATGATTACCTCAGTGGTTGAAGAAAAAATCTTAATCAAATGTATCAATTTATGATAAACACTTATTAGTATACTAGGACTAGAGTGACACTTCTTTAATCTAATGAAGAAGTTGGCGATGAACATAATACTTAACGGTAAAGTTTAGAAGAGTTTCCCATTGAGTTCAAGAATGAGAAATTATCACCATTTTTATTTTATACTGCATCATAGTGTTCTAGCCAGTATGGTCTGGAAAAAAAAAAAAGAAGGGTAAGGAATAAACTCAATTTTGAACAACATGATTATGTTTATAAAAAATAGAAAAAGCTATTCCCAGCCAACGTTTTTATCAATAAGTCAGTTTAGCATGCTGAGCGGTACAATGTCAATATAAAAAGTTATTTTTATATTCTTGAGCACTCTGGCTGTACTAGTTATCAAAATTTATTATTAAGTGGCAGTCATTATGATATAATGGATACTGGGGACAATTTTGATCCACTAGGAGATATTTTGCAATATGTGAAAACACCTTGAATGTCTGAGGGCAAGGGAGTGTGAGAAGTAAGGATATAGTAGGTAAAGGTCAGAGATGTTGGTAAACATCCTAAAATTTACACACAATTTTCCCTGCATATGAAGAATTTTCCAGTCCAAAATGGCAATAGTACCAGTATTGAGAAATGTGGAATAAAGTATTCAGAAGGAGAACCATACATATTAGGATTAGTAGCTAACAAAGGTGGAAATGAAGAACACTTAAAAAAAAAAAAATCTCTCCAGTAAGTGGTATTATAACAATTGGAAATTCAAATCAATGACTTGATCCCTTATACCAAAATTAAATCAAGATGTCTTGAAAAATTATGAAATAATAATAGAGATTTTAGAAAATAAACTATGAGGAAATCTTTATGAAGACTTCATATGTAGGTTATAAATATCTTAATTATAGATGAAAAGACAGTAAATGTGACTACATAAGAAATTTTTGTTCATTCAAATGACATGGTTTATTGAAAAGTATATTGACACAACCACTCTAGGGGAAAAAAAAGAAGAGCAGAAATGCTGGGGTCAGAGGGACATCAATTGCAGATGTTCTGGTATGAGAGCAGGCTTGATGGATGTGAAGAACAGTAAAAATGCTTGATGAAGCAGATGTATGAAGAGAATAGTAGGGGGAATAGAAAATGAAATTAGAAAATATACAGTGAGCAGATCAAGAAAGCCAATTTTAAGCTTTTATAAGGATTTTATTCTGAAAGAGGAGTGCTGAGACTTTACCATTGGATTTAGCACCCCCTAAGTCATGGAAGTGTTAGAGATGTCTTAGCACAGTGGTGGTAGGGGGTGGTGTCCACCTGTGTTGGGGAAGGGAGAGTAAGGTTGTTGCAAAAACCTATTTGGAGATTCAAAAGGAATGTAAGAAACTAGGACAGTGACTACTGATGACTCTTCTAAGAATGTTTCATATAAGAGAAGTAGATAAATAGGGTCCTAGTTTAAGCTGGGAGGGGAAGGATTTTTTCATTTTTAATGGGAAAAATAACAGACCAGTCAGCATAGCTTTGGTATTCTCTGTCCACATTCAGCTGCAAATGTAAATAAATTGGGGAATTAAAGTTAGAATTAATAACAGTTTTCTTTTAGCCAACTACTTAAAAAAAAAAAACAAAGGTATACGTATTTTACGTTATATGTAAAACAAGTGAACAGTCTTTAAGGACACTGAAAAAGTGATTAATGGACTATGGGTTCTGGTGGGGCCAAGATATTCTTGATGTTGGAGTTATGGGATGGTACTGACTGAAAAGAAAATAAATGGTGGTTTGAGACGCTTGGAACTGAGATTTCAGGGGCACCTGGGTGGCTCAGTCAGTTAAGCGGCTGCCTTCGGCTCAGGTCATGATCCCAGGTCCTGGGATCGAGCCCCGCATCAGGCTCCCTGCTCGGCGGGGAGCCTGCTTCTCCCTCTCCCTCTGCCTTCCTCTCTGCCTGCTTGTTCTCTCTCTCTCTCTGTCTGTCAAATAAATAAATAAAATATAAAAAAAAAGAAAGAAATTGAGATTTCAGTGGTGTCACAGTTATTAGTAATGTTAAAATGTTTCATATTACAATAGAGAATGGAAATAAGAGACATGTGTGAAGAAAAGATCATTGCAAGAGGGGAAAGATTACCCTCTATCATTTCATGTTAGGGTCATTTATGAGAATACTGAAATTACTAAAACTGATGACAGAAGTAGTCTGAGGTGGTAACAATGAATCAGAAACTGAGATCTGCAAGTAGCTCAAAACGGGTCACAGATAGAGTAAAACTCAATAGTATAAAACTCCTAGAAGACAACATGTGAGACAACTAGATGACCTTGGGTATGGCGCTGACTTTTTAGATACACCAAAGGCATGATCCATGAAAGAAATAATTAATGAGCTGGACTTCATTAAAATTAAAAACTTCTGCTCTGTAAAAGACAATGTGAAGAAAATGAGATGACAGGCACAGATTGGGAGAAAATATTTGCAAAAGACACATCTGATAAAGGGCTGTATTTCAAAATATACAGAGAATATTTAAAATTCAGTAAACTAAGAGGAGAATCTCTCAACTTGAAAAAGACTGCTTCATATATACTCTTGCTTTCACAATATTCAACACTATACAGTTATTTTTCAGAAGTACAACTTTACTGGTAAAATTAAAATGCTGAGAATGGCTACTATTTACTATCTCTATCTTACGTGAATTAAACCATAAAGGAGTCATAACACAAATGGCAGTTTTACGTAGAATAAATCTTGAAGCTAAAGAAAGCATGAATAAGAGATACAGAATTTACTTAGGTAATGAAGATGATCAAGGTTAACGCCCTCTGTATGCATTACAAACTCTGTCTAGTGACCTATGTTTGAATACACAATAATGTAATGATTCAGTCAGATCTTACATTTCAGTTCAGCTAGTGGAAGGATAATAATAAAATTGGTTGAACAGAATAGTTTTATTGATCTCTCCTAAATCTAATCTCTTTTGTAGTATCAACCAGTCACTAGATTTCTACCCCTGCAGGACTCTTGCCCTAAAGCAATGACAGCTGGGGTTGCTATTATGTCAAGAATGTTCTCATTAAGCCCTGCCATCCATTATCTGAATACAGTCATCAAAAACATGACAGCAAGCACTTCTAATGAGTTTGAACCATTCTGTAGGAATAACATTATAGGGGCCAAGCGCAGCCTGCCCCAAAATGTGCCACTTTGGTATATTGATTATTTTAAATAAAAGTTACTTAAGAGAGAACCTGTGCAGGAAGGACACTCAGACCCTCCTTCTCTCCCACTGAAAGTAAGAAATAAATCTCCCATGTGAAAGGTACCCTCCCTATACCTGCAGGTAAAGAGACATCCCATTACTAGAGATGGGAAATGGAAAGTCCAAAAGGCTGGTAAACAACCCTTGTTACTTTGTACTAATTTATTATCCTGTCTCAAATTCTGTTTAGAATTCCTTACTAATTGAAGCTCCCAAATTTAGTTTATGGTGGGTGGTGGTGGTTGTTGTTTGTTTGTTTGTTTTGTCCTATAAGTTCCTCACAGATTTATTATCTTTTTCTACAAGGTATAAAAACTGCCTGCCTTGATCATTTCTTTAGGTCTCAATTTTATTATTGGGCCTCCATGCACACATAATAAAACTTCTTTTTCTCCTGTTAATCTGTCTCATGTAAATTTTATTCTTTGTCCATCCAGAAGACTTTGAGGGTAGAGAATAATTTTTCTGTCCCTTCAACATAAATGAATACACATACAAACACAAAGACATACAAACACATACATATTTCCTAGCCTAGGTTTATTAAGAGTAGAAGAGATTGGAGCCTGAATTGCATAAGAAAAAAACCTTAATTCTCCCTCTATCAATCAAATTAGAATAACCCAAGTCAGAACTTGGAAATGGAGGTGCTTTCTTACTCTCTAGTAAAGGAAAAAAAAAAAAAAGCTGTATTCAAGTCATTGATTGTCATTTTTAAAAGGAAGTAGAAGCTCATTTCAGTGACAGTATGACCTTCAATAATGTCCAAACTCCTGCTAGTTGTAAAACGGCTTTTACGTTTCAGGGGGATTTTTTTTCTTTCTTTAGCCAAGATTTAAAAATGCAGAGGTGAGGTCAGGTGTCTTGTAGAAAGATAGATTCAGGGAAGACAGATCCATGTAGGGATAATAATTCTAGATAGTAATTTTGATAAATAAAAACTAAGTGAATTATTTGCATGTTAAACCAGTATAGAAATACAATTTCTGCATTGTTTTTAATAAAAGGAACAAGTAATCTGAATTGGTGAAAAGTAAAACTGGTTACTTAATTATATATGTACATAACATTTATAATAAATATGGATAAAGTTGATAATGTGATATACTCTCTGTTGAAGATCACCTACCATTTTAATGAGTCTTGGGAAAAATTCCAATACTTTGATGGGATGTGATATGAAGAATCTTAGTTAAATATATTAGTATTCCTGAAATCTTTGAAAATTTAAAAATATTTAAAAACATTTCCTTACCTCTTTTGCCTAGCTATAAAATGTGCAATAAATATATTGAAAGGGGCTAATGACATTCAGCACTTAACATCATCATTTTCAAGACTTTTATGAACTACAATCAGATAATTACTGCTAATTAGTATGTTAGGGTAACAGAATTATTAGAGTATATAAGAGGGTTAGCAATATGTTGAATGCATGGCATTCATTCAGAGATCAATGAGGCTGACATTTTCTTTGCTCTTTTTTGTTAATATTGAATAAAGAAATTCTCTTGGTCTTTATTAACTCAAAATGTGGTTTGCTTACAATTTTCGCTAGTTTATGTTTTTACTATTTATATTTGGATCTTTTACATATTACTCTTTCCTACAGCTTAAGAGAGTTTAACATACTATCCATGGAGAACTGAAATCTAAAACCGAAATTACAAACTGAACTGTGAGGAGTTTAAACATTTTGAAAGTTTTTCTTTTTCTTAAATATTGAATTATTTTTGAATAACTTCTTGTAAGATAATAATACTTAAAATCACAAGGGCTTTCTAAGGATATGATCATTACACTGATGCTGTATCTCAAATGTAAAGGCAGCATGGTTTATGTGGGAAAGCTAGAATGAAATAAATAGATCTATCAAATATAGCAATGGACAATAAAGATGAGGAAAGATATATACCAGTAATATTAAACTGTTAAACAAGGAAATTAAAATCTTAAGCAGTCTGTTACATATTCTTTTTAACATATAATGCTAGTTAGGTCATTTAAAAGGAGATAAGTAATACAAATGAATAAATTCTTATGGGCCCTGACTTTTAGTTACATGGCTAGAATAGTGCTTTAAGAACAGGAAAGTAAATATGAACATGTCTATTATAGGATATTCAAAGTCATTCACTTTCTCACAGATGAACCATATGAAGTCCCTAAAGGCAGTATTAACAATTGCTAGATATTATCTGCCATCTCAGCTATAATATTAAACATTAGAATTTCTCTGGAAAACTTCATTTCGTTTAATCCTGGTTCCCCCTACACCATATACCTTCCCCCATCCTACACACACACACACTTACACACACTTTTCAGAACTAATAGACTAGGATTTTGAGATATAATTTGTACATGTCACTCAATACCCAAGAGCAATTCTTTATTCCAATGTTAAAAGACTCATTTTAGGCCAACGTTAGCATCACTACTGTATTCTCTAAAATGTCAGACATGTTCTGCTTTAGGATTATTCTAATAGATCTTTCTTCCCCACTACTTATCCATAGCCACTAACACCAATAGAAATGTGATGCCTAAAGGCATGGCACTAAACCCTAAGAAATTATTACATCATTCAATGAATGATATATATCTTTATGATTCACTTCATCATAGGTCATTAAGGCAACTATAATTAAAAAAAATAAGTGATCTTATTCTATTAATTCAAATCTAATCCAAATCTAATCCAAGTAGCTGCATAGCTATTAGATTCAAATTATTCTTTCTTTTGGGATCTAAGTACATTTGTCTAGATGAGCAGTCTCTCTCTCTTTCCTGGCCTTGCATCACCTGTGGATCCTTTTCCACCCACCCTTAAAACATGTGTTAGGAATCCACTTCACTAAACGAAGAGCTCCCTAGACTGAAGCCCAGATTTCTGTATATTTTTAAAAATCCAAAAGTGTTTGTCTTCTCTTTTAATCCAAAAACGCTCATTTTATTCTTGCCAAAATTTAATTTATTTTTACTACAATGGTAAGAAACAAGGAAAAAGGGAGAATTTATAAAGGACCCCATGAGAATTTCCTCCAGTCTCCAGCTCTGTAGATTACAAATCTTAATAATTTGTCATGCATCTTTCTAGACTGGTTCTGTACTTTTACAGAGTAAAAGATCGATCTGTGTATCTCAACATACACATGCATATATGGGTACATATAAAAATATACACATATAATTGCATATTTGTATATGCACATGCATATATGGGTACATATAAAAATATACACATATAATTGCATATTTGTATAT
>NW_023270377.1:40954968-40987916 GCF_011800145.1 Mirounga leonina | reverse complement strand
TATGGGTACATATAAAAATATACACATATAATTGCATATTTGTATATATTTATACATTTATACACACAAATACTGGGTTATATAAGTTACAAAAATTCTTTTTCTCACCAATATCTTCATCTCTTTCCTTTCCTATAAAAGTATAAATATATTTAAGTCCCCTGCACTGCAGGGAGTAAATTAATAAATAACAATCTTCCCATCTCCTTTTAGATACTAGTCTATATCCTTCCCTTCTCAGTTGAGATGCTTGAAAGAGTGCAAATCCCTGATCTTCAACCCCCCCAGTACCAGTCACTTCCTTCTCATTGCAATATGCCTTGATAACATTACTCCACAGAAATTCCTCTAAAAAAGACACTGATGGTCTCCTTATGGATAAATCTAATAAACACTTTGTGTTTTTTTTCTTGGTATAAATCTAAACTATATTTCCTAATGAAGGACTTATTGTGCTGAACTTTTTTGTTTGTTTGTTTTGCTTTGCTTTCTTATCTTTCTTGACATTTTCTCCTCACTAATACTCATTCTTAAACTTTTTCTTGAGTTTCTTGTTTTGTTCCAATAACCTTTAGTGTCTTTCATAAATCTTAACACTTTCCTTCTTTATATATGCTCCCTTTGGATAATCTTATCCCTTCTCAGAGGTTACACTATCATTTTGTTAATTAACCCAAATCTAAACATTTGTAGCCTGGCTTTTTCTGGAGTTAAAGATAATGCATCCAACTGTCCATTACTCACATGTCTTATGGATTCTTCAAATCTGCCTACCTCATACCGAGCTCACCATCTCTCTCTCTGCCCCTACTCCACCCTCCTCAACCCTGTGGTTTTCTTTGTATTTCATACCATTGTCAGTTAAGAGCATTACTAAGTCAAATTAGTTAGAAACCTAGAAGATATCCCAAACTCTTATATTTTCCAATAAAGTGCTAGTTCCTGACAATTTTACTTCCTAAGTATTTTTTCAAATATTTTACTTCCTTTTATTACCATCAAAACAAACTTCGAGTTTTGAGGGGGAAAAAAAAAAGAGGCTACTTCTAACTATGTGCAAAGTCTCTGTAATGTTTTAATTCAATAATGAAATAAGGCATTGTGGGATAAAAAAATATGAAAATAGTCTTAAAAGGTTGAGGGGTCCAGTCTGACAAGAGATTGAGTGTAAGCAGGAGAGAAGTACCAGTTATCATTGATAAGGTGGTTTGAGACCAAACAGAGGTTTATGAATGAATGCCAAGCTGTGGAATTTGAATTTTATTAGGCTATGACAGTCATTGAAGGATTATTAATAGAAGCATGATAGGATTAGAACCATGTTTTAAGGTTATTTATCTGGCCACATGCATTGCTTAGATTGGAGGACAAAAAAAAAAAAAAATGGAGGTGGGAAAACCAGGTAGGAGAGTTTTGAATAATAATTCAAGTAATAAAGTCATGAATTTAATGTTAAATGGAATCAAAAGGAAAGTAATATATTGAAGGATTTTGTTATGCTTCTAATTTAAAGTGAAGGAAACTTTATCAAGAATAAAGTAGGTTAGACATTTTTTTTTCTCATTATGTAGAATTGATTTAAAATAAGGAGAGATTAAGTAAAACAGTAAAATTTATATCTTTTAAAATCATTGATTCAATCATTTTGCTGAATTCTTTGACAAAGGTATATGAAAGAAAATAGAGAAATTTCAGATGCATTAGGAAAACAAATGGAAGTGTCAGTTATCTGCATGCACCATTACATTCTCACCTAGAGTGGACAATGAACAAACTGACATCAATCACCTTGTTTGTCTTGTAAGATACACAAGATGTAAGATGTCCAAACACATTGGTTTCATTGCTGTAAATGCTGTTTAATAATATTGTTATTTCACTTGCCATCCTTGCTATGTTCTGACAGTAAAAAGTGCTATCACTTAGTAAAATCAATGACATTAAAAGGCTTAGCAAATGTTTTAGGGAATGGACACAAATCTTATCATGAATGAATTCAGGAATTCATTTTAACACCAATTTGTCATTTTGCTCATTTAAGTTTTAGTTCTTGATCTTCTTTTAATTAAAGGGCCAGAGGGCAACAGCTTGAATGTGGAGAGGCTTCCAAAATATGACACTTTGGTAAGGGCATTTTGTAGATTGTCTAATTCACAATCACCCTTTCTCATACATATTTCAGCTTTAGAATATTTGTAGTTCAAAAAGCCTCAGGAAAGAGTTTTGGGGCTAAAATATTTTGCAGCAGTTTATCTCCGTAAAAATGTTTCCACATTAGATTTTGGAGTATCTAGAGCAATAATTAAGTCTGGCACTTTGCATTTCTGTGACTGTTGATAGATCCTTCTTTCATCCCTTATATAATTCATTGTTTCTCTGAGACAGATATGTCTTTTTTTTTTAAAGATTTTATTTATTTATTTGACAGAGAGAACGAGAGAGCACAAGCAGGGGGAACAGTAGAGGGAGAGGGAGAAGCAGGCTCCCTGCTGAGCACAGACCCCCCGATGTGGGGCTCGATCCCACGACCCTGGGATCATGACCTGAGCTAAAGGCAGACGCTTAACCATCTGAGCCACCCAGGCACCCCTGAGACAGATATGTCTTAAAAGTGTGATAGTTCCCTATTAGATCCTTCATCATAATTCTATGACCCTATGGACACCCAGAATTGAACACTTATGTCCAGAAATGGAAAAAGAAAAGCATACTGATGCCTTAATTATTACAAATATCTAGCAAGAAAAGCATGCTATTCCAAATTAGATAATCAGAATTCAATCCCAATTCTTCTATTTACTGGTTATGTTATCTCAGCACGTGGCCTAATGTCCCTGAACTTATTTTCCTCATGTATAAAAAATTCATAGAATTTGGGAATTAAATAGTGCATAGCACATCACCTGGCCTACCTCAAACATGTGATTCAAAAGTTTAGTATTTAGCAAATATTGTTCATATTCACTTAGTCATATCACTAATAACTTTGAGGAATTTAGCAAAAATTATATATTTTTATTGATCTCACAAATATCAATTGAGTTTCTACTCTGTTTCATGCACTTTTCTAGGCACTAAGGATAAAAAAGTGAATAAAATAAATTCCTAGCTCTTGTGGAACTTCTGGTAAATATAAACCAACAGTAAGGTAATAAACTAACAAATATATACTATTTCAATTGTAATACACTTTATGAAGAAAGGTTGAATAAGTTTAGGAGCTAGAAGGACACAAACTGGAGGCAGGTAATGTTTTATTTAGATAGAGTTGTAAGGAAAGAAACATAGATTGGCAACAATTAAAGCAAACTCCTGAGTGAAGCAAGAATTGAGATTATTGGAATTCATTCCCCAACAAAGGAAATAAGCATAAATATAGCCCTGATGTGGGGGAAACCTTAGTATGTTCATCTCCAACAGAATTCTATTAGGTATTACATTAAGATGTTAATTAAAAAGTAAGCATATATGATATTGAGGTCAGAAAAACATTAAGAACGTAATCATGTAGAAATTTTCTATAAAAGGGCTGAAGCACGGGATGAAAAGTCTATACATGTCTCACCGTGTATTTAAGTTATGTGATAAGTAAAGTGCATTAGATAACACTTAAGGATTTAAATAATGAAACACTATAGAATCTTAGATATGATGTTGAAGGGATTATTAACCTCAAAACTGTAATTAATTCAATTATGGAATATGTATTTAAAATCCATTTGCTTTGAAGTTCAACTTTTTCACTTGCTAGCTTCCTCACTGATATTTGGAATACTGACCTCCTCTTTTTGCTGCACTTTTCTTTATTGTGCTTCACAGATACCGAGCTTTTCACATATTGGAAATTTGTAGCAACCCATCATCAAGTTTACCAGTACTTTTCCAACAGCATTTGCTCACTTTGTGTCTCTGTTTTACTTTTGGTAATCCTTACAATATTTTAAGCTTTATTATTATTGTTATGGTGATCCATGATGTACTATTGTAATTGTTTTGGGTGCCATGAACTATGCCCATATAAGAGGGCAAACTTAATTGATAGGTGTTGTGTGTGTTCTGTTTGTTCTGTTGTGTGTGGTCCTTCCCCCATCTCTTTTCCTTTCTCAGGCTTACCTATTTTCTGAGACACAACAATATTGAAATGAGGCCAATTAATAACTCTACAATGGCCTTTAAGTGCTCAAGTTAAAGAAGAGTTGTACATCTTCTTTATAGCTAGGAATGATTAAGCTTAGTGAGGAAGGCATGTTGAAAGCAGAGACAGGCCAAACGGTAGGCCTCTTGCACCAGTTAGACAACTTATGAGTGCAAGGAAAAAAATTCTTGAAGAAAATTAAAAGTGCTACTCCAGTGACCACATGAATAAGAAAATGAAACAGCCTCTTTGCTTAATATGGAGAAAGTTTTAGTGGTCTGGATAGAAGATCAAACCAGACACAACATTCCCTTAAGTCAGAGTCTAATCCAGAGCAAGACCCTAATTCTCTTCAATTCTATGAAGCATGAGAGAGGTGAGGAAGCTGCAGAAGAAAAGTTTGAAGCTAGCAGAAGCTGGTTCATGGGGTTTAAGGAAAGAGTCATCTCCATAGCATTAGGTACAAGTGCTGATGTAGAAGCTGAAACAAGTTATCCAGAAGATCCAGCTAAGACAATTTATGAAAGTGGCTACACTAAACAACAGATTTTCAATGTAGATAAAACAGCCTTATATTGGAAGAAGATGTCATCTAGGACTCATAGCTAGAGAGAAGTCAATGCCTGGCTTCAAAGTTTCAGAGGAGAGGCTGACTCTCTTATTAGGGGCTAATGCGGCTCATGACTTTAATATGAAGCCAATGCTTATTGGCAATTCTGAAAATCCTAGGCCCTTAAGAATTATGCTAAACCTGCTCTTCCTGTGCTCTACAAATGGAACAACAAAGCCTGGATGACAGCCCATGTGTTTACTCATGGTTTACTGAATATTTTTAAACCCACTATTGAGATTTACTGCTCAGAAAAAAAAAAAAAAAAATCCTTTCAAAACATTACTTTTTTTTTTTTTTTTGAGAGAGAGAATGAGAGAGAGAGCATGAGAGGGGGGAGGGTCAGAGGGAGAAGCAGACTCCCTGCCGAGTAGGGAGCCCGATGCGGGACTCGATCCTGGGACTCCAGGATCATGACCTGAGCCGAAGGCAGTCGCTTAACCAACTGAGCCACCCAGGCGCCCTCAAAATATTACTTTTTATTGGCAATGTACTTAGTCACCCAAGTGCTCTTGATGAAAGTGTACAATGAGATTAATGTTTTCAGGCCTGCTAACACAAGATCCATTTGCAGCCCATGGATCAAGGAGTAATTTTGAATTCCAAGTCTTATTAATTTAAGAAATATATGTTGTAAGAGCATAGCTGCCATAGATCGTGATTTCCTCTGATGGATATGGGCAAGGTAAATTGAAAACTTTCTGTAAAGGATTCACCATTCTAGATGTCATTGATTCATTTATGACTTATGGGCAGAGGTCAAAATCTCAACATTAACAGGAGTTTGGAAGAAGGTGATTCCAACCCTCATGGATGACTTTGAGGGGTTCAAGACTTCAGTGGAGGAAATAACTGAAGATGTGGTGGGAACAGCAAGAGAACTAGAATTAGAAGTGGAGCCTGAAGATGGGACTGATCTGCAGGAATTTCATGATAAAACTTGAATGGATGAGGAGTCTTATGGATGAACAGAGAAAGTGGTTTTTTGAAATGCAATCTACTCCTGCTAAGGATGCTATGAAGATTGTTAAAATGACAACAAAGAATTTAGAATTTCACATAAAACTGGTTGATAAAGTAACAGCAGGATTTGAGAGGATTGACTGCAATTTTGAAAGATACTCTACTGTGGGTAAAACGCTATCAAACAGCATCACATCATAAAGAGAAATCTTTTGTGAAAGAAAGAGTCAACTAATGCAGTGAACTTCACTGTTGTCTTATTTTAAGAAATTGCCACAGCCACCCCAAACTTTAGCAATCACCACCCCAGTCTGCCAGCAACCGTCAGCACTGAGGCAAGGCCCTCCACCAGCAAAAAGAGTATAGTTTGTGGAAAGTTTACATAATGGTTTTAGTGAAAAAGTATTTTTAAATTAAGGTATATGCACTGTTTTTAGTATAAGCATAACTTTTCCATGAACTAAGAAACCAAAAAATCCATTTGACTTGCTTTATTGTGATATTGCAGTGATCTGAAATGGAACCTGCAGTATCTCTGACACATGCTTGTTATTTACCTTTTCCTTTTATTTTTTTTTCTTTTGATTATTGTTAGATTTATTGTTTTGTTTTGTTTTTGTTTTAAGTAGTGGAGATGTAATGACCTAGAAGATGAACTTGGAAAACAAGAACAAAAACATGTACATGTATAATTTGTTAGAAGCAAAGCAATACCTTCTTGGATTCCCAAATTTTAAAAACTTCTATTTCAATCTGTGTGTGTGTGTGTGTGTGTGTGTGTGTGTGTGTGTGTGTGTGAGTGAAGATTCTTTCTTAGAGAAGTTATTCTGATCACATTTTGCCCTAATTTGCAGATGTTTATGTAATGCAGATAAAACACTTAGAATTAGGTCCTACTCAGTTAATACACGGCTGTGTGCCTAACAACTTTTTTCCTTCTTTCCTTTTTTAAATATAAGATCTCCATCTGGTTTTGAAAACACATTAATCACAATTTTTGACTCTATAGGAATTAGGAAGATAGAAATAGTGCTTGCATTTTTGTTTTTCTCAAATCTATGTTGTGTTCTATGTACCTTCCAAATTTGAGGTTTTATAGTAAACCATCATAATCTATTTTAGGGAGATATAGTAAATTTGTAGAAAGAAGGCTGGTCTTAAACTCAGGGATTGATTTGTATTCTCATGGTTGGTGCTAACTAACTTGGTCATATTGGGCAACTAATAACTTTCTGGGCTTCAGTTTTCCCACCTGGAATATGAAATTGATTGAATTGATTTATAGAATATTTCTATATCCTAACCATATTGATTGTATAATATTTAAAAATATTCACAGTTATTAGATGTTATATGGAATTCCATTGTTTCAACCACTATTTATTTCAAATATTTTCAGAAACCCAAACATAATATTGAATATCATTTATAGCTTGACATTCTCAGTTTCATATCCATAGTGGATTATCAAAAAATGTGAATATTTTATTTTATTTTTTATTTTATTTTTTTTAAAGATTTATTTATTTATTTGAGAGAGCGAGAATGAGAGAGAGAGAGAGAGAGTACATGACGGGGGGAGGGTTAGAGGGAGAAGCAGGCTCCTCGCTGAGCAGGGAGCCCGATGTGGGACTCGATCCAGGGACTCCAGGATCATGACCTGAGCTGAAGGCAGTCGCCTAACCAACTGAGCCACCCAGGCGCCCCCCAAAATGTGAATATTTTAAACTTTTCTAACCTATCAACTCACAAATGGAGATTCTCTCCCCCCCATTTTATAATCTATTTGATTAGTTTGAACTCTTTTATTTCTAGTTGTTATATTTTTTCTACACATTTATTTTTCCCTACTAGATTGTAAACTTTATAAATATAAGGAATATATCTTTTTGTTATGCTCTGTGATTTTTAGCACGATGTACAAAGCAGTCAAATATGAATACATTGACAGATGCTTCCTTAATCATGGACAATGGATATCAAGAATGATTCTTAAACTAGTCTTCCTAGGATGTTGATTTATTATTGTCATCAAGTAAAAGGGCCATATATAGAAATCCAACCACAAAAGCTAGTGATAGATTTCCTTAGGGCATCTTGCATTCAAATTCAAATGTGTCCTGTTAAATTAAGGGGAAATAAGTCATGTCATGTAAATGTCTGATCTCACCGTTATTTCCATAGCAACTTGATTTAATGTAAATATCATTATGCAATACAACTGGATGAAATCAAATAAAAATGGTATTGGAGAGAGAAAAAGGACTTTATCTAAGACTCTTATTCTGCAAATTTCCTCTTTCATGTTTCTTCCAGAGTAAAAGTACCATTTGAAAGATTATATGGCATGAGAATACCTGTCCTTTGTTAGAGTAAGATTAAATTTACTCATTTAATTGTTTTTCTGTCACATTCCATTTAAACTCTAGAGTAAAAGTAAGCAAAATTCTCTGTTTTTCTAATATACATTTTTGTTTTGAAAATCTGTACTAGAAGCAGAAGCTAAATTCATATTAATCTTGACAGGTTTACATTTTTTTTTTAATTTTATTTTATTATGTTATGTTAATCACCATACATGACATCATTAGGTTTTGATGTAGTGTTCCATGATTCATTGTTTGTGTATGGCACCCAGTGTTCCATTCGATATGTGCCCTCTTTAATACCCATCATCAGGCTAACCCATTTGCAGGTATCTTCTCTCATTCCATAGGTTGTATTTTAGTTTTGATTGTTTCCTTTGCTGTGCAGAAGCTTTTTTATTTTGATGTAAGGAGTTTAATAATAATAGTTTAATAATAGTTTATTTTTGCTTTTGTTTCCCTTGTCTGAGGAGGTTTATCTAGAAAAATGTTGCTGTGGCTCATGTCAGAGAAATTACTACATGTGATCTTTTCTATGACTTTTATGGTTTCACATCTCACTTTTAGAGCTGTAATCCATTTTGAATTTATTTTTGTGTATGGTGTAAGAAAGTGGCCCAGTTTCATTATTTTACATGTAACTCTCCAGTTTTCCCAACACTATTTGTTGAAGAGACTTGTTTTTTCCCTTTGCATATTATTTCTTCCTTTGTTGGAAATTAATTGACCATATAATCGTGGGTTTATTTGTGGGTTTCCTATTCTTTTCCTTTGATCTACATATCAGTTTTGGTGCCAGCACCATACTGTTTTGATTACTACAGCTTTGTAGTATATCTTAATATCTGGGCTAGTGATACCTCCAGTTTTGTTCTTTTTCAAGATTGTTTTGGCTATTTGGGGTCTTTTGTGGTTCCATACCAATTTTAGGATTGTTTGTTCTAGTGCTGTGAAAAACTCTATTGGTATTTAGATAGAGATTGTACTTATCTGTGGATTGTTTTGAGTAGTATGGACATTTTAATAATATTTGTTCTTCCAATCCATGAGCATGGAATATCTTTCCATTTGTTTGTGTCATCTTCAATTTCTTTTTCAGTGTTTTGTAGTTTTTAGAGTACAGGACTTTCACCTCCTTTCTAGGCTTTTTTTTTTTTTTTTTGGTTTGTTTTTGGTGCAATTGTAATTGGGATTGTTTTCTTAACTTCTCTTTCTGCTACTTCATTGTTAGTGTAGAGAAATGCAATGGATTTCTGTATACAGTGTTTGTATCCTGCGACCTTAGTGAATTCATTTATCAGTTCTAGTATTTTTTTAGTGGAGTCTTTAGGGTTTTCTATATATAGTGTCACGTAATCTGCAAATAGTGAAAATTTTCCTTCTTACTAATTTGGATGCTTTTTATTTCTTTTTCTCATCAGATTGCTGTAGCAAGGACTTCCAATATGTTAAATAAAGGTGGTGAGAGTGGACATCCTTGGCTTATTCCTGATCTTAGAGGGAAACCTCTCAGTTTTTGACCCCTGAGTATGTTAGCTGTGGGATTTTCATATAAGGCCTTTATTATTTTGAAATATGTTCCACTAAACTTACTTTGTTGAGGGTTTTTATGATGAATGGATATTGTCCTTTGTCAAATGCTTTTTATTCATCTATTGAAATAATCATGTTTGTTTTATCTTTTCTCTTATTGATGTGAAGGATTGTTGATTGATTTGTGAGTATCAAACCACCCTTGTATCCCAGGATTAAATCCCACTTGATCTTGATGAATGATTTTTTTTTAATGTATTGTTAGATTTGGTTTACTAATACTCTCTTAAGGATTTTTGCATCAATGTTCATCAGAAATGTTGGCCTGGATTTCTCTTTTTATTGTAGTGTCTGTATCTGGTTGGAATGAGGGCAATGTTGGCCTCATATGATGAATTTGGAAGTTTTCCTTCCTCTTCTATTTTTTAGAGTAGTTTGAGACTAGGTATTAACTCTTTTTTTTTTTTAAGTTTTTTTTTTATTCTTATGTTAATCCCCATACATTACATCATTAGTTTTAGATGAAGTGTTCCATGATTCATTGTTTGTGCATAACACCCAGTGCTCCATGCAGAATGTGCCCTCCTCAATACCCACCACCAGGCTAACCCATCCTCCCACCCCCCTCCCCTCTAGAACCCTCAGTTTGTTTTTCAGAGTCCATCGTCAGAGGGGTATTAACTCTTCTTTAAATATTTGGTAGAATTCCCCTGTGAACTTTCTGGTCCTAGACTTTTTTCATTGGGAGGTTTTTGATTACTGTGTCAATATCATTGCTGGCAATTAGTTTGTTTAAATTTTCTATTTCTTCCTGATTCAGGTTTGGGTGGTTATATGCTTCTAGGAATTTATCCACTTATTCTAGGTTTTCCAATTTGTTGGCATATAATTTTCCATAATATTCTCCTATAATCCTTTGTATTTCTAATTTTGTTTACTTGAGTCCTCTCTCTCTCTTTCTGTTGCTTTATTTTTTTTTAACTTTTTTGATGAGTTTGGCTAAAAGTTTATTGATTTTGCTGATCTTTTCAAGAACCAGCTCCTGGTTTCATTTGTCTTCTTTATTATTTTTCTAGTTTCTATTTTGTTTATTTCTGCTCCACTCTATTATTTCTTCTACTTTATTATTTCTTCTACTTGTTTGGGTGTTGTTTTCTTTTCTTTTCTTTTTCTTTTTCTTTTTCTTTTTCTAGTTCCTTTAGGTATAGGTTAGGTTGTTTATTAGAGATTTTTCTTGCTTCTTGAGGAAGGCCTGTATTGAACTTCCCTCTTAGAACCACTTTTGCTGTGTCCCAAAGGTTTTGGATGGTTGTATTTTCATTTTCATTTGTTTCCAGGTATTGTTATTTTTACTTTATTCTTTGATGTCTTGGTTGACCCATTCATTGTTTAGTACCATGTTATTTAACCTCCATATATTTGTGTTCTATTCAGATTTTTTTCTTGTGGTTGATTTCTAGTTTTATAGCATCATGGTCAGAAAAGATGCATGAGGGGTACCTGGGTGGCTCCGTCATTAAGTGTCTGCCTTCAGCTCAGGTCATGATTCCAGGGTCCTGGGATCGAACCCCTCATTGGGCTCCCTGCTCGGGGGGAAGCCAGCTTCTCCCTCTCTCACTCCCCCTGCTTCTGTTCTCTCTCTCACTGTCTCTCTCCCTGCTTGTGTTCCTGTTCTTGCTCTCTCTCTCTCTCTGTCAAATAAATAAATAAAATATTAAAAAAAAGATTCATGATATGACTTCAATATTTTTGAGTTTGTTGAGATTATTTTGTGACCCAGTATGTGATCTATTCTGGAGAATGTTTCATGTGCACTTGAAAAGAGTGTGTATTCTGATGTTTTAGGGTGGAATGTTCTAAATGTATCTGTTAAACACATCTGGTCCAATGTGTCATTCAAAACCATTGTTTCCTTGTTGATTTTGTGTTTGGAAGATCTCTCCATTGAGTAAGTGGGGTGTTAAAGTCCCCTACTATTATTGTATTACTGTCAATTGCTTCTTTGTATTTGTTATTAGCTGCTTTATATATTTGGGAGTTCCTATGTTGAATGCATAAATATTTATGATTGTATCTTCTTGTTGGATTGTTCCATTTATGATTATGTAGTATCCTTCTTTGTCTTTTGTTACAATCCATTTTAGAGTTTATTTTACCTATATAAGATTGCTACCCTGGCTTTTTTTCACCTCCATTTGCATGATAAATGCTTTTTAATCACTTCAATTTTAAACTTCATGGGTCTTTATGTCTGAAATGAGTCTCTTGTAGGCAGCATATAGATGGGTCTTGCTTTTTATCCATTCACTCACCCTATGTCTTTTGATTGGAGCATTTAGTCAATTTACATTCAAAGTAATTATTGATAGGTATTTACTTATTTCCATTTTTTACTTGTTTTATGGTTGTTTTTGTGGTTCTTCTCTGTTCCTTTCTTCTCTTGCTCTCTTCTATCATGGTTTGCTGGCTTTCTTTAATAATATCTTTAGATTCCTTTCTCTTTATTGTTTGCATATCAAACCTTTTTTTTTTTCGATTTGTGGTTACCATTTTAGGTTATATATCACATCTTATGCATATAGCAGTTTATAATAAGTTGATTGTCATTTAAGTTTGAACTCATTCTAAAAGCCCTAACTTTATAACCCCCTCCACACGTACATATGTTTTAGGTATATGACATCATACTTTACATCCTTTTATTTTGTGGATCCCTTTTCTGATTTTTATATACTTAATTTTACTGCTCTTGTGCCTCCTACTTTCCTTACTCCTGCTTATGATTTTCCTTTCTACTCAATGAGTCCCCTTAACATTCCTGGTAAGGCCAGTTTACTAGTGATGAATTCCTTTAAGTTTGTTTGTCTGGATAACTCTTAATCTCTCCTATTCTGAATGATAGCCTAACTGGATAGAATATTCCTAGTTGCAGGTTTTTTCCTTTCAGCATTTCAAATATATTATGTCACTCTCTTCTGGCCTACAAAGTTTCTGCTTAAAAATCAACCAATAGCTTTAAAGGGTTTCCCCGTGTATGTAACTATTTTCTTTTCTCTTGCTTCTTTTAAAATTTTCTCTTTATCACTACTTTTTGCCATTTTAATTATTATGTGTCTTGGTGTGGACATCCTTGCCTTGCTTTTGTTGGGGGTTCTCTGTCTCCTGGATCTGGATTTCTGTTTCCTTCTCCAGATTAGGGAAGTTTTCAGCAATTATCTCTTGAAAGAAATTTTCTGCCCCCTTTTCTCTCTCTGCTCTGGGATTTCTGTAATGCAAATATTATTACACTTGATGTGTCACTGAGTTCCCTTAATCTATTCTCAGTTTTTATTAATCTTTTTACTTTCTCATGTTCAGCTTGCATGCTTTCTATTACTCTGTGCTCCAGGTCAGTGGTCCATTCTTCTGCTTCCTCTAGTTTGCTATTTATTCCTTCTAGTGTATTTTTGATTTCAGTTATTGAGTTCTTCATCTCTACTTGGTTCTCTTTTATGTTTTCTATCTCTTTGTTCAGGGTCTCGGTGAGGTCTTCCCTCCTTTCTCAAGTCCAGTGAGTATTTTTATGACCATTACTTTTGATTCTCTATCAGGCATATTACTTATCTCCATTTTGTTTTAGTCTCTTGCTGTGATTTGTTTTTCCTGTTCTTTCATTTGGGACATATCCTTTGTCTCTTATTTTGTCTAACTCTCTGTGTCTGTTTGTGTTAAGCAAGTAAGCTACATCTACTGCTCTTAAAAGTAGTGGCTTTTTTTTTTTAAGATTTTATTTATTTATTTGAGAGAGAGAGGATGCAAGAGAGAGGGCACAAGAGGGGGGAGGGTCAGAGGGAGAAGCAGACTCCCTGCTGAGCAGGGAGCCCGATGCAGGACTCGATCCTGGGACTCCAGGATCATGGCCTAAGCCAAAGGCAGTCGCTTAACCAACTGAGCCACCCAGGCACCCAAAAGTAGTGGCTTTTTGAAGAGATCCTGTAGTGTCCTGCAGTGCTGTGTCCCCTGTTCACCAAAACCTGGTGCTTCAGGACTGTCTCCTATTGTTGTTGTGTGCACCCACTTTTGTGGCTGAGCCATGTTTTCTTTCAGTCTAGTCATCTGCAATGGCTCTCTTTGTCTGTTGTGGCCAGGGTTTGGTCCCTGTGTTGTTAGTGGACCAGTCTGGGACTTCCTTGAGCTTGAGTTGGGTGAGACCAGGATTTGCCAGAGCTGCAGTAGCACTGAACAGCAGAGTACTCTCCCTGTGTTTCTCTTGAGAAGCTTTTGTTGGTTGGTTGGGCCTGCAGTCAGACCAGATGTCTGTATCAACCTTCTTCTTAGGCTACTGTTGAACTAGTATGTGTGGTTTCCTTCCCCTCTCCTTGGGACAGAAGTCACTTTGGGGTAGTGCTGATCCCTGTTTGGGGCTGCTTGTACACTGCTACACATGTGGTGCTTCTTTGATGGATTCCTGAGGGGTTAGTTCCACAGGATACATGAGGGTGGGGCATTCAGTGTTAGCAAGGTTTGCACAGGTCTGCTGTGGAAGTAGACATTTTTCAAACTGCTGCTTCAATGTTATGCTCTCTAAGGATGGAAACTCAGTTTTTTGTCATTCTCTGGCTTTCACAGAGCTGAGACAGCTGATTTTTAAAGTTCTAGTTGTTAAGCACTACTGATTGTAAGAACTGGAGAAATTAAGCCCCTCTGATTTTCACAGTCTAGTGTTATCAGGATTCATCCTTCCAGTGTTGGTCCTTTGTTCTTGGGGTGCTTGTTGTGGGATATTCTCCTCAACCTACTCTGCACTCATGGTGTCCTTCCCTCCCTTGTACAGTCCCATGGGTCATTTTGGCTCCAAACCATATCTCCTCCCTTCCTACCCTCTTCAGTGTGGCCTCTTCTCTACGTTTAGCTGTGGAGAGTCTGTTCTGCTAGTCTTTGTTGTTTTCTGGGTTATTTATACTGATGTGGGTATTATCTAGGTGTATCTATGGGACCAGGTGAGCCTAGGATCTTCCTACTCTGCCATCTCTCCCAGAAATCCAATGCTTTTCCCATGTATTTTTAAATAAAAATAAAATTTTTAAATACTTCTATATAATCTTTCTTTGGTATTAAAAAAAGCAATAAATAGTAAATTCTCTTAGATATTAGATATATTATTAGCATTATCATTACTATTAATATTATTGCTGTGGTTATTATATGGTGAATTAGGGTATTTACATGAGCATAATGATTTCAGGGATTTTGGATTAATGATCGGGTAAACTGCTGGTTGGAAAGAAAAAGATGACTAGCTATCAAGTGTGTGATTTCCTATGTTTGATACATACACATACTGGTAATAGGGGTGGTTTTCCTATACCATTTTAACATTGCCCTTTAGCTCTTTATTTTTCTAAAATAATTTCTTGTTCAAGAATTCCTTTGAAGTTCATATTATTCTTTTTTTCTGTATAAAGAAAGAGTTATGTGGGTTGAGGAAATACATACTGTACACCTCTTCTTTGTTCAAACCTCTAGGCATGACCTTAGGTTCTCCACACCTTGACTGGAACAATTCCTGTGAGCTCAAGTTTCTGTTCAATTATATGGCATCTCTATACCGATTTCCTGTCTATTCTGATACTCTGTAAACTGAAATTGTTTCTTTCAAGTATATTTCCACTATCACTGTCACCAAATTAACATTCCCATCATTTCCTAATGAGTTCACTATAATCTTGCTGAGATAAATCACCTTTAGTGCTTCCTGAAAAAAAAAAATCTGTCACTTCAATCTATACTTTTATTCGTATATATTTTGTCAATATAATTATGATGATGATAATGATGATTGGAATATCTAGTTTTGGGACACCTCGATGGCACAGTTAGTTAAGCATCTGACTCTTGGTTTCAGCTCAGGTCATGATTTCAGGGTCATGAGATTGAGCCCCACATTGGGCTCCACATTCAGCCGCAGTCCACTTGAGATTCTCTCTCCTTCTACCCCTCCCCCCATGCTCTCTCTCTCAAATAAATATATAAAATAAAATAAAGCGATATCTAGTTCTTATTTGGTGCTTGGTTCTAAGCACCTTGTACATATTAACTCATTTTTATTTATAGTAAGACAATAAAGTAAGTGTTATTATCATCCTTATTTTATAGAAAGGGAAACTGAGTCACAGAGTACCTAAAAGACTTGCCCATGGTAAAGGAGTAGCAAAGTTAGAAAAAAGAATAACATCCAAATTCATTTATTAAAAGTCTATAATTATATAATTTCCCAAAGGCTGACTATGATCTAGATTACCGTTTTCATGCCATGGACTTATTGCTACTCTGTAGAGCAAATATTTTGTAGCATCCCTTTTTTTTTTTTTTTTTTTTATTCTTATGTTAATCCCCATACATTACAACATTAGTTTTAGATGAAGTGTTCCATGATTCATTGTTTGTGCACAACACCCAGTGCTCCATGCAGCATGTGCCCTCCTCAATACCCACCACCAGGCTAACCCATCCTCCCACCCCCCTCCCCTCTAGAACCCTGTTTGTTTTTCAGAGTCCATCATCTCTCATGGTTCGTCTACCCCTCCGATTTCCCCCGCTTCATTCTTCCCCTCCCGTGTAGCATCCTTTTTATTATCTTGAAATATTACTTATGCATAGTATAAACTATATATATATATATGATTTAAATAAAATTGATATATTTTAAAGTAAAGGAAAATAAAAGGAAATTAATTTACAACAAAATTATGTATTTTAAATTTTAAATGCATGGGCCCAAGTATACTAAAATATTTAAATAAGTAAATCTGATTCTTTGCCTATACATAAAGTCACCATAAATAAGTCAGGTATATTGTATTGCAGGTTTGTACTGATATACAGGTGTGTTCTATTGATTACATGATTTTCCAAAATGATGAGTAACTCTTGGTAAAGTTCTAAACAAAATAAAGTGCAAATCTTCTAGTGATTTACACAATAATTACATTGATGGAAAATTTAGCATATACTGTACAAAAAAAACCTTGTTTACATCAAATGTTTAGGTAGGTTCTATGCCTGGATAATTATATACATTTATTTTCACTTCGTAAATCCCTGGTTGAGTATTTGAAAATATATTAGATATAGAATAACTCTTCTTTGGATGGCAGTGACCAATGGATTTTAGGAAATACAGTATTCTTGGCCCCAGTCCATAAAATGTTAACTGCAATCCCTCTTATTACTCCCAGAAATTTTCAATACACCAGGTCTAGAGCATCTACTAAGAACATCTGAATTATGTAATTTCTGATAATACAATGATTTGATACTATTTAACTTTTATAAGACAAATCTCATGTTTTTTTTCTCTCTGAATTTAGAAAAAAATATTAATAAAGCACATACACTGTTAGGTTAAAAGTGCATCCCTCATATAATCCTGGGTTATTAAAAAATGAATTCCTTTTTATTTTTTATTTTTATTTTTTTTGAAGATTTTATTTATTTATTTGAGAGAGAGAATGAGATACAGAGAGAGATCATGAGGGTCAGAGGGAGAAGCAGACTCCCTGCTGAGCAGGGAGCCTGATGCGGGACTCGATTCCGGGACTCCAGGATCATGACCTGAGCCGAAGGCAGTCGCTTAACCAACTGAGCCACCCAGGCGTCCCTCCTTTTTATTTTTTTAAAAGCAGAACACTTACTGAAGGGAGAAGTAGTGGTCAAGAATTTATTGTGCATTTATTTGAAGCCAGGCTTCCAAATGTTAAAGTTGAACACTATTGATCTGAAATGCTTTTTAATCTTTTAACTCCCTGTCTTCACCTTTGTCTATAAAGTAAAAGATAAGCAAGAAGAAATGTACTAGTTTGCTCTGAGCTTGGAAGCAATATGATAATAATAATAATAATAATAATAATAATAATAATAATAATAATAAAATAATAATTTGCACCACAATTCCTTTTATGGGAGAAAATTTGTCTTTGTTTAAGAAAGTAACTTATACCACTTTGTATAAAAAGGATTTAGCAAAAGACAATGGGAGAGAAAATGTTGTACATAGTAATTGCCCAGGAATTCAGTGGACAGGTATGAACAGGAAGGGCAAGGTGAGTACAGTGGGGAGGGAAAGGTAGAGAAGGGGTTGGAGCTGAGATCTATTGGGCATTCAGTGAGTAACTCCTCGTGGTCAGGAGTCTGAATAAATGTTGAAATCAAGGCAGAGGCTGGATGGTAAAACCCCAAATTTGGCCACATATCATAGTGCACAAATAAGTACCTTGTATAGATAAATATAGAGGGATACTAAACAAAAACAAAAACTAAAGACACGAAGAACCCGAATAAATGAGTAGAATGGAAAAGATGAAATATAAGGTAGGAGCAAGAAAAAGAAATGTTTAAAATGTGACTGTGAGAAACTAGCATCCCTGGAAATAAGAAAAAGTACATATATATCTTGAAGCAAAATTTGCTTTCTCGCAGAAATTGAGAAAAGGGATCAACCTAATTATAATTAAATTTCAGAGGACTAGGTGACTTCAGTGATATATACCTGCATTTCAGGATTAAATTTACAACTTTATATTCATTTTATAATTTAGTAATGACAGGCCTTAAAGACAATGAAAAATGAGATCTGTGGATGTTTTACCTGATTTTATGCTATCCTTAAGCCTTATCAAATAAAATTGATATTTATATTTATATTTCTTATTATTAGAATGCGTGTGTGTATATACATATATATTTATTTATTTATTTACATGTATATTTTGTAGTAATATGTATAGAAATCATGATTCTATATTTTGGGTTTATAAAATAATATCAAACTAATAATTTGACTCATTTGTATGTCTCTAATTCATAATTCATAATGGGAGGACCAACAGGGCTTCAACATAGAGTGTGAAGAATGCCCGTACAATAGCCAGGCACAGGGTGTCACAGTTTGAGCATACGGTTCCTGTGGAGTTCACACCAGTAAAAGTAGAAAGTATCCTGTTGTGCCCTAGTGAACTTAACTGAATAAACATCACAGCAATTCAATACCAGTCTGATAAAGAAAAACAATTTATCCTTAGTCTGCAGTAAAGTAAAATTATACTACTATGTCTCTACAGTAACACTTCCTTAGCTGGGTAATTTTAAAAGACTATTTTTGGTACACAGTCACAAAATAACCTTAAGTTGTATTTGCCTTGTTCTTTTTTATTTTATTTATTTAGTTAATTTATTTATTTTTTAAGATTTTATTTATTTATTTGACAGAGAGAGACACAACGAGAGAGGGAACACAAGCAGGGGGAGTGGGAGAGGGAGAAGCAGGCTTCCCACTGAGCAGGGAGCCCGATGTGGGGCTCAATCCCAGGACCCTGGGATCATGACCTGAGCCGAAGGCAGACGCTTAATGACTGAGCCACCCAGGCACCCCTGCCTTGTTCTTTTTTAAATAAAATAGTAATAGACACATTCCTGAGAGCAAAAGGTAATAACTTTATAAAGTAAGTATATACTAATTGTATCATTAAATTTAAATCTCAACATTTTTAATATTTCTTTTGCATTTTGAGAATTAGTTAAAATGAAGCACATTAAAATAATTTTATTCATATTTTTCAAACATTTATATGAAATATTAAATAAAAAAAGATATTCTTCTTCTCCATATAGTTTCTTTTGTCAGCATAATGAGTCCTATTCCATTTCTTAATCCCCGTATACAGTTGTATGGATTTCTGGACTCCATTTGAGTGGTTCTCAGTCTTTTTCCCAGCTCAGAGGATATACTACATTCTCCTCTGGCACAGTGGTTACACTGACAGTGACGCTGGGTCTGGAGAGTGGGTTTAAGGAACTGATTCTCTGGCTTGTGGGAGGTGGAGGTTTGAGTCTTGGTTTTGAAGCTATTTTCTCACCCCCAGCAATGCATGCTTTCTGATACTGGAAAAAGAGTCATCTGTTTTAAATATTTGATTAATTTATTAGTTGTATTATTGATTGACACTTAAGCTTTTCAAATTAGTGCTATCTTATAAATATTTTATAAATAGTGCTCTGGTGTTTGTGTTCTCGTGTATTTGCAGCAAATGATTTACTACTGCATGGTACTATTTCCTTTTAAGAATTTTAACTTATGTCATCCTTATTCTAATTTTAAATGTACACAGTGAATGAAGCCAATACTCTCATACTGTGACTTCTCCTTTTATTTTTTATTTTTTTTTAGGATTTTATTTATTCACCTAGAGAGAGAGAGAGAGAGAGAACATGAGCAGGGGGAGGAGCAGAGGGAGAGGGAGAGAGAATCCCAAGCAGACTTCCTGCCAAGCATGGAGTGCAATGAGGGGTTCCATCCCAGGACCCTGAGATCATGACCTGAGCAGAAATCAAGAGTTGGATGCTCAACTGACTGAGCCACCCTAGTCCCCCCTCCATTTACTTTTCTTCAACTTACTAGCAAACATTTCAGAAACCCAAGAAATTAAAAACAAACAAATTAGTTTCACAAATAACCTCCTTGCAGATGCTGTGACTGTTACTGTTTCATCATCTTTGCTTTACTTCAATTTGCAAACTTTGGTATTGCTGAACCATTTGCAAGTGAGATACTGATAATTATGACAATTCGCCCTTAAATACCTTTAAATCTTGCTATTCATAATAGACACTGCCCCTACATAACCACACTAGCAGCACACCTAAGAAGATTAAATATTCTATAATATCACCTAAAGTCTAGTCTATGAGCAAAATTACCTCACTTGTTCCAATAATATATTTTCTACTTTACAACATTTTTGAACCAGGATTGAATGGTATTTTTTTAAATAATGGTGAACTTACATGGATGTATCACAATCATTCACGGTCCATAGATCACCTTACGGTTCACTCTTCATGCACATTTTATGGGTTTGGACAAATGTCTAATGACATAAATACATCATTATAATATACAGAATAGTCCTTCTGCCCTAAAAATCCTCTGTTCTCTGCCTATTCATCTCTCTGCAATCCCCAACCCCAGTCAACCACTGATCTTTTCATTGACTCCATAGTTTTGCCTTTCCCAGAATTTCATATAGGTAGAATCCTACAATATATAGCTTTCAGATTGGCTTCTTTGACTTAGTAATATGCATTTAAGTGTTCTCCATGTCATTTCTGGGCCTGATAGCTTATTTCTTTTTAGTGCTGAATAATATTTCATTGTCTGGATGTGCCACAGTTTATCCATTCACTACTAAAGCACATCTTGATTGCTTCCAAGTTTTGCCAATTATGAGTAAAGATGCTATATAAACAGCCATGTGAAAGTTTTTATGTGGACATAATTTTTCAACTACCTTGGTTATATACCATACAATTCTACCATATGGTAAGAGTATGTTTAGTTTTGTGAGAAACCACAAAACTGTCTTCCAGAGGCTACTGTGGCTATATCTATTTTGCCTTTCCACTAGCAGTGAATGAAAACTCCTATCTGTTGCTGCACATCCATGTCAGAATTTGGGGTTTTCAGTGTCCCTGAATTTTGACCATTCTAACAGATGTGTGGTGGCATCTCATTGTTGTTTTAATTTGTATTTCCCTGATGCTTTTTATATGTTTATTTGCCATCTATACATCTTTTTGGTATGATGTCTGTTAAGGTATTTGGCCCATTTTTAAATTGGGTTATTTTCTTATTGTTGAATTTTAAGCATTCTTTGTATATTTTGGGTAACAATCTTTATCAGATATGTCTTTTGCAAATATTTTCTCCCAGGCTGTGGCTTGTCTTTTCATTTTCTTGATATTGTCTTTCATAGAGCAGAAGTTTTTAATTTTAATGAAGTCCAGCTTATCAGTTATTTCTTTCATGGATCATATATTTGCTGCTGTATATATAAAAGCATCACAATATACAAGGTCATCTATGTTTTCTCCTATGTTATCTTTAGGAGTTTTATAGGCTTGCATTTTACATTTAGGTTTATGATCTATTTTCAGTTAACTTTTGTGAAGGGTGTAAAGTCTATGTCTAGATCCTTTTTTTTAAAAAAGATTTTACTATTTGAGAGAGAGAGAGTGAGTGAGAGCAAGAGAAAGAGAGAGAGCATGAGAGGGAAAGGGTCAGAGGGAGAAGCAGGCTCCTTGCTGAGCAGGGAATCCTGATGAGGGACTCGATCCTGGAATTCCGGGATCATGACCTGAGTCGAAGGCAGTTGCCTAACCAACTGAGCCACCCAGGTGCCCAGAATTCCTTTTGTTTTTTGTATGTAAATGTTCAGTTGTTCTAGCATCATTTGTCTAAGGTACTATCGTTGCTCTATGTATTGTCTTCATTTTCTTTTCTTGCCTTGTTGTGTTAGCAAGGACTTCTAGTTGATGTTGAAAAGGAATGGTGAGAGGAGATATCCTGTCTTATACTTGATCTTAGTGGGAATGCTTTGAGTTTTTCACACTTAAGTATAAATGTTAGTTGTAGATAAGATAGACTTTATCAAGTTGAGAAAGTTCCTCTCTATTCCTAGATTTCTGAGAATTTTATCATGAATGAGTATTGGATTTTGTCAAATTCCAAGGGATGCTGTAGATCTGAGGCCCATGCTTAAGGTTTTAGAAGGTCCTGCATTTTCAGTTTCCATCATTTCTGTTTCATTTGGTAAATATTGTTGTGCTAAAATCTCTATCTTTACTATTTCTATAAATTACAAGTGTATAAACTTGGTTGGATTTATGTTAAACATTTTGGCCAAAATATTTGATAGCTAGTTTTGTGTACTTCATATTGCAGCACATAAAGAGGCACATATCATGTCATTCCACTATTAATGATGCTAATTTTATCATTTGGTTAAGGTGGTGATTGTCAGCACTAAAGTGTTTTTATTTCCTCTTTTGCATGTAGCCTGTTACTTGTGGGTTGCTTCTTTAATATCATGTATATTTTGTTTCCCAACAGTCTTCCCTGTGTGTGTGGGTTTTTTGTTTTGTTTTGGTGTTTCTTGTTGTTGTTATTTTTTTAAAGATTTTATTTATTTATTTGAGAGATAGAGAGTGCTAGAGAGATAGCAAGCATAAGCAAGACAGGGGGTGGGGAGAGGGCAGAAGGAAAGGGAGAAGCAGGCTCCACGCTGAGCAGGGAGCCTGACAGGGGGCTCTGTCACAGGACCCCAGGAACATGACCTGAGCCAAAGGCAGACACTTAACTGACTGAGCCACCCAGACACCCCATGTATGTGTTTAATGTGAATACTTTTATTTTCATCATGGTTTCAATTTCCGCTAACATACTATTTATAAACACCACCACCAATAATAATAATAATCAACCCACTACATTGTAAACCTGCATAAATTTAGTGATAGTAGGTTTAAGAACTAATAATTCATTCAAGGCTTTAGAGCTGCATTTAGCTAAAAAAAAGAAGAAGAAGAAGAAGGAGGAGGAGGAGGAGGAGGAGGAGGAGGAGGAGGAGGAGGAGAAGAAGAAGAAGAAGAAGAAGGAGAAGGAGAAGGAGAAGGAGAAGGAGAAGGAGAAGGAGAAGAAGGAGAAGAAAAAGAAAAAGATGAAAAAAGAAGAAGAAGAAAGAAAAGAAAAAAAAGAAAAAAATGGCAAATACCCAAACTTTATCATTCTGAAGTAAAACTTAAAACAGCTGTTAAAAACAAATACAATGTTGTTTTCATTATACTCCCTCCTATGAAAAAGAGCAAAAAAATGCATGCACAGCTATTTAGGGGAATTAACATAATGGCCTTACAGAAACTGTCATTTTTTCCCCTCCTCAATTTCAAGAGGAGAATGGATGCTGATGCCTAGGTATACAGCAGGGATAGGAACTGAATTGCTGTCCTTCTCAGGTGAGCACTTCCTTGACTCAGGGACTGTTTTTTTTTTTTTTCTTTTTTTTTTAGTTTTTTTTATTATTATGTTATGTTAATCACCATACATTACATCATTAGTTTTTGATGTAGTGTTCCATGATTCATTGTTTGCATATAACACCCAGTGTTCCATTCAGTTCATGCCCTCTTTAATACCCATCACCAGGCTAACCCATCCCCCCAACCCCCTCCCCTCTAGAACCCTCAGTTTGTTTCTCAGAGTCCATAGTCTCTCATGGTTTGTCTCCCCCTCCAATTCCCCCCCGTCATTTTTTCCCTTCCTGCTATCTTCTTCTTTTTTTTTTTTTTTTAACATATAATGTATTATTTGTTTCAGAGGTACAGGTTTGTGATTCAACAGTCTTACACAATTCACAGCACTCACCATAGCAATACCCTCCCCAATGTCTATCACCCAGCCACCCCATCCCTCCCAACACCCACCACTCCAGCAACCCTCAGTTTGTTTCCTGAGATTAAGAATTCCTCATATCAGTGAGGTCATATGATACATGTCTTTCTCTGATTGACTTATTTTGCTGAGCATAACACCCTCCAGTTCCATCCACGTCACTGCAAATGGCAAGATGTCATTCCTTTTGATGGCTGCATCATATTCCATTGTATATATACCACATCTTTATCCATTCATCTGTTGATCAGATAAAAGGCTAGTATCCAAAATCTATAAAGAACTTATTAAACTCAACACCCAAAGAACAAATAATCCAATCAAGAAATGTGCAGAAGACATGAACAGACATTTTTCCAAAGAAGACATCCAAATGGCCAACAGACACATGAAAAAGTGCTCAACATCGCTCAGCATCAGGGAAATCCAAATCAAAACCTCAATGAGATACCACCTCCCACCAGTCAGAATGGCTAAAATTAACAAGTCAGGAAATGACAAATGTTGGTGGGGATGTGGAGAAAGGGAACCATCCTACGCTGTTGGTGGGAATGCAAGCTGGTGCAGCCACTCTGGAAAACAGTATGGAGGTTCCTCAAAAAGTTGAAAATAGAGCTACCCTATGACCCAGCAATTGCACTACTGGGTATTTACCCCAAAGATACAAAAGTAGGGATCCGAAGGGGTACATGCACCCTGATGTTTATATCAGCAATGTCCACAATAGCCAAACTGTGGAAAGAGCCAAGATGTCCATCGACAGATGAAGGGACTGTGGTTTTGAGTTTAAAACCACTCTTAGGGAAGGACTGCTTAAACCATCAGCTGTCATTTGACTTGGTTGAGTTGTACATGAAATAGTGAGCAGAACACAGGGCAGGCCTGGTGCTTCTGCACTGGTTCCAGGCCAAGTGAAAGAACGTGGCCTGTGAGGACCAAGCCTGAATGTGGTTTGGAAAGTTAGGGCTTGGGGAAGGCCGCTGAGGATCTGGACAAGGACCAGCAGGCAGTGAACATCATTGTGGCCCTGCAAAAAATCCATAGTTTTTAAAAGTTGTTATTGTTAAACCAAAAACCCCAGCACCATCTTGCTAGAGTTTAGCACAGAAATGTGCCTCCTTTGCTCTGTAGGATCCAGGAAAGGGTGGCTCAGATCATTTAGCCTGCTATCCACCCGGAGGTTCAACCTTGCTATGGTCCACTGGGGAGTTTCTGCCCATTCACCCCAGACTTGTGGAAAGACCTGTGCTCCTGGAACTTGAACACCTTCTGGATGGGTAGCTGCATCAGGCACCCTAAAGATCTGGGTGGCCTAATCTGGCGTCACACTGTGGGGTCATTTCAGTGGAGAAGATTACTTGGCCTTTTGATCCAGGAGTGAAGAGAGAGGCTATGGAAAGAAGAAGGGGCCCAAATGCAGTGGTGATAAGCATCAAAAACTCTTCAAACAAATTGGAGCCATTAGCCACATTATCTGTATGCATCAGTGCACTGTTACCTTACTTTGTGACCACTTTCCAAGGGACAACCTGATTTCCATTTTGCCCTTGTAGGTGTTGAAAAAAAAGTTTACCTTTTTTGAAGAATCTTGAAATCCAGGAACTGGCTTATCTCAAAGGGTCATTCTATGTCATCTTTATGCTCTCCAATAGATATCTAACTTCTTGATTTGAGTATTTTTGTCCATGAAATGGTTCTGAGTTCCTTTGCCTTTATCAGCTAAGTCTATCTCCATAAATTCAATGGCCTCCTTGAGTGTTTATTCTTAAGTCTTCCAAATTTTAAAAACCAATTAAGCCTCCACCCAGGACTCTCAAGTCTGATCTCACTAATAGCTGGTTCATATTTGAGCTCCAAAGTTTCAGTTTCCCTCTCTTGGACTACATTATCAGTTTCTTTCTCTAAATCAGCTCTTCCATTTCCTCAAGTTGATTTTGGTTTTCACACCATGATTTCTCCCTACTGCCAGAGAGTGTGGGTTCAAGACATTTATAGCATTGTTTTCATGACAAGACCTGTACCTTCCAGACTGCCTTGTGATGGGCTGCAGTCAACATTGTAGAAGCCAGTTCTTCAAGGCTCCTCCTGAAGAAGGACATAACTAGAATAGATGGTAATGGGTGTCAATTGATTCTTACAAAAATGGCAGAGGTCATCTTCTTGTGAGGACAGAGCACTGTTACCAAAATTGTATTCTGTGGCTACATTCATCTACCCATGGGACTCTTACTGGGTTAGGTGAAAAAAAAAAAAGGAGTATTTCCTGCTTCTCACAGAACACACATGGCTTTAGGAGCTGCCTTTGCTCCTGGAGGAGCTAAAGTCATACTACCTGTGTTTGTACATACATATCCCTTGTAAATCTTTTTTTTTTTTTCCCCCTAACCTTTCAATTTATTTTATTTTAAGTTTAGTGGATGCTTTCTTTCCTAGGCATTCTAGATGTTGGTTTATTTCACTTCCAGGACAAAACTGACCTGGGCAGTTTGCAGCATGAGGGCCTCTTCATGGGAGGCCATGTAGGACAGGCCTTGTAATGGAGCAGAAGTTGCTAAAGTTGCTGATGTTAAATGGCCCTAACTGATCGCCCATAGCTGTTGACCTCTCTGCACTTATTTTCAGAGAAGATTCACGGACTGGAGAAGATCATGCTAGAAAAACAAAGGAAATTCAACCCCAGGAAATCTGATGTTGCATTTTCTGCTCTGGTGTCCCAGAGGGGCCTCATCTCTCCTTGCCATTGCTGCTCCTATTGTCCAAGAGGAAGAGATATGGTTGCATTGATAATGAAATACAACACTGAGCCCAGGAGAGGGCTTAGAGTAGGGATGGGGGTGCTACTATTGCACTTAGACCCTGAGCAGCCACTGCTGCCCGATGGCTCTCTCTCTCACACTGAACTGATTGTCCAGGCCTTGCAGGCTAAATATACAAAGCCTATACCTATGGTTTTAACATCTATGGATGACTTTTATTGAATCAGTTATTAAATTTGGAATTGCAAAATGATAGTTTTTTTTTTTTTTTTATTAGTAGATGGCATTTTTCCAGAAAGAAGGAATTTCCTATTTCATACTTCTCCCTTTTGTTTGGTAGGTATTACTATGAACCGGTCTCTCTCTCTCTCTCTCTCTCTTTTTTTTTTTTTTTTTTTAAATGCTTGTTGTTACCTATTTGGCCTTCAGGAGCCCATTCAATCTGGCTTTTGTTTCCTTTTGACATAACTTCTTTTTTTAGGGGGGATGGGTACAGGGTGGGGGTGCTTTCTTTCTGGAATTGCTATATCTAACACTTGTATTTCACCTGCCCCAGATCTGTTATCAGCCATATTCCCAGCAATTCCTCATTCTTTTTAGTGGGAAATAGTATCTAGAAAACAAGACATGATCACAAGGGAAGCTCATTCCTAGTAGGATATCATTACTCCTTGTTGTTTTAGTGGATCACTTATTCACTTTGATAAAATCTTATTTGCTTCATTTGAGTCATGTTTTGTTTGGCTAGATTACAAGTCCAGATAAAATCTTTTGTAATAGGGCACATAGGCAGCATACTTTTCAGGCTATAGTAATGGTAGGAATCAAAAAAGAGTATGGCAGAAAGATTTTGAAAATGTCTGTACCTGCTTTGGCACATGGATAAATGTGGTTGGTCAGATATAGAACTCAGGCACCACTTCTTTTTTTTCTAATTCAGCAGATGTTTGTTCCATGTCTTCTGTTTCTATATTTAATGAGTATGAGGTTAACCCTTTCCTTGTGATTGGATGGTTGTAAGTGATTATAAAAAAATCCTCTCCACATAACACAATTCTCTGAAATTAAATGATTTCATGTGAGATTTTTTAAATTAAATATCATTTCTATAATAGTATGATTATACCTTCTTTGATTAGCCTATCTAGCAACTTGGAGAAACATTTATAATTTCATGTTAGCACTTGAGCTGGAGAGCTACATTTTAAAGTTGGGGTAGAAAGGAACATGCTATCCTGGGCAGGCTTCGTCTGAGTGTTTCTCTGTAACTGTAGTCTCAGTTTGTTTAGGTATTCATCCCTGTGATCACCTCTGAGAGGTACCTCTTATGTTTCTTCCTGCTACCCTCATGTGGACCAGCTACATTTTTTATAAGTTGGGTAAGGGTGACTCCCTGAAGCATATCGACATTTTAATTTTGTATTTCACTGTGTGTTTTCATCTCACTATTTTTATTGTTTCATTGCTGGAAAATTGACTTCCTTTCAGAACTCATCCTCTGTAGGTTAGAGAGTTGTGATCCACAGGCAGGGGAGAGGAAAAGGGGACAAAATTTAGCCAAGTATTTTCTTTAATTATTTCTCTCAGTGTCTTCTTTGCTGTTGTGATGTAAGAAAGGACCCAAAGTGGTAGAGAGTTTTCAACCTGGTCCTTGCCAAGCTGAGGGATATTTTACAAGCCTCCTTGAGGCTTCTCTCCACATTTACCCCCAATAATACACTATACTCATTTGTAGCAAGATGTGTGCCTGCTACCAGTTGATTCTTTCAGTTTTTTTCTAAATTATATTTTCATCTGGACAATATTATTTGAACTTTGTGTTATTAGTTTGAGGTTTTTCCTAGTTTGGGAATAGGACTTTTATTTTGTGCGGGATTTATTTCAGAGGGTATCATGAGGGAAGCACAGGTTTAAATGTGTGCTTGGGATGCCACTATCTTTAAGGGCAAAGTAACTTAAAAACTGATGATTTTTCATCTCTACAAACCAGTATTCATTTCAAAAGTAAGGATAGGTGCTTTCTGATTTTCTCATTCAATATTAAAAAATTTTAAATCCAAGAGAAGTTGGGATACAAAAAAGATTTGCTTAGCTTTATTTTTTTTTTTCATCACCAATTTAAAAGTCACAGTGCAGTTATCACCTTAGACATTCTATTTATATGTAGAGGAATCTAGTCAACTACAAGAGATTCCAAGTTTATTTTCTGGGAAAAAAAAGACTATGAACATCAAATGTAAGCAAATCTAAATTTATTTTAGATGAGTCACATGAGTCAGACCTAAGCAAATGACATACATATTTTTTTTCAACTGTGGAATTATATTCTCAATCCAGAAGTTGACTGAGGCACTTCTTTTGAAAAATATCAGGCCAGATTGAACGATACGTTACAGTCAGTTCCAAACTAGAAATTTACGTAACTGGAATCATACAGTTTGCACTCTTTTGTGCCTGGCTTCTTTGATTCAGCATAATGATTTTAGATTTGTATTTTGTTGTATAAGTAGATTATTCCTTTTTATTGCTGAGTGGAATTCCAATGTATGAGTTGCCACAATTTATGCAATCCCCTATTGATGGACATCTAGGATATTCCAGCTCTTTGCTATCATGAATAAAACAGCTATGAATAATCATATCTATGTCTTCCTTTACTTGACTAAATTATTAAAAATAATATTGTCAGGTCACTAGGTAGATATTTGTTTATTTTTATAAGAAACTGCCTTTCTAAAATGGCTTTGCAAACATTCCTGCAAAGAATTTATGAGAACTCTAACTTACCCACATCTTTCTATATCTGCTATTGTCAGTTTGTTTTATTTGTTTGTTTTTAGCTATTCTGGTGGGTATGTAGTGATAATTATGTTTTAATTATACTTCTCAACTTATGGTTGAATATCAAATCAGAAATCAAGCCTAATGTAGTTCGTAATCATTATACTTTAACTATATATGTAATAAAATTTAATCTGCATTTGTTAAAATATAACTTCCAAAAATAGGTAAAACATCATGACCTATATATAAATAGGAGATAAACATATGTCAAATATTTTGTTGATTAATGAACCAGTAAGATGTTACAACTAGTTCAAAGGAAATTTTAAAAACCAGGACATATATAGGCCAGAAATTTATAGATAGATGCAAAACAAGATTTTCCATGGGTGGGGTAGGGGGGATCAAGTGTTTATTAGACAACATATATTTCTGTAACTATAAACAGGAATTATTTGTATTGCCTTAAGTAATCTACAGGGTTGTAAGTAACTTGAAAAAAATGATACAAAGGCAAAACTACATAGAATCAGATAACCTTAAAGTTTGTGCTCTAAACAATGCATAATTTTCCTTTGAAGATAGTAATTTTTTATTCTATTTCAGAACCATTCACAATTTTCTTTTACATCCTATACTTGGTATTAAAATAATCACTGACAAGTTTTTTAAAATAGCAAAAAGAATTTCAGATGTTTACGTTAAAGTGAAATAATACTGTAATATCTATCTATACATATATATTGCTTTTCATAGAATATTTTTCTTATTCTGTAGTAATTAGTCATAGAAATGCTTAAACCTCCTTTTTTTGAATTTGAAATAAAAATTTATAGTAATAAAAAATAAAATAGTGTTTGCAATTCCAAGAAATAAAAATGCTTAATGATCAGTTCTGTGCATGTGTATGTGTGCATTACATCAGAAGGTATACCCACTATCCTTTTGCATATGAGATCCTCCTAAACCTTGTTAAAGTTAGGCACTAAATTAGGTACTACATGAACGGTATTTTTTCTGATATTTTGGGACTAAGAAAGGTGCTTAGTTATTAAAAAATTATGTATTATATATACAGGGAGACACACATATTCCCTTAACAGAATTAGGATGACTGTTGAAATTTTAGCAACATGTAATGACTATAACTTTATCTATTTAGAAAAGTGATTACATCCACGGGAAGTATTCATTTAACCTTATCCATGGACAGTTACAGGAAGTTTCTTTAATGGCAAGTAACTCAGCTGTTACATACTGACTAGATCAGGTTTAAGTTGGCAGGTTTTTTGTTTTGTTTTGTTTTCTAAACGTAGTGTGGTCCCTTTAGAGCCTAAGGTCCTATTCTATCCTGAGTTATCTATATGGATTTGCCCTCCAAATTAGCATGAGTGAAGTGAATCTTCTAAAATGTACCAACTGTACAGAGAAAGGGAGGAATTAACCAATGAATATATTAAGCAAATAAGGATCAGAATGGAGGGGAAGGGGATGGGATATTCAGTTAGATGATTTTTTGTTTTACCCCTAATGAATTCATCAATTTAATCTCTTACTGCTGGTTGCAATATTGGGTTGACAACCTATAATTTGTTCAGTCATTCAGTATAATTTCATTGTGATTTTGCTAAATGCTAGTCACTGTTCTAGGTATTTGGGATACAGAATATAGTCTTACTGAAAACAGCCTGTCAGAGGAGATGGACAAGTTAAATTTTTTGATAAATTGCAATATGTGTTAAGATAGAAATTATTTTCTCAGATAGTGTTGTCAATTTTAAATGAAGTATAAAAAATGTGCTAATTTCTCTTTGAAAAGCAGGTAGTTTAACTTTGAAAGAAAATCCCAATTTTAAATTGAATTACTTAAATTTATTTAATCTAGTTAAATGCCTTATTGGGTATACTAAAATAGATTGATTTTTTATTCAACACTTTTGAAATCAAAACTGGAAAGTGTTTTGAGAAAATTCTGGATACAGATTCAACTATAAGAAGAGAGACCCTAAATACCCTTACTCAGTTCCCCCAGTGATAACATCTTGCAAAGCTGTAGTACAATAATATTACAACCAGAATGTTGACATTAATATAGTCTAGATACTGAAAAACCCATCATCACAAGGGTAATTCTTGTTGTCCTTTAAAAGCCATACCAATTTCCTCCTCAATTCTTGTCCCTGACCTCTGGTAACCAGTAATATGTTCTCTATTTCTATAAGTGTGTTATTTCAAAATGTTATATAACTGCAATCATGTAGCATTGTGAACATTTAGGATTGTCTTTTTTCAGTCTGCATTGTTCCCTGGAAATTTATCCCATTTATTGTGTTTATCAATAATGAACTCATTTTTAGTGAACAGTATCACATCGTATGGATGTACTATAGTTTGTTTAATCATTCATCTTTTGAAGGGCATCTGTGTTATTTCTGATTTTGGCTATTATGAATAAAACTCCTATGCATTCGTACCTGCATTTGCATGAAAACATATTTTTATCTCTTTGGAAAAAATGTGTAAGAGGGCATTTTACTTTATTGTATGGCAGTTGCATGTTTAGTTTTATAAGAAACTTCGAAATTGTTTCTAGAGTGGTTTACCATTTTACATTTCTGCCAGCAATGTATGTACGAGTGATTCAGTGTCTCTATATCCTCGTAGCATTTGGTGTTGCTCCTGTATTTTTTATTTTAGCCATTTTGACAGGATTGAAATGATATCATGATTTTAATTGCATTTTCCTAATAGCTATTGATGTTAAATATCTTTCCATGTGATGATTTGCCATCTGTATGTCTTCTGTGAAATGTTTATTCATGTCTCTTGCCCATTTCTAGTGGGATTTTTTTTTTTCATTTTACTGTTGAGTTTTAAGAGTTCTTTCTGTATTTTTGTTATGAATCCTTCATCAGATATGTGACTTGCAAATATTTTCTTTAAGTCTATAAGTTGTCATTTCATCCTTTAGCAGGATATTTCTCAGAAAAATTTTAAAAACGTTGAGGAGAACCAATTATCTTTTTTATTTTTATGGATAATGTTTTTGTTGTCAAGTCTGAGAACTCTTTGCCTACCCTGAGATCCAAAAGATCTTCTGTAGGCTGACTTATATATTTTTTAAGAGTTTATTTATTTATTTGAAAGAGAGAGAGCACAAGTTGGGGGGTGGGCAGAGGGAGAGGAAGAGGGACAAGCAGACTCCCTGCTGAGTACAGAGCCTGATATGGGGCTGAGTCCCAGGACCCTGAGATCATGACCTGAGCTGAAGTCAGACACTTAACCAACTGAGTGACCCCGGTGCCCCTCTAGGCTGACTTTTAAACATAAATGACTTTAAAAAAAAAAAAAGCTATGACTCTCGGATCTGTGTTCTGTCCTTTCTAATTTTGTAATGTTCCAGGAAAGATTAGGAATATCAGATTTGTATTTAAAATTAATTTGGGGTCACCAAAAGCTCTTTCTTTCTTTCTCTTTCTTTCTTTCTTTCTTTCTTTCTTTCTTTCTTTCTTTCTTTCTTTCTTTCTTTCTTTCTTTC
>NW_023270377.1:40896160-40954958 GCF_011800145.1 Mirounga leonina | reverse complement strand
TTCTTTCTTTCTTTCTTTCTTTCTTTCTTTCTTTCTTTCTTTCTTTCCTTTTCTTTCTTTCTTTTTCTTTCTTTCTTTCTTCTGTCACTTTACCTTAAATTTGAATGTATATATTGAGAGTCCTTGTGAAAAATAAAAAATTCCATGGGTAGGGAGACACTTAACGCATTACTAGATATACTGAATTAGTTGAGCAAATTCTTGTTAGGATTCTCAGAAAATGGACCAAAAACAAATGTTTTGATGATAATTTGATAAATATAAAGCAGACAGATGGAAAATCGTTAAGCGCCTGAGAACGGCATATAGCTGCTTGTGAAGGTAAATTATGATAATGCTCCTTTAGAAGAGGGGCAGAGTAATATCAAAATAAAACTTTTCTTATATTTTTCCAGACCTTATCCTATCTGTATTTTAATTGTTTTTTCTCAGGAATCTATAAACAATATTCATTGCCATGATAAAGAGTATTGTATTGATAATGCATGCACATTTTTATTCTTATTAAAATAAGGCAGAAGAGTTAATCTTAGAACATTTCATATCCTACAGGTAAAGTAAATCTATGAAATTTTCTTAATTGAATTTAATAACACATCAATCTACTAAATAAAATGATACTTTATTATATAATTTTCCTGCTTATAATGGGAATGTCTCCAATGTTTGATCATTAACGATTATGCTTATTTTCTATTTGAAACAAAATTTTTAAATAATTCATACCATAATGGCATAACTCAAAACTCAAGAATGGATATAGGTTATCATCAAATATAATTTTGGCATATAAAACTCAATTTTTTTATATATGTCTTCTTTTGTTATGACATTTCCCAAAACTATGATGATTTTGTGATTCCTGAAGTAATCCTTTTTGACATGGAATATAATTATTTTAATACTTTTCTGATAGTTTATTATTATTCCTTCTATAGGTAATAAATGCAATATTAGTCTGAAGTTTCCTTTTCCTGTACAATTATCTTATAATTTCTGCTGAGTTTTATTGTAGCCTTATGAAATTACTATAATATGTCCTTAATTTAATTTTTAAAAAAATTAAATAGGATAAAATTTTTTTCACTCTTTAAAGCCCCCAAATAACTTATTATTATGAAGGTATATTTTCTTGAGATAATTATTTGAAAATATTCTCATTTGTCTTACAATTATTGATTTATTCAGATACATGACAAAGTCTATACTAATATTTGGTAATTTTTGAGAACTTAAATATGTCTTAGCACAAAATTTTATTTTTTATATCTTATTTTGATTATTAACATAGCTTCACAAAACTCTGAACTTATTTTATCTTCATCCTAGGTGTTTTAATTTTGCAAGTGGACTTTATATTCAGTATTTTATTATCAATGTATACTTCATCACATTGCAGAGACTGTTGCCATGGTCATTTGTAATATATTTAGATTTTGATGTGCCTCGTGCATGATTGATTGATTATTTTAAGATTTTATTTATTTGAGAGAGAGAAAGAGAGAGAGAATGAGAAAGGCAAGCACGAGCAGGGGAGAGGGGCAGAGGGAGAGGGACAAGCAGACTCCCTACTGAGCAGCGAGCCTGATGCAGGACTCCATCCCATCATGACCTGAGTCGAAGGCAGACGCTTAACTGAGCCACCAAGGCACCCCATGATTTATTTTTTAATGTATTTTTAATCTACAATAAATGGGATGCCCAATTTACAATGCCCTGAATTCAATGCACTTTAATTAAATGAAGAAAATCAATTATATATTTAGTATATGTGCTGCCGAAGCGAGCACTCAATTATATATTTAATTATTAAATAAACTTTTAGTCTTCTATTGAATCAAAATTGTATTAATTCTTACCATTTTAATAATCCATCTATTCTACTGGTCTGGAGATCACACATTTGTTTTTAATCTTTTCAACCTTAATCAGATTCTTTTTTTTTTTTAATTGGAGTATTTTTATTTTATGTGCAATGAGTTGGCATTAAAGTAGGTATCTTGGATATCTGCAGTTAAGGTAGGTTATCTTGGATGACCAGTTCAAGGAAGTTCCCTTAATCCAACTTAATGAAGCCTACATCCTTCGCATATTGACGGAAACGCTGGCGGCACATAATGAGGCCATATTTCCGGATCAGACCGTGCCGGCTTGAGCAGACACGGCAAGAACGAGAACCCTGGCCAAATTTCCTCAGATCGCTCCAGTACAGCTGCTGGTGACCCATCTTGCTCTTTAAGATGAAACGAGGCCTTAATCAGATTCTTAATTTAAATTAATATGTCAATAACGTCAATTTAAAAAAAAATATTTCCTTCTAGGAATATTACAAGGATGATGTAGTAGTTATCACCAGTTGCTCTTCAATATCCATACATCCTTTCTTCCATCTAAGAATAAAGGAAGTTTTAATAGACATTCATCTTTTGTATATTGTCCTTTCTCCTTCTTCCTGTCTGGATCTTGGTTGTTATATCTGAAAGTGGAATAGCCATTTTGCAACCACAAGGAACGTGATAGTTTCTATGGGTCGGGAATTTGGGTCATAGCTTAGCTGGGTGCCTATGCATGTGATTATAGTCAGAAATTTAGCCTGGACTGCATTCTCATCTGAAGGCTCATCTGAGAGAGGGTCCACTTCCAGACTTAATTAATATGTGATTCTTGAAAGAATTGATTGTTGATATAAAGCCCTCAGTTTCTCAATGTTTTTTCCTTGTCATGTCATTATCTCCACAGGGAAGCTCATTACATGGCAACTGGCTTAACTCAGTGAGTGAGAGAGAATTTCTAGATAGAAGCCAGTCTTTTTGCAATCTTATTTCAGAAGTGATATTTCATCACCTCAGTGGCATTCTATTTGCTGTGAGTCAATAAGCCCAACCCACACTCAAGAAAAAGGAGGAGATTACACAAGGTTGTAAAGGCCAGGAAGCAGGGATGATTGGGTCCCATCTAAGAATGTATCTACCATAAGAAATGACAACACAAGCTTGGAATGTTAGAGTTTATTCCTTTCCTCATGAGAAAAGGACATTTAAAGTTATTAACAATGTCTTTATGTTTTCTCGTAGCTACCATTAAGAGGTTTGTAGAATCACTCTAAATATTTATATTGATCTCTTTGGACACTTAAAGAATGTTTGAAGGATTATTAACTTAGTCCCTGACAGTATCATTGAACAGCTACACTATTCTTGAAATTCTACTTATGGAATTCTTGTCATGTGATCCCTATTCATACATCCCCCCCACCAAAAAATTAGAGGTGAAAATAAATAATTAAAAGGTTTGCTAAGCCACTGTACATAGCCTGTGTGCAATCCTAGAATAATACAGGTGATATATCCTCTGAGTTCCTCTATGTCGGATGGCATGTGGCTGCCGTCTTGTTGTGTCCTTACATGATGTTTTCTCTGTGTGCACACATTCCTGGTGTCTCTCTCTCTGTGTTTAAATTTCCTCTTCTAATAAGGATACCAATCAGATTGGATTAGTATCTATCCCAACAGCCTTATTTTAACTTAGTCACCTCTCCAAAGGCCCTATCTCCAAATACAGTCACATTCTGAGGTATTGGGGGTTACCTCAGGAAGTTCGTAAGAGACACTGAGTGTCAACATTTGAAATGGGGGGGGCACAATTTAGCACAATTTCGTATATACACATACCTATAATTGTTTTTGTCACTATCCATTATTGTGTATGCATATATATGGTCTGAACCATTCCAGACCTCTGCCTGATTTTGCCCTCTGTTTATGCAAGCTCACATATCTGAGCTTAAACTAGAAGTGGTAAGTGGTAAGTGTTAAATGTTTTAAGTTGAACTCAATAGTAAACAGTATACCTTAAGTTGAGTAAATACATCAATTAAAAACTTAGTGAATAATTATTGTCATTCTTTTGTGATGCAAATTCTAATTTATCCTTCAACAAATTTTATATTATGTATGGTTTACTTATAAGTATTGCAGATTTAAAATATTTAAATTAATGATCCTTTAGATCCATAAGATCTACATAAATATTAGAGCAATTCTATAAACCTTCTGGGAGTGTCTATAAGAAATTTAAAAAATAGGCATATCTGGGTGGCTCAGTCGGTTAAGCATCTGCCTTCAGCTCAGGTCATGATCCCAGGGTCCTGGGATTGAGTCCCGCATTTCATCAGGCTCCCTGCTCAGTGGGGAGCCTGCTTCTCCCTCTGCCTGTTGCTCCTCCTGCTTGTGCGCTCTCTCTCTCTCTCTGACAAATAAATAAATAAAATCTTAAAAAAAAGAAATTAAAGATAGAGAACAAGTACTTTAAATATTTTCCCAAATAACAACTGTATACAAAATCAGAAAGCAAGGAAGCATTTGGTGTTCCCATTCCAGTTTTGCATCCACCACCTTTCCCCCCTGCTAGCTTTGCAGCCTCTCTAAATTCCTCAGATGACCAGTGAACTCATGTTTGTTGATGCCCATTTTGTGAAGAAATTCCTAAAAAAAAAAAAAAATTGATAAGAACATTTGTGCTTAATGTCCACAATAGCCAAAATATGGAAAGAGTGCAGATGTTCATTGACAGATGCATGGATAAAGAAGATGTGATTATATATATATATATGGAATATTATTCATCCATCAAAAAGAATGAAATCTTGCCATTTGTAGTGACATAGATGGAGCTAGAGGGTATTATGTTAAGTGCAGTGAGTCAGTCAGAGAAAGACAAATACCATATAATTTCATTCATATATGGAATTGGAGAGACAAAACAGATGAACCTAGGGGAAGGGAAGGAAAAATAAAATAAGATGAAAACAGAGAGGGAGGCAAATCATAAGAGACTCTTAGCTATGGGAAACAGACTGAGGGTTGCTGGAGGGGAGGCTGGTAAAGGGAATGGGGTGATTGGGTGATGGACATTAAGGAGGGCACTTGAAATAATGAGCACTGGATGTTATACTCAACTGATGAATCACTGGATTCTACCTCAGAAACCAATGGTACAATATATGTTAATTAAATTGATTTTTTTTTTTTTAAAGAACATTTGCACTCAAGGCTAAGAATTGCTAGTAACAATATGTTAATTCTCTTATTTTAATAGGAAACTATGGTTTAAACCAAAAGAATATTGGACAGAAGTAGGATTTTTTTCTTTCTTTCTATGGCAGGAGTTGGTGAAGAGATGCGGAAGTATATATATTAATTTAGTATCTTCTCTGTTTAGTCACAATGCTAGGTCTTGTCATGTTATCTTACATGACTTGAACTGTATCTTCCACAAATTCATGTCTATCCCAAATATGTGAATATAACCTTATTTAGAAATAAGGTCTTTGGAGCCCTGAGTGGCTCAGTCAGTTAAGCATCTGCATTCGGCTCAGGTCATGATTCTGGAGTCCCTGGATCGAGCCCCGCTTCAGGCTCCCTACTCAGCGGATAGCCTGCTTCTCCCTCTGTCCCTCACCCGACTTGTGCTCTCTCTTTCACAGTCACTCTCTCTGTCTCTCAAATAAATAAATAAAATCTTAAAAAAAAGAAAGTTCTTTGCAGCTGTTTAATCAAATTAAGATGGGGTTAGAATGGTCCCTAAATTCAAGATGATTGTTGTCTTTATAGGAAGAAGGAAATTTGAGATTTTTTTTTTTTTTTTTTTTTTTTTTATTCATGAGAGACAGAGCGAGAGAGAAAGGCAGAGGGAGAAGCAGGCTCCCAAGGAGCAGGGAGCCCGATGCGGGACTCGATCCCAGGACCCTGACATCACGACCTGAGCCGAAGGCAGACGCTTAACCATCTGAGCCACCCAGGCGCCCAGGAAGAAGGAAATTTGAACACAGAGACACAGGCACACAAGAGAATGTCATGTGAACATGGAGGCAGAAATTGGAGTTATGCTGCCTCAAGCCAAGAAATGGTAAAAATTGTCAAACCACCAAAAGCTATAAGAAGCATACATTGACTATCTTAGAATTCTAAGCAAAAAAGTTTTAGAAATGGGAAACTGAGTTTTTAGAAATTAAATGATTTGTTACAAACATAGGTTCATAAGAACAGAAACATTGTTTCTGAACAAAGCTCATGCAACCACTATTACGCTAGCTGGCTGATATTTTTGAATTATCTAAATTTATCATATAGAGGGAGAAAAATTTATTCCTACAATTTCCCTGAATGAAATTCACTGATAGGAATGCATATATGCACATACACACACACTTTCAAACATATCACTTTATACCTAATAAACGTGAATTATTTCATAGCCCTATTGAAGTATCAGGTTTTATAATCCCAAGACAAATCATTAGGAGAAAGATCTCAGCATCATCAGACTGTAAGAGTAAAACAGTTGATATACATAATAGATTTTTGGGTAAAGTGGGTGTTTAGAGCTATGAGAAAATAAAATCAATACCTCAAAACTAGGTTATAACACAAGGGAACAGCCAGACTTGATATCTCTGATTCATGTTTATTATAATTAATCTCAGGATATGATAGATTGGATGACATTCCTGCCCTCTCTAGGTAGCAACTTTCTTAGTAAGGTACAGGAAAGAGAGAGAGAGATTGAGATGGAGAGAGAGAAAGAAGAGAACAAGAAGAGAGTTAAACTAGAATTGTAACAGGGTAGCAAGTACTCATGATAGAATCTGATCATTATCTTAGAACAATGCTTGGCATATGTTAGGTGCTCAATAAGATTGTGTTGGATAATGAATAAAGGGCTTGGTTCTTTTGTTTTAGTTTTTATTTAAATTCCAGTTAGGGGCACCTGGGTGGCTCAGTTGGTTGAGCGACTGCCTTCGGCTCAGGTCATGATCCTGGAGTCCCGGGATCGAGTCCCACATCGGGCTCCCTGCTCGGCAGGGGGTCTGCTTCTCCCTCTGCCCTCTTCCCTCTCGTGCTGTCTCTCATTCTCTCCCTCTCAAATAAATAAATAAAATCTTTAAAAAAAATAAAATAAAAAAAAATAAATTCCAGTTAGTGTAATGTAACTTTCAGGTATACAATTTAGTGATTCAACACTTCCATACAACACGCAGTGCTCATCACAACAGGTGCACTCCTTACTCCTAAAGGGCTTGGTTCTTAATGAATATACTACTCCAAATTAAAAGCTACAAGCTTTTCTGGACTTTATTATGCTATAAGCTGAAAATTAGTATACATGTAAGGCTTCCCCAACTATCTATATTTGAGGCCTGGTATGCTGTCTGGTTTTTGATCCAGTTCTCTCAGGATGTTTCTATGAGTTATATAAGATTGATGATCTGTAAGACCCTCTGGGCTAATAACACTTGGGCATCAGCAGAAGAAATGGGGCCTGACATCCCCTTGTCTATTTCATGATTAACCAATCAGCACTCAATAAAAACTAAGGTGTAGTGTTTATTGAATTCGTGCATATAATAGTTGTGAGAAATAATAGAGAAATAAGTTACAACTGTTCCATAGGCACAAGGATTCCTAAGGATTTCTTACCAGGACAGGTTCCTGTTCCACTACTCTCTTTTTTTACATGACCCGGGCCAGCTTACCTCTCAGTAGACCAGTTTTCCTGAGAATATTCATGTCTTATAGTCCAAGACAATGACTCTTAGCCTCAGGTTGGTTGATTGTTTTTGTACTCTGTACTACATATGCAATAAGAAAATCATGCAATAGATTGACAACACATTGCTTAAAATGTGCAGTTTTTAAAAATATCATGTTGGGCAGTTTTTTTAAAAAAAATATTGTGTCACCAATAGCCTGTTTTTGGAACTGCACTAATATTAATCCATATTTTTTCAAGTTTTGTTCCTCAAGGGCTAAAACAAGTTATGGAGTTCAGGGTCTGTCTGGAAAAGTGAATTATAGTTGTTTCAGGAAACAAAATAAATATATGAATATATATATATATATAAATATAAATAAATAAATGAAATTTGAACTCTGTAAAAAGTAAAAACTCAAGATTTATATTACTAGTAGAAGGTGACTAAATACCTACTAATAAGTTAAAGAGGTTGCTTGAGGAAAGCATGTAAGGTGACTGGTAACAAATTGATAGAAACAGAGAGTGAAGTTGATACAAATAGAGGTGATGGGGGGGGGAAGAAAACTGATATTGACTAAACAGCTGTTATTTACATGCTGTGTTTAGATACAGTCCTTCTTATGAATTCCCTTATGAAGAATGACGCTGTGGATGAGCAAATATAGTTGTTGCATTATAGAGATGAGGGAATAGAAAAGTTACGCATACAAAGCAAATAATAAAGAGGAATTGTGATTGAAGCACAGGTCCCCCTAACACCAAAACACATAGTGGCAACTGAATGGGAAAAAAAAAAAATGTTGGCGTAGATGAGGAAATAAAATGGCTCAATGCCTGAGGTTTCCAGAAAGGCAAAGCTTTTCCAGAATAGGTGGAAATTAGGGATTAAAGAACATGAACTACATGTGCCACAGCTATTGGAGACTCCCATCAGTAACATCTAGAAGTAGTGTGCATCAGTAGAATTATTTTTCAGGGTGAGGAAGAGCACAAAAGGAGGAATATTTAGAGTTTCTGAAGAGAGATGCAAATAAAAAAGTTAATGAATATTGTGAGTTTGTGTTTGAAGGGTGGGATGGAAGTATCACAGGCAAGTTATAGAACTATAAAAATGGTATTATTTTAGCAGAACCTGTGAAGGAAGAAACAATAAGACTGGGTAGTTAGACAGGGGATAGATGAGAAAAGCCCTTCAATAAACTTAATTCTAGAATAACCTTGGCTAAAAAATACACAGTGATTAAAAAACATTAGTACCATTATATACTTAAAAAGGTAAGATTTATTCAACTAATTTATATCGATTGGAGGAGTTTTATATTTAAACGACATGTCTGAATTAGCTTTATAATGAAGATTTGGCACTCACTAGAAATAACATTTAGAGAAAGTTTGAACTGGAAGGTGGTGTCTACCATCTGCGTAGTTTCAGATCTTATGCATTGATATAAAAATTTACTAGCCTGTTACTGAAGTTTTTGTTTCGTTGGTTGGTTGGTTTTCATACTACTTTCAATCAATGGGTAGCTTAGTACATAGACCAGAAAACTCTTGAGGTCTGGGATTTTATTCATTCTTATCACCTAAGCATATATATGCCACAGAGTAAATATATTTGTTTATTTTTTACTTTCCACGCCCATTCACTTTTTTCCCCTGAAAATTATAGCCCAATTTACCTGTGGATGTTAATGTCCTTCTCTCAAGTATTTCTAGTAGAATAGGCTCTGTCCCTAATCTTGAACATATGCAGGAGCAAGGATGAGTACACAAACTTGGAAAATCAAACTGTAATCGCAAAATTTTTTTTTTCTATAATCAGAGCCAAGGGGATGCATAAAGATGTTGCTATGACTTCTGGGAAACAAATAATTTCACTCTTTCCCTCTAGAATTAAAATGGAACCCAAGGGTACATAAAGTATGGAGCTACCAAACCCACCTTTTATGACAACTGGAGAGTTTGTTTAAAAATGGACTTCTACCTACAGGAAACAAAAAAGAGTTCTTATATGAAGAGAAAAAGCTCCCACAATATTGTTAGAGGTCTTGGGGAGCCTGGGTGGCTCAGTTGGTTAAGCATCTGCCTTCAGCTCAGGTCATGAACCCAGGGGTCCTGGGATTGAGCCCGAAGGCAGGCTTCCTGCTCAGTGGAGAGCCTGCTTCTCCCTCTGCCTCTGCTGCTCCCTCTTCTTGTGCTCTCTCTCTCTTTAAAAAATTTTTCCTTTATAAAAAAATTATATATATATACATACACACACATATATATATAGTTATATATATATATAGTTAGAGGTCTTGCATCTGATTGTGCCTAAAATGTACCTTATGTTTGGACTTTCTGGTTATATTACCTTTTTTTTAACGTACATTTTTATATGTACCTTTTTTTTTAATGTAAGTAAATTTGAGTTGGATTTTCTACCATGAGAGCCCTAACTGATATAAAGGCAAGCAATATGCTTTTGCTGAGTGAGTGTTGAATTATCAGAAAGAATTGTCATGGCAGCTCAGTAGCTGTATCCTGAAGTTATTAAGTTCTAGGACACGAATATTTAACCTAGTGTCCATGGATCTGCATATATTTCTAATGGTCTACAACATGCCCCCACCCCCGCTCATCAATTATATGCAAAAGTTTGAAGGGCATGCTTATTTGCATTTCCTTGTGGTGAGGGACAGACATTTTCATCATAGTCTCAAAGAAGTTTATGACCTGTAATTTTGAAAGGAAAACTAAACGCAGAAAGCATAAAATTAAAATAGAACAGCATTTTGCATGTTATCTATTTATATCTACAGGATTGTTGAAAGACAATTTTAAAAAATTATTAGATTTGAATTTTTTTATTTTTTTAAAGATTTTATTTATTTATTTGACAGAGACACAGCGAGAGAGGGAACACAAGCAGGGGGAGTGGGAGAGGGAGAAGCAGGCTTCCCTCGGAGCAGGGAGTCCGATGTGGTGCTCGATCCCAGGACCCTGGGATCATGACCTGAGCCGAAGGCAGATGCTTAATGACTGAGTAACCCAGGTGCCCCTAAATTTGAATTTTAGGAGATATATGAAATACTATTCTCCCAATTTTTTTCAAGATTTTATTTTTATTTATTTATTTTACACAGAGAGAGCGAGAGAGAGAGTCAGAGAGCAAGCACAAACGGGGGAATGGCAGGCAGGTGAGAAGCAGGCGACCCGCTGAGCAAGGAGCCCAATGTGGGACTCGATCCCAGGACCCCGGGATCATGACCTGAGCCAAAGACAGCCGCTTAACCGACTGAGCGACCCAGGCGCCCCTACCATTCCCCCATTTTAAACCTGAAATCAAAGTGAGACTTTTCAAAATATGTTTTTTAATTTTTTAAATTTTATTTATTTTTTATTTTATTTTTATGTAAGATATTCAGGCTTAATTGACTTCAGATCATTATAATATCAATTATCCCCTTATATTAAGATAGCACTGCCACGTGTCATAACAGACTTTTGACAGAGACATAAACATTTTTTGAGATAGCAACAAATTAGAGATCAAACTGAGAAATTTGATATATGCCAATCTTTTCAGGGACAAATTAAAGCTTCCACTAAAATTATTTTGTAAAGATATAAAATATAGTTTTCATGATTATTGTTACTCTGTCTTATTTTCTACCTAAATAATTTATGCCACAACAATTAATACATTACAAATATGCAAACTGTTCTCCTGGACATATGTTCATGGGACTCCTTTGGATGGGTTTAAGTCACTGATGAGCTGGTTAACTCAATGATTTTCTATAATGCGGAAATCTATTTGTATGTTTACATTAGGATTCTTTTCTTCATTGTTACTTCACAATATCTATTCTTACCACAGAAAAAGCATTTTTAACCAAAGAATTCGGTTTTATACATATTATAGGAAAAAATGAAATTTGAAGGACAATAATAAAAGCAACTCTAGTGACCAGTTTGTCCTTCAGTTCAAAACAGATTGTCTTATAAATTGTACCTAAATCCAAATAACAAATAATTAAGCAATTGTTTTTTGCTCTAATGTAGTTGCTCATAGTATACTTTTTAGAGAATACAGTTACACCTGTAACATGGTGTTTTTAATGCAGTATAAGAGGCAACTACCCCAGTTTGATTATATTGTGTAAGTGGTGTAGACTATAGGTGTATTTTCCTGTTTTCCCTATTTATCACAGGAAAAGATGACTCAACGCTGATGGGAGCTAATAAATGAAAATGACCAGACAGCTTTTATAGTTTATTGATTAAAGCTTGACTAGAACAATGGGCACTTCTCAGGAACCGGTGATAGAGTTTAGCGTTTCGTACAAACCAAGTAAAGAAACGTATACTTATATTAGAGGAGAAGAGAGAAGATTCCAAGTAGTAATCTTAAGTAGTGATCAGGCTGACGGTGCAGGTATGCCTTGCTTTTTGAAAGTTGGTGTTATACTGCATCACTTTTATGAAAGACCTGCATTAGTCCCTTTTTTGATAATTGAAAGAAATCTGGAAGGATTTTCACTTTTATGAGAAAAGACAAAAAGCAAAAATAGAGTTCAGCATTTGTTTTGGGGGTGAACCTTTACAGAAGCAGCCCACAACCAGAAACGGTAGCAGTGGCACCACCTAGTTCCTTCCCCAGGAACTACACTCAGCATCTCAGTATTAAGCTGCCATGGTATTGAACTCTGTCTGTGAGCATCTGTGCTTTATCTCTGTTTCATTTGTTGTTGTTGTTGTGTTGTGCATCCACTAGCAAGATGTGTCTTAAGGTATCAGAAAAGCCTAAGCGACATTATTTTGGGGGTCTGGAAAGGCTCAAACATTTTCCCATATAAATTAATGGTAATTGCTTCTTCGCTTTACTCCATTTCAGCTTATGAAAGCTTTCATAGGAGCACTGCACTTTCGAATAGTGGAAGAAAGCTGTATTACATACGTGGTTTTGACCCTTGGAAAATATGGGATCGGCTATGGCTCTGCAAACATGAAATTGCCTCCCACAGCATCCTGGGCAAGCTAAGGTAATGAACTTCATAACTTAATATGATTTTAAGGAATTTCTGGAAAATAGATTCTTTAATCATAAGTGTATGCATCAAGAAGGATGCTATTTATTTATTGGATTCTCTTTCTCAGGAATTGGGATTAGATCAACACAGAACTGGTTAACTGGTTAGACATAGGAATTGAGGCAAAGGGAGAAATATTGTGGGCATCTGAGTTTTGTTAAAAGCCAGTTACTAGAATAGGAATCTAAATTTAGATTGCTAAGCAGGGGGTCGAGGAAATAAGTCAGATGTTAACAGCTGAGATTCCATTTTCCTAAGTTATTTTCCAGCTTCTAGAAGCACCATCTGTCCTGGGTTTCCATGAAGTATGAACTTCCATTTCAGGTGTAGGCAATATATCACTGATTTAATAGGTATTCTGATTGTCTCCATCCCTTGAAATTAAGTAAGCACACATAACATTCATGGCCACATTCTACCACACTTTATGGTAGTGGAATGAAAACAGTGGAGTATTTCATTAAACTCTGATCTTGAGCAAACACTGCACTGTATTCAAGTTCAGAACTTGGTACATTGTAGGTGCTCAACACGTATTTGTAAAATGAATGTTAGAAATAATCATATACAGGATATGAAAGTGTAAAAAGGAAATAGAAAAACTGAGGGTAAAGAAATTTTAAAAATAATATTCATAGTAGTAAACGTAATATAATGTTATGCTAATTTTGGATAACAGGCCTGCATTGAGGGTTTGTTTTTTCTTAAGATTTTATTTATTTATTTGGGGGGGGGGGCACCAGGAGGAGGATCAGAGGGAAAGGGACAGGCAGACTCCTCATTGAGTGCAGAGCCTGGTGTAGGGCTTGCTCCCAAGACCTGGAGATCATGACCCGAGCCAAAATCAAGAGTCGGATGCTTAACTGACTGAGCCATCTGGGCACCCCAGAGTTGTTTTTTTTTTTTAATGAACATTTGTAGATCTCTGGTTATATTAAATAGTAAAAGAAAATTCAGCATTGAATTAATAATGTTTAGAAATTCCTTAAGAATTGCATATTGAGGGCCTAGAATTAAAGAAAGAGATAGTGAAATTCATATTTTTCCTCTTTTTCCATTGTTTTTTTTTCCTCAGTTGCTTTATTGGTATCTAGGAATAAATAGAGATGTGTTTAAAGAATCTGATGTTACAATACTTATGAGTATTCCATTCAACCCATAAACATAATTTATTGCAATAAATAAAATATTGTGCTTACTTTGTTGAGATTGTAAAATATGGAGATTGTTAGGGAAGTCTGGAAAAATGAACATACTTTTTTTAGGATAAAGAAATCAGTATTCTTCCAGATGTTCTTAAAATTCATATGTATAAAGAAAACATTTATTCTTTAATATTGAGTATTATTTTCAACTAAAAATCTATTTCTTGCCAAGTCTGGATATGCACCACAATTTTGAAAGCTATTTATTTTTCATGAGTACTTTTGGTAATATTAGACAACCTTCTTTCTACCACCTCCAACAATGATATTTTAAATACCAATATTGTTGATAGGGTTTGTTTCTGTGTTTAGGCTGAGAATTTATCATCAGCCAAAAGGTGATATTCCTAGGATCTTAATTATTTTTTTTTCTTTTTATTTGAGACTTCAGGCATAAAAATCTGTTTGGGAATTAATTCCTCTCTATGTTTTTGGTTTATAATTGTTATATGCATGCAAATTGCTTGCTGTTAACATCCATTATTTTATTTCCTTTAATTTGTAAAACTAAATTAAATTTTCTTCTTTATTGAATGCATAGATCATAGACTTAGTACAAATGACCTCTAAAGTTTATATAAGTGGATTGCATGGCTTGAAGCCATTACTGTATCTTTACATTACTTTTTCTCTTTAATTTTAGAAAATAATTGTTATTGTATATATATGTATATAGTAAAGCTGTCATTCATCCCCTATGTCATATAATGGATTAAAAACCATGTGACATTTTATAATCCAAGTTATGCCATATATTGCACAGCTTCTAGGTATGATGCCTCAGATTTCATGTCAACATCTCTGAATCTAATTGTCTTAATCTAAACAATACATAAAAGTGTTGAAAGGGGGACAATTCCAGTGTTGACATATATTGAGACTGTATACATACTTTTACCTTGAATTAAATGAGATATGCTGTTGAATTCTGGTTCAAGAGGAGAGTTTGAGAATGCTTCTTCTCTGTCCTATCCCACGCCACCTCTCAGTTCCTGACTTCCATACACAAAAAGCACCAGCTGTAGAACAAATTGGTTCTTAGCTCTAAAGAGCCCAGTTTAGAGCCAATGAATATAAAGTATAGGAATGAATTATCGGAAAGTCATCAGGGTCATTAATTCTGCACTCAAAACTGCTGGACTGTTGATACCCTATGATATGGTCTGAATGTCTGTTCCTCCCCTCCCTCCATTCATACATTGAAATGCTAACCTCCAGTGTGATGATATTCAGAGGTGGGGTCTTTGGGAGATGATTAGATTGTGAGGATGGAGCCATAATGAATGGGATTATTCCTTTATAAAAGAGACCTCAGAGAGATCCCTAACCTTTTGTACCATTTGAAGACACAAAAGCCAACAGTCTGTGACCTGGAATAGAGCCCTCACCTGACAATGCTGTCACCCTGATCTTGGCCTTCCAGTCTCTAGAAGTGTGAGAAATAAATGTCTATACTTTATAAGCTACCCGCTTTGTGATATTTTTGTAGCAGCCCAAGTAGGCTAAAATACCCTACTTCCTTATTATATTTAGTTCTGTTAGCAACAGCTTCCTCTCCCTAATGTAAGACACTTAAACTTCTCTCTCTAAAATAAGTAGATAATCTACCCAGGTATATTCTTTTAATGTGGGATTTGTTAGATGATTTGAACACACTTTGAGGTAATCCTTTATCTTCACAATAGAAAGGGAGCAGGAGAAGGGGGGGAAAGGCATCTTTGTTTAATATGGAAATATACTAAGCAGATCCATTTCCAAATTAAAGATTTCTTTACTTTGGACATTACAAGGGTTCCCAGACTGCCTACTGGTTTCCTGCTTACTCTGCCCAGAGTAAAAACTGACATTAATCTTCCACTTAAGAGAAAGTGCTTAGAAAACAAGATTGCTGAACCATAGAGAAAAAGATAAGTTGACCTCCTATACTAGTAAAGTTAGTGCATCATTAAAAAATAATATATAAGAAAGAAATAAGGATTGCTAGTACAAAAGAAGACAAGATGAACCAACCAAAATCTCCACAAAATAATTATGAATCATCCAGTAAAGAAGAAAAATTTTAAAATAAAACTCTACTGCTATTATTATTTGAGAGGATATTTTAAGCTAAAGTAAGAAAGTGATACAAAGCAAAAGGAAGAATTAAAGAAAATGATCTTTGGCAGTTAAAAATTACTTGCTAAATATAACTATGTATTGTGATAAAAATATTGTCAATATGGAAACCTAGAAGATAAAGTCAAAGGAATTATGAATAAAGACTGAAGATATATGTTTCAATATACAGCATAAATTTTGGAGTTCCAACATCTTAATAATGATATAATTTCAGAGTAGAAGAAGAAACAATGAAAAGGAAACAAAATAAACACTAATGGAGTTTTTGACATATTATATTATGATATAAAGAATATCTCAAAATCTCCCAGAGAAACTAACATAACGAGGAATAAGAATTGTATTTGAAACAACCTGTCATGAGCAACACTGAACGTTAGAGGTCGTAAAGCAATGCATTCATAGTTCCCTATGGCAAGTGCTTTTGAACATGGTATTAATATCTTACCAACCAAGTATGAAAGTAAATAAAGAAATGCATAGACATTCATATATTCAGGACCTTTACCAATGCTCTCAGCCCACTTCATGAAATACTACACAACCCTGTTTAAGTATATATATATACACAAACTCATACACATACAAATACACACATATACCCACAAATATATATGAATGCTTTAAGGTGATAAAGCAAAGGAAAGACTTACGTGTATTATTTAGATTTATAAAAATAACCAACTTTAGAAAAAATAAATTGTTTATAGTTGTTATTTCTGGAAAGGCATACAGATTTATCGAATATATTTGGCATTTCATTTAACATTATTTCATTATATTTGATTTTTTAAAATTCATGCATATCTGTAATGGTGATATCAATAACAAAAATTCAAAAAGATTAAACACGATATGTCTTTGATTTATTACATTTATTCAATACATATTTACTGAGTGCCTAACTTTGGCTAGGCTTGGTGCTAAGTGTGGGGCAGTGACACCACATATGTTTTTTTCTGCACTCACAATACTAGCATGGTGGGTAAGAATGCAAACTTTAAAGTCAGATTGCACGAGTGTTTATTTCTATTCTAATATACATTGTGTGATTTTTAAAGTTTATTAATCTCTTTGTTTCCCAGTTTCTTCCTCTGGAAAAGAGTAACAGTGACACCTACTTCCTCAAGGTTACTGTGAGGATTAAATTAGTTAATGTATTTTTTTAAATTAGAAGAGTACTTGTCACATGGCAAATGCATAAAAATGCAAACTATTATTCCTATCATTACGTTTTAATGGGAAGAAAATACAGTTCTACAAATCCATACAATAAAATAAGATGAGCCTATTACTTTGATATATTGTACGTCATGGGAACATATATCTGTCTAATGGAAACATATGCCTTTATTTTTAAAGCATTGTTTCTAAGAGAGAAATAATAGCTGCTCTTTTAAAAACTAAACACTTAGGTGATGAAGAATGCTGTAAAACTACACTTTTCCTGAAAACTCAGAAACCTAGACTACAGGCACCATGCACATTCTATGCAGTCATTTACATAAACCATCTGGAATCTGGCATCTGTATTCCAGATTTATGATTTAGAGCCTTAGGAGCTTTTTAAAAAGCATCAAACCTTCACTTTTTTTTTTCCACTAAAGTCAATTTATTTTAGGATGTTATCTTCTGCAATATAATTATATATCCTCATTTTCATATATTTTTCCTGAGTAAATTAAATGTTTTCTTTTTTATGACATAATTATTTTTTAAGATTGTCTTTTGTTCTATAGCTCCCAACAAACATTAAGAATTGTAGTAATTGTTTCATAATTTATATTTGAGTACTCAATATATGGGCTCTCTTTTGTGATGATTTCTGTATTAACTTGGCACCAAGGACTTGATATTTTTTTTCCCCCAAATCCTTCAATTTGGACATTTCCATACTTCCAAGGTAGGCTTGAATCAGAAGAGTTTGTCTTGAAAGGGTAGCAGTAAAATAGCAGGATCTTTATTCTAGTCACAATGGTAGAGGAAAGGTATCACTGGGGAGGGAAACTAGAATATTAAGAAGAGCCTAGTTTGTAGTTTTAAGTAGGGCATCAAATCTAAATTACAAGATGAAGATAAAACGGAAATAATGAACAATAGGGCCAAAAATGAGAGTAAGGAGGTAGATAAAAGTGGATGAACAAAATGTTCCAAAGTGAATGGTTCAGTTTTAAAACAGGAGTTCCAAATAGTAACAAACAAGTGTTGAGATGATGGATTCCAAGACTCCATGCAAAAGTAGAGAAGTCATTTTTAACCAGAAATTTCCTTACCTTGCTCTTAATATCAATTTTTTCCCTACCTGTTCTTTACATTGCTAATGAATCAATATTGATTAAACATCTCTTTCATGCTGAAGGACAAATAGCATGAAGCCTAATCTATGCTGCTCCTTAATTTTATTATACCTAATATATGCAAATCCATTCCTATTTAGTAGCAACACTTTATATTGTTTAGTACAGAAGTCCACCTGCCTTCTTCCCCCAGCATTGTGCTCACTTTTATTTCTGAAGTTTTGCTTTTGCTCATTTTCTTAGTTGGCATGCCCTCCCTTACACCTGTTATATAACCAACTGCAATGCATCTCAACTTTTAACTCTTAAATATTCTATGAAAACTACTCTAACTGTACTAAACTCTATTTTTAAAATATCTATTTATATATAATAAAACTAATTTCTCAACTAGATTTTTTCCATTGAATTCAAATTCTTCTATCTCATGTGTTTCTTGATAATTCTTCAGCACAGGGTAAGATTTGCTCTTCCTTGGCAATAAATAAATAAATATAAATTAATTTCTTTTGCCTTTTTGCTTCCCTTTTTCTTTGTTTCAATAATCAAGCAACATCTTTTTTGACAGACAATTTTTTTTAAGATTTTATTTATTTATTTGAGAGAGAGAGAACACAAACAGAGGGACAGAGGGAGAGAGAGAGCGAGACAGATAGACAGACAGAAGCAGACTCCCCACTGAGCAGGAAGCCCAACACAGGGCTGGATCCCAGGACCCAAAGATCATGACCTGAGCCTAAGGCAGACACTTAACGGACTGAACCACCCAGGTGTTCCTACAGACAACTTTTTTTTATGTTTTATTGTAATGGCTAAGGCCACACCGTGATATTGATCAGTAATAATGACAGTTGGCCTCTTTGTCTTTCTACTTTAATGGAAAACCTCCTACATTCACTATTAATATGATTTGCTTTTTTAAAAGACTAGATATTTGCAATGTTTGTTTATATATTAAAATTTTCTCTGAATTAAAATGTTATACTTTTTTTGTAGGAGATATTGCTTATTAAATTTTTAAGTGTAGATTTTATAGCTTAATGCAGGTGGCTCTTCATTTCCATATGGGAAAAGTAGAAAAATTACCATAGAAAAAATAAAAAATAAGACCTCTAATTTAGGAAAAGTCAAGTGCCATTGAATTTAATGAGAATTTACTTTCTAAGTGTTGATATTCCTGTTTTCTTCCTCTTTGGGCTTACAGGATATTATCAACCAGACTTAAACCCTTCAGGCAGGAGAGTGGAAGCATCTTTTCTAGGAAATCTGAATAGCTCAAGATGATACCTAAATATATTTAAATTGGTATGTATTCAATGACAAAGCTCAGCCAGATCACCCTATGCTAAACTCCATAGTTGATAAGTCTTACTCATGGCCACAGAATCTTCAACCCAATTTTCAGTGTCTTTCCCTTAAAATATGAGCACATGGTAAAGTCTCATCATATATCTGTGGAATCAACCAGAAAGGCACTTGGAAGAAACAAAAATTATGTAGATATGTTAAATCTTTAATATTTTTGAGAGATAAAAGAATTTACTGCATTCCTGAACAAGAAAATGTTGCTATTGAAAAAGAGTATCTGGAACATAAAAGTAAGCTTTTCAAAATTAGAATTAAAATGATATAAATTAAAAACTCAAGAAAGTTTAGAGAATAAATTGAGGAAATCTAGGAAGAAGAATATGGAAAATAGGAAATAAAAGGTATAATAATTAGTTCTCTATCAATGTCCAAATAGTATGAGTTACAGAGAGAAAACAAAGAAAAATAGAAAGGAAGAAATCATTAATGACAAATCTGTAGTAATCAAAACAATATAATCCTGGCATAAAAATAGACATATAGATCAATGGAACAGGTTAGAGACCCCAGAAATAAACCCACATTTATATGGTCAATTCATCTCTGACAAAAGGAGGCAAGACAATGGAGAAAAGACAGTCTTTCCGATAAATGGTGCTGGGAAAACTGAACAGCTACATGAAAAAAAAATTGAAACTGAACCACTTTCTAACACCATACACAAAAATAAACTCAAAATTAATTGAAGACCTGAACATGAGACCTGAAACCATAAAAATCCTAGAAAAGAACACAGGCAGTAATTTCTCTGACATCAGCTATAGCAACATTTTTCTAGCTATGTCTCCTCAGGCCATGGAAACAAAAACAAAAATAAACTATTGGGACTATATCAAAATAAAAAGCTTTTGTACAGCAAAGAAAACCATTAAGAAAATGAAAAGACAGCCTACTGAATGGGAGAAGATATTTACAAATGATATTCCAATAAGAGGTTAATACCCAAAATATATAAAGAACTTACACAACTAGGGGCACCCGGGTAGCTCAGTCAGTTGAGTGTCTGACTTGATTTGGGCTCAGTAGTGATCTTGGGGTTGTGGGATTGAGCCCCATGTCTGGCTCCATGTTCAGTGGGGAGTCTGCTGGAAATTCTATCTCTCTTTCTCTTTCTCTCCCTCCTCCTCTCCCCACTGCTCATGCTCTCTTTCTTTTCCTTTCTAAAATAAATGAATAAATCTTTAAAAAAAGAACTTATATAACTCAACACCTAAAAGCCAAATAATTCAATTAAAAAAAATGGGCAGAGAACCTGAATAGACATTTTTCCAAAGAAGACATACAGATGACCAACAGACACATGAAAAGATGCTCAACATCACGAAAATGCAAATCAAAACCACAATAAGATATCACCTCACACCTCATACCTAGAATGGTTAAATCAAGAAGACAAGAAACAACAAGTTTTGATGAAGATGTGGAGAAAAAGGAACCTTTGTACATTGTTGGTAGGAATGTAAATTGAAATAGCCACTTTGTAAAACAGTATGGAGGTTCCTCAAAAAGTTAAAAACAGAAATACTATATGATCAAATAATTCCACTATTAGGTATTTACCAGGAAAGTGAAAACACTAACTCAAAAAGATATATGCACCCCTATGTTTATTGCAGCATTATTTAAAATAGCCAAGACATGGAAACAACCAAAGTGTCCATCAATAGACAAATAGATAAAAAATGTGGTATATATACACTATAAATATTATATAGCCATTAAAAAATATGAGATTGTGCCATTTTTGACAAAATGGATGGACCTAGAGGGTATTATGCTAAGTGAAATAAGTCAGACTGAGAAAGATATCATATGACTCCACTTATGCATGGAATCTAAAAATAATGAACAAACAAAAAGCAGAATCAGAACTGCAAATACAGATTACAAACTGATGGTTGCCAGAGGTGGGGCACAGGGTGAAAGGGAGGGGGAGAAACAGGCCTCCAGTTATGGAATGAGTGAGTCACAGGAATACAGTCAATATTATAGTGATATAATGGGACAGATGGTAGCTATACTTGTGAATATAGCATAATGTATAAACTTGTCTAATCAAAACTAATGTAATATTGTGTGTAAACTATACTAAAAACTATAGACAAAAATTATAATAAAAAAGTCTAATTTGTATTTTTAAATATATGTACAGTGGGTATTCATGCAGCTGGACTTATTAGAAAAAAAGCCCTGCATTTTCCATAATCATGTACCTGTTTTCTCAATATATCTGCAAATATATGTTGACCAAGAGTTTTGGAATTGTCTGCATAGTATTTATCTCACTAAGTAAAACCTTTTTGCTTCACTCCTGAATACTGAAAGAATTCACTTAAATATTGTATTTATGTTTTTATTTTTTCAAAGTTCTGGTTAGTGTGAGAATGTATCTTACCAAGGACTTAGTTCTAGATAACCTTCGTTTATTTCTTATAACTTCAATTACCCTGCCCATTTACTCCTCAGGAATAAATGATCTATTCTTTTCTTAAGCTGTTATGAAAAAGCCAAGTCCAAAATATGAATATTTTTTCAGTGTAGTATTTCATATATTCCTTCTTAAATGCCTGATCAAATGAAAGTTGAATAGGACTAGATTATTCTCTTTGCAAAGAACATTAGGAAATGATACATGTTCTTCTTTCAGATTTTAACTTTGCTCAATTCTTAGGTCTCTAACAGTGATTAATCTTGCATTTTACATTGGTAAAACTATTTTTATGCCCTATTTAAATTCTAGTCTACTGGGCCCTTCTCTCTTCTCCAAGAGGAAAGAATGCCAAATTTGAATTATTAAATCAATAATGATAAATATATAAATATCTTTAATTTTCTGCTAATGTAAGAACAACTCACATCTCATCTTGGAGTAAGATACATTTGTTAATGAAGAGAAAGTGTTATGCACAGTTTCTTGAAAGCCTCTCCCATGTGGCTTTATTTTTTATTCTAAAAAAACCACTCATGGATGTATTAAAAAACACATCAACACAAATTTGTAGTTACAGTTGATGAGAAAATATTCAAAATATGTAAAAATTTTAATAGAAAAAGCACAAGATTGAAAAATATTTTAAAATATGTTGCCTAAGTGTATTTCTATATCATATAATGTTATGTAATATTTTATTATATATCCTCATTGTGTTCAACATTGAACACTGAACATACTTTTATTCTCATTTTATAAGTGGGGATTCTAGATCCACAGATCTTCAATGAATTGTAAAAAGTCACATAATTAGTAACAGATCCAATGTAGTACTGAGAAGATAATCCCCAGTTTGCCATTTCCAAATTCAGTCACAATATTCCTTGTCTGAAATAAATATTATCTTCTCCCTCTCACTGTATCAATCCTTAACTCATCAATTATAGAACTTGCCATCTACAGATAAAAGGACAGAAATGGAAAAGTAGACATAAATATGCAGATGTTATGACTAAGAATTAATATGAATTCAGTGAATGCTTAATTTTACAGAAGAGCCTACAAAGAGGATAGTTATTTAATGACAATTGCATTTTAACATGAATAGAAAATCTTTTCTTTCCACTTTTCATTATATTTTGCAGTTCAATATGTTTCACTCATCCTCTACCTGAAATAAATTCACCATAATATTTGAAGATTAGAAAAATCTGTCTCTGCCCTCTAAAAGCTCATAATTTTTGATGGAGGTGAAGGGAAATAGCTCAAATATGCCCCAAATATGTCCTTTCTACCATCTAATTACCTTAAACATTTCTATATTGTTCCTTGCTCATCTCTCATGGTTAGTGTTTTCCCTTCCTAATGAATAAGGTACACTAACGTTGTTTACTTTTTCTTATTATTTATTAACATAGGAAAACTACTATATTTGTATTCTGGATCAGGCAAAAATGAAATCCTTTTTTTTTTTTTAATCCTTTTAAAAAAGGACCAAACAACATTTCTAGTCCTTGACTTATAAACTTCAGTAGTAACTAGAAAAACAGGTGGGTGATGGGAGGCTTAGTCCTTGGGAAATCCGCAGGTAAAATAAAGTTGTCTTTCTCCACAGTACTTTCATAAAACTCAAAATGTCTTTCACTGATGTAAAAGAACATTTTGAATGTCAGCCATTAATCTAAGCAAATCAATGTGTGAAACTAGAATAAATTCAGGCACGTAAATTCACTACATTATCAAAAGCCAACATGTATGTATGCCTAAGTAAGCCTAAATTGGTCACCCGATATATACAAATAAAAATTCAGTTAAGATACAGCGAGTATAAAAATAATGAAAAAAATATTGTGGTAGATATTACAAACTAGTTGTAGGGATGTTCAAGGCTTAATGCTGAATATTGTCAATTAAAATAGTCAAAATTGCTAACAAAGTATTTTGATGGTAGTATATTTTCTAACACAGGTAATATTTCTTTTTCTTTTTCTTTTTTTTTTTTTAAGATTTTATTTATTTATTTGACAGAGAGAGAGAGAGTGAGAGCAGGAACACAAGCAGGGGGAGTGGGAGAGGGAGAGGGAGAAGAAGGCTTCCCGCCGAGCAGGGAGCCCGATGCGGGGCTCGATCCCAGGACCCTGGGATCATGACCTGAGCCGAAGGCAGACGCTTAACGACTGAGCCACCCAGGCGCCCCGGTAATATTTCTATCTATCTATCATCTACCCATCTACCTATCTCCCTCTGTCATATATCATCTATCATCCATCTATCTACCTAAAATCTACATATCTATACCCAAATAAACTGAAAATAATGGAGGAAATATATCTATATACTTTATCAAAAGGAACTCCATATCATAAATTTATTATTCATTCTCACTTTCTTATAGTCCTATAAAACATCAAATTATGCATAGGTAGGTAATAGTAAATGGAAGAAATTGGTATTTGGCAACCACAACCCTCAGGAAAACACCTGTACTAAACAGTATTGGATTCTTGACTCGTTGCAACAAGGGAAGATGCCACAGGAAGTGTCTCAGCAAAAGAATGTTCTAGAGATTGGGATTGTACTATCAGATTTTGAGCAGGATTCAATGAAGCAGGGTTTTGCTTTCATTGGATGGCATTAAGAAGTAAAGGTAATTCTATGATTGAGTATCTTAATTGTTTAGAAAATGGTGAGAACTGAGCAAGTCTGAAGTGGCAATTGGTAAAGCAACAGTCGTTTGCTTTAGCGGAGAAAGGAGTTGTTTGAACATTCCTGTGGTTTGTACAATGTATTGCTTATGTTTGTGTTCATATTTGATTATAAAGTGGTCTTATTTTTGTCTTGCTCCATCATAGTTAGAGAATAATCTTGTCTGATGGTGTTTTATGAAATTGTTTTTTTTTTAAAGATTTTATTTATTTATTTGAGAGAGAGAATGAGAGAGAGAGAGCATGAGAGGGGGGAGGGCCAGAGGGAGAAACAGACTCCCTGCTGAGCAGGGAGCCTGATGCGGGACTCGATCCTGGGACTCCAGGATCATGACCTGAGCCGAAGACAGTCGCTTAACCAACTGAGCCACCCAGGCGCCCAGAAATTATTTATGTTCAACAGGAGAACATCCTGGTTTAGTTGGGAATGCCAGGTCAACGTGCAGCAAAAATAGTCATAGCTATTTGTTAGCTTCTGACTATGAAAAGCTGCTCTCCTCTTTCTCACAGATTTTCTCAAATATTATTAAGGCTAATATCTCACTCTCTTACTATCTTGTTAAAAATTTCACACAATGAATGACTCAAATAACTGATATAAAATGTATACACACATACAGATCACTAATCTCTCTCCAAAGCAGTGCTTTTCTGGGAGGACTGTGACAATTCAACATCAGAAAAATTAAAAAAAGATTAAAATATAGTGATAAATATGTCTTGTTTTAAAGCACTAAGTTTGTGGTAAGTTGTTATGACAGCAAAAGATAACTCATGCAATGGACTTTGTCCAGCAATGTGAAATGATTAACATTTTCAAGTGATATAAAGAGGTCTTTGTTTTTTGTTAAGGAGGAATAGTACTATAGAAATTGTAATGGTCATCTTTTTAAAAATAGCTTATGCATTTTTTTGAAAAAAAAAGGCATATAGTACACAAAACCTAATATGGAGAAACTAAATTTATATTAATTGAGTGAAGGAAAACAGACAGAAGTGTAATTATGTGATATGGCCTACATCTACTACCTTTAAGATAGCGTGAAGTAAAAAGTTTTGAGATCTCATTTAGGAAACAGTAAAATCTGTTTGAAGCATATCTCTTCTGATCTCCTGACTGGGTCAATGTAGCAAACCAGACAAAGTTCATGTCACAATGTTAGTGAGACTTATATATGTAATTTAAGTTGTTAGAGGGAATACAACGTTGAAAAAAAAGTCTCTACTAATTTTAGCATAATTAACTCTCAGTTTAAACATTGAATAAGTTTGTATATTTAGATATGTACGGTAGAAGAAATCAAGTGACATTTTTGATTCATAACGAATAACTTAGTTAATATTTAAGAAAAAGCACCCAGATTCATTGATAGAAACCCTTTTCATTTTAAGATGAGAAGAAAATCAAAGTACATGGAAAATAAAGAAGTGCTGTGTGGTCAATGATTTTTGATTCACATTTCAAAGAAAATTAGAAGCAAACACAAGAGAATAAGCAAAAAAAGGATTTCTTGTTGCAAAAATCCAGATGGTCTAACAATCTGAAAAATATACACTTGTTTCCAGACACCTCTGTCTTACTTTCTTTTACATTCATCTCAGTGTGGAGAAGGCTACTTATTGCTCAGAGAATATGGGTGGCAACTATTATTCTAACAAAAGTTTTTCTTGACTGATAAAATACAGATTTAGTTGAAAGAGTTAAATTTTGAAATTTTATCTTTGCTCTGTGTTAGCACTACCAAAATAAGGTTTTGAAAATGTTATCAGTCTGTAAAATGTATGCTTATTTCATTGTTCTTTCTAACTAAAGGAATCTGACTAATCACTATCTAGATTAATTTACATTGTGAGCCTTCAAGTTAGTGTAATTATCTCATTCTTCATATTTGTTTATGGGCAAAGCTAACTTCTCTAAAGCTTATGAAGACCTAGCAATGTTGATGTGGCCTCAATACTTTTTTTTTCCAGTGATACTTCTGCTAGCACACAGAAATGGTGTACAAGAGGAAGGAATAGGGGCGCCTGGGTGGCTCCGTCGTTAAGCGTCTGCCTTCGGCTCAGGTCATGATCCCAGGGTCTTGGGATCGAGCCCCGCATCGGGCTCCCTGCTCAGAGGGAGGCCTGCTTCTCCCTCTCTTCCTGCTTGTGTTCCCTCTCTCGCTGTGTCTCTCTCTGTCAAATAAATCAATAAAATCTTAAAAAAAAAAAAAAAAGATGAAGGAATAATCTTGGTATGCCTATTTCTCAAAGATAAAGGGAAGATAGTGCTCAAAACGATTATCGTTTGAAGTATATATCAATTATTGTAAAACTTGCATCATTTATCTTATCCTTATCTATAATGATCAAATCAGATAAAACTGGGTATAGTGAGGGGCGCCTGGGTGGCTCAGTCGGTTAAGCGACTGCCTTCGGCTCAGGTCATGATCCTGGAGTCCCGGGATCGAGTCCCGCATCGGGCTCCCTGCTTGGCAGGGGGTCTGCTTCTCCCTCTGACCCTCCCCCCTCTCATGTGTTCTCTCTCAAATAAATAAAATCTTTAAAAAAAAAAAAAAAACTGGGTATAGTGATTATGACATAATTAAAATTTAATTTAATTGTAGCTAAAATTATTTTTCTTCAAATAAAAAAGCATGAATTTCACTTCAGTAAGATTTGGATTGACACTAGCAAAGTGAATTCTAGGTAAATTGTTTTCTCTGGATTATATGGGAAATAGAAATATCTCATGAGAGGGATGTTGGTCGTTACCTCTCTAGGCCATGGGCTTATCTTTAGATAGACTGAAAAATACTGGGCCTTTAGTGAAGCTGATCAGTGAAAAGTTAGCTCCTGGTACTTTCTGACCCAATATATACAGTTTTCACTATATCTAATACAAGTAGTTATTTACTTTTCTGTCCTCTGTCAAACCCTGTCTTTTTTCCCTGTGAAAACCTAATATTTGACCAGGAATTTTCTATGAGAAAAACTTGGGCTTGAAAAAGAGCTCTGTCATTGCTAACTGTGAAACCTTGGTAAAGTGTCTAAGTTTCACTCTGTTAGTAAACTGGAGAGAATTTCTGAGCCATTGGTTAGTTAAATATAAAATGAGAAATATATGTTAAGTGCTTAGCAAATTGTGCGTTCTCCAGTAAGTAATTAATATATGAGAGGGGTCACAGTTATTACAACCGTGCCTGGTTGATTCCTGGGTTCACTATCAAGATGATTTGGAATTCTCACATCAGTCCTTCTAAGGTGGCATTATCCTGAATTTCAACTCATGATCAGTTCTTTCAAAAATTGTTCATGTCACCTGCCTTCCACTCTTTGACAAACAGTTCTTGAGTGTATGCCTTATGCCAAAATGAAAGAAGAATTAATGAGATATTTTCTTCATATAAAGTGGAAAAAATAGGGGCACTTGACAATGTATTGCATTGGATAATCAGTATTATAAGATAAATTCATAAAATTAAAACACTGCAGTTAGTAACTAATGGTAGCCTCCTGATATGGTCTCCCCTCCTTCCTGTAACTCCCCTTATTGTGTGTCTGGTGCGGACAAACCTCTGTCTACCCTATCCCTTCAGGTCCTTATTTCTGGGTTCCAAACATAAAGTATCCATCAGGATCTACTGCCAAATAATTTCTAGGTTTTAAAATTTATTATAAAATTACTATATTTCAGTTTATCCTGTTACGTCTGTGGGTATTTCTTTCTTATAGTTAATACTTTACTGTTTTTGTTATGAGTTTTATTGAGATACACATACCATACAATACTCATTTAAAGCGTCCAATTAGGTGAGTTTTAGTATATTCACAGAATTATGTTTCCATTACTAGAGTCAATTCTAGAACATTTTTATTATCCCCAAAAGGAATATACACCCCTTAGCCATCATCCTCCCATTTTCTTATCCCCCCTAGCTCTAGGCTACCACTAATCTGTTCTCTTTCTCTACAGATTTTCCTGTCCTAGGCATTTTATATATAAATGGAATCATTCAATATGTGTTCCTTGGCTTCTCTCACTTAGCATAATATTTTCAAGTTTCATTCATATTGTAGTATGTGTCAGTACTTCTTTTCTGGGGCACCTGGGTGGCTCAGTCGGTTTAAGCGTCTGCCTTCAGCTCAGGTCATGATCCCAAGGTCCTGGGATAGAGCTCCACATTATGCTCCCTACTTGGTGGTGAGCCTGCTTCTCCCTCTCCCTCTGCCTGCCACTCCCCCTGCTTGTGCTTTCTCTCTCTCTCATGAATAAATAAAATCTTTAAAAAAAATACTTCATTTCTTTTTATTGGCAAATAACATTGCATTGTATGGTTATACTGAATTTTATTTATCTATTTATTTATCATTGGCTGGTTTTGCATTGTTTCTACTTTTGACTATTATGAATAATGCTTCTATAAACATTTGTGTACAAGCATTTTTTGTGCATTTTTACTCTCTTGGGTATAGACTCAGGAGTGGAATCAATCATAATTATGTTTATATTTTTAAGGAACTGTCAGATGATCTTCCAGGGCAGCTGTACCATTTTACATTACCAGAAACAGTGTATAAAAATTCTAATTTCTTTACATCTTTACCAACACTTTATTAAGTCTCTATTTGATTATAGCTGTCCTGTGAGTGTGAAGTGGTATTTCATTTTTTTAAATTACATTTCCTGCTGGCTAATGATGTTGGGTATTTTTCGGGTCTTAATCATATATCTTCTTTGGAGAAATGTCTATTCAGATAATTGAGTTGTTTGACCACTGTGAGTTGTAATCGTTCTTTATATACTATAGATGCAAGCCCCTTACCAGATATATGATTTGGAAAAATGTTCCCCAAGTTGGTGGGTTGTATTTTCACTTTTTTAATGGTGGTTTTTTTTAAGCACAGATGGTGTTAATTTTGATGATGCCCAGTTTATTTTGTCTCTTGTCACTCTCTTGTGCTTTGATGTAGTTGTTTACTTTTTCATAAAAAGTCATATGTAATCAGTGTGAAATATTTGGAAATAACAGAAAATTTGAAATAAAAAACGCAGTTCTTAACCACCATTCAAAGGCAACCACTATTATTTTAATATCTTCTTCAGTTTTTCCATTCATTTTATACAGTTGATATTGTTATATATACCCTTTTTATTGTGCTTATTTTAAAAATTAATATTGTAGTCAAGGTATTTTCCAATCCTTATGTCTCTTTTAAGCCATGTCCTTTAAAATATTCAATTGCACTTATTGATCGTAGTTTAATCTAGACATTCCCCCAATGTGGTACTGGATATGTAAATGTTTCCATTGTTTTATTATTTCCATATCTTAAATTATTTCATCAATCAAGATACCCAAAGCAGACTATTATATAAAAGAGTTATGAATATGTTTAAAGCCCTTGATATAAATTGGCAAATTGCTTTCCAGTAAAGGTATACCAATTACACTCCGACTGGTGATAATTGTGCCCTGTCAGACTTACATGCTTTAAGTCTTAGTAGATGAAAGGGTTTTGTATTTAGCATGTGGATTTAAATTTCTCAATTTTTATTTCATATCATGGATTTTTATAAGAATAAATATATTATTTCATAAAAGTAAATAAACATGCTTTCAGAAGTTGAGGTTGGGCTACTTGAAAATCTGTATCTTTATTTTGTTTGTTTGTTTGTTTGTTTGTTTTGAAGGATAACCTTTTATTACTTTTATGTACAGAATATTCAACAGCATCCACTCAGCCCAGTTTGGTGTCCAGTTCTTTAGCCTTTGCCCTTTCCAACTTGACAATGTGAGCCATGGACTTTGGACCCAGGATGTTGCCTCTCCAGTGACAGTGGATTTCATCATAACTGTCAGTCATTGGTCCTGATAGCTTCCACCTGCTTAGCCAGAGCTCCTTTGTCTTCTGAGTTAACCTGTATGAAGGTGACAGTGGTGCAGGTCTTCCTGTGGACCAGATGTTCCAGCCTGGCCTTCCCCTTGATAATGCGGTAGGGAACCCCCATCTATGACACAGGGCAAGTAGGAAGACAGCCAGCTCAATGGGATCCACAGCATGTGCAATCACTACCATCTGAGTCTTCTTATTTTCCACCAAGGTGGTGACAGTATTAACGCCAACTTGAAGGAGAGGCGACCTCTTATTGGGGACATCCCCTTTGCTGGAAGCTTTCTTTTTAAGCTGAGCCAACCATCTCTGCTTCTTCTCTTGCTTTGTCTCTGGCCTGTATTTGTGGGCCAGCTTAAGCAGTTGAATAGCTGTTTGGCGGTCTAAGACCTGGGTGAATTGGTTAATCACAGGGGGTATTTTATTTATTTTATTTTTATTTTATTTTATTTATTTTTTTGATGTCGTGCTGCATGATTCATTGTTTTCATATAACACCCCGTGCTCCATGCAGTACATGTCCTCCTTAATACCTATCACCGGGCTAACCCATCCCCCCCACCCCCCTCCCCTCTAAAACCCTCAGATTGTTTCTCAGAGTCCATAGTCTCTCATGGTTCATCTCTCCCTCTGATATCCCCCCCTTCATTTTTCCTTTCCTTCTCCTAATGTCTCCCGTGCTATTCCTTATGTTCCACAAATAAGTGAAACCATATGATAATTGATTTCCCTGCTTGACTTATTTCACTTAGCATAATCTCCTCCAGTCCCATCCATGTTGATGTAAAAGTTGGGTAGTCATCATTTCTGATGGCTGAGTGATATTCCATTGTATATATGGACCACATCTTCTTTATCCATTCATCTGTTGAAGAGCATCTCGTCTCTTTCCACAGTTTGGCTATTGCGGACATTGCTGCTATGAACATTGGGGTGCATATGGCCCTTCTTTTCACTACATCTCTGTCTTTGGGGTAAATACCCAGGAGTGCAATTGCTGGGTCATAGGGTAGCTCTATTTTTAATTTTTTGAGGCACTTCCACACTGTTTTCCAAAGTGACTGTACCAACTTGCATTCCCACCAAGAGTGTAAGAGGGTTCCCCTTACTCCACAACCTCTCCAACATTTGTTGTTTCTTGCCTTGTCAATGTTTGCCATTCTAACTGGTGTAAGGTGGTATCTCAATGTGGTTTGGATTTGAATTTCCCTGATGGCTAATGATGATGAACATTTTTTCCTGTGTCTGTTAGCCATTTGTATGTCTTCTTCGGAGAAGTGTCTGTTCATGTCTTCTGTCCATTTTTTGACTTGATTATATATTTTTAATATTAGACTCTACTTATTAATTTCTCAAATGAAGCTTTTTTCTTCATCTGGTAGTTTTTGATTTTTGTAACAGTATACTGGAATAAGTGTACCTTGACAGAAAGAAAGAAAAAAACAACATTATGTTTTATCTTCTATAATAGTTCTAATGTTCTCATTAACACTTTGTACAAAACAGTAGTGGCTTAGTACATTGAATGGAGAAAAATCCAGTGGAATATATCATTATAGTACAGTATAAAATAAGTTGAAGAAGTAATCTGCAGTTCCAAAATATGAAATCTGCACTGGGAGACTAAATGACAAAAATGAAAGGCAAGATGCTCTGGATAACTTGGTACTAAAAATCACTCCCAGAATTTGCTTCATTTAATTTATTTATAACCTACTGACAAGAATGATATGTTACTTATTATTTTAAAAGATTCCTCAATAAACCAGAAAAGTGATGGAATGCTCTTTTGACCCTAGACCCAGAAATAATTATGATTATCTGCACTATTTAGCTTGAAAAGAATCAGACACTGTTCATGGTCTGTTACTTCTACTATGATATTTGATAATCTATACATACAAGTCATTGAAGTTCACTCAACCTTAGAATGCTTCAAATGGACTTAGTCTTAAATGAATAGTCAAGCATATGTGCTACTTTTCTATTACCCACCTAACTTAAAACTACTTAAGTATGAATTTTTGAATCATGAACACATTGATTTTATCTGCCATTGATAAAGCTTAAAAGAATTCAGTTATTTTGGACTTGTAAATATACTTTATTGAATAGAATATTAGAATGGACAATATATAGATATTTCACACTGTAGATGTTTGCTATCAAATGAAGCTAGGATCATAATTTATAACTAAGTGCAATGTGTTCTGTTACCTTGTTTTGGGAAAGCAATATGCCATGGTTGTGAAAATAATAGAAATTTTCCTGTGGTTTCCATAGCACTAATGTGGATGTTAAAAAATGTGAAAACAGACCCTTTTGAAATATATAAGCATATGCTTACACATGGATTTGCAAAAACTGTATTATATAACTTTATTAAGAAAGTTCTAAAATAACAATTTTACCTATTCAACCCACAATTATCTTTAGTCCTATGGAATCTGTTTCCCTGTTATTTTCTATACTTCATCTAGTTCCTCACTGCTAACAACAGCATGAAATTTAAAAACTGCATCTCCAGATTCTGTGGTTGCTGTAGGATATTACAGTGTTTATTACATTTCAGTATGCCAGATCTTTATTTCATTTCTAATCGAGGGGGAACTCATGGTAAATTTTCCATTGTGGACACATTTTATTTCATTTTATTTTGTTTTTTAATATGTGCATTTTTTTCCTCCCAAGATTTTATTTAAATTAAAGTTAGTTAACATATAGTGTAGTATTGGTTTTGGGAGTAGAATTTAGTGATTCATCATTTACATACAACACCCAGTGCTCATCACAAGTGCCCTCCTTAATGCCCATCACCCATTTAACCCATCTCCCCACCCAGATCCCCTCCAGCAACCCTCGGTTTGTTTTCTATAGTTGAGAGTCTCTTATGGTTTGCCTCCTTCTCTGTTTTTATCTTATTTTATTTTTGTCCTCTCCCATATGTCACCTATTTTATTTCTTAAATTCTACATATGAGTGAAATCAAATGGTATTTGTCTTTCTCTGATTGACTTATTTTGCTTAGCATAATACATTCTAGCTCCATCCACATTGTTGCAAATGGCAAGATTTCATTCTTTTTGATGGCTGAGTAATATTCCTATATATAGGAATACACACACACACACACACACACACACCGCATCTTTTTCCATTCATCACATTGTGGACACATTTTAATTGATACTATTAGAAAGAGGTGGTGATGAGTGTGGCATATGCATGTTTTAAATACCAAGTACAAATGAAATAACCATTTCTTATTATCCATATATCTAGGCTCAGGCAATTGTGTCTTATAACATTCTCCAAATGAATAGAATGAAGCAAAAAACACTATACATCAGGATATTCAAACCTAAGCACCAAAATTATCTCCTGTGATCTATTTTCATTTAGTAACATATCAATAATGAGTTGGATCATTTCCCAATTCTTAGTTACCAAGTGGGGATATAATTTAACCAATAGATTGTGGATAGGAAAAGTGGCTTTAAGACAAAAGAGAGATTTTACTTTAACCTCCAGCTGGGTGCAATAAATGGTCAACAACAAAGCTCTTGACCACCATTGTGATTAGATATATATGTAAAATACATAGAAATGTGCCTGGCACATAATAAACCCCCATGCATGTTAGTCATTATTCAAATATGAGTTATTTGTGGGTTTGGTGTTTTCATTGAGATAACATTGAGAGTCCCAGGTATAATATAAAATTAGAGATAAGCTTATGAAAAAACTGATGATTTTCTTAGTAAGAGGCAAGGCTAGTGAGAAAAAGTATTGAGTCACTCAAGAGCCTTTTAAGACTGAGAATTTATATATGTACTTGATTCATTGAACCTTTCAGGGTAAGGTTTTCCAAGTAATAATGCTTTTGATGAACTTCCGAGGTATTGATCTATGCACTTTTTGCAAGAAAAATGAAATAAAATTTTATGTCCTCATTTTGAGACCAGATGGAGATTGGGAAGGCAGAAAGTGTGATATGTGTTGCAGTATTTCACTAAAGCAGAATTACAATTGGCAGAGGTTACTATGCCAAAAACAAACATTTACAACAGTTAAGGTAAACAAATATGTTTGACAATTGACTCATAGATGAGTCAGTAGTCTTTAGGTACAGCATGAATTTTGGACCAATCAAAACTTACATTTTTATACCATTAGAAAATAACATGACAAATGGCACTGAAAATCAATGAAATTAAAAAATATTTTAAAGTGGAAGAAAATATCTTTCTTTTTTAGTTTCTTTTTAAACCTAAAATATATTAAAAATTCCACATACTCTGGGGAAAAACAAAAACTAATGTATTCATTTGAACTAAAGATTTAAGATGGCTATTTTATGTAGTTAAATCAAAATAAATCGATAAACAATTATTTTTATACAACCTCATCCTCCTTTGAATACCACTATTAATCTTGAATTAATTTTCTCATACAATTGTTATAACAAGTAACAACATTATTGGTTTTTATATCCCAAATCCTATTTAAAAAAAATATATAAAGGGCAAGGAGAAATATATTCTCTACAAATCAATATTAAAGAAACAGATTAAAGCTATATTTCATTTATACAACCAAGTAACAAGATTGACTATTCCATGTTAGAGTACAAACAAATCTTCTATAAAGGGTAACATAAAAATAGTGAATTTTGCTTTTTCTCATTCTTGCATCCATAACTCCTTTTATAATATGTTTAATCACTAGCTTTCATTACCAAAAATTGCTTATGTGTACTATGAAGTCTAAATGCAAGGAAACTATTATCCTACAAAGGTTTCTGGTCAATACATGCATTTTCCTAAGACTTCACTACTGCATAATATCCATCCTTCTGTCAGCCCCTAACTATACATTAGATCCCAGGCTGTCTAAACTAATTTATTTTATGACTTTATCTTGACTTCACCTATTAGTTTTCTGTTGCTACATCTCAACTATAAGCTACAGGTCCCTATCTTCAGTCCAATGAGAGAATGACAGCTCATCTCACTAGAAGGCCTTACTGTAAGTTCAATTTGCATGTGTTCAAAATGAAGCTCACGTTCTTCCTTCTAGTGTAACATTAACCCTTACTTGAGACCACATGCAAGTCAAACTTATCATCTACACAGTACATTTATTTCTTAGTAGTTTCCTATTTCTGTAGAAATAGGAGCTTACTTTTAAAAATAGAGGGTTTTTTTTTTTTTTCCTTTTGGCTAGAATTTTATTTCTTGCTTCTGATAATTTGCTATTTCCCATTCACTGGCACTCATTTTCATCAGAATTGAGGTTAATATTAAGGTTAAAAAAGACATAATGTATTCTTACCCCACCAAGGCACGGGGCAAAGTTTCATTAAGGAGGAATGGGCACTATATTTCTTAATTTCATTTAAATTTCTTTCTAATCCCATTAGTCTGTGCAAAGTTGTGAGGAGAGGCTTCTACCTGACGGAGAGCTCCAAGGCCCATCTTATAGTAGATCTGTGAGAAAAGAAAGAACAGTGTGTACCATGAGGGAGAATGTTCCAAGTGAGCCAAGATAATTGAGCTGTTCTATTTATAATGCCCTTAACTTGGTCACTACAAGCTACCTCTTCTAGCATGGAAACCCACTTGTGTACTCGACATTGAGCCACAGTTTGGGAAATCCTGTAAAATATGAATTTGAACAAATGAACAAATGAAATTAATCTTGAGCTCCCCCTAGACAGCAGGCCATCTAACTATCTCATATTGTTGGTGACATAATTGTTGAAAAAATAATTAACTCTCTTCCATATGTCTATTCTTTGATTATATAGGAACCATTTTACATAGTTTAAAATATTTGTGTTTCATACTGTTTTCATGAAGAGGGTTTAACATTTGTAGGTATCGAGAAATAAAATTTGACCTACTTTAGTTTCCTTCTATTTAAATAAATTATTTGATAAATATTTTTGCTCAGAAGTTTGAATTTCCTTTATGCTTTAATTTATCTTGTTTTTTAATATCAGTAGACATCATTTAATTTTACTTGTATCAAATTAATAATCAATACTTACCAGTGTGATCTCATTAAATCCACTTTTTTTAAACTTAGCCCATATTACTGATTTCAAAATATTTAGGTATTTCTCTGAATTCTCAATAATCACCTTATGTTTCACATAATCTTTTGAGGTTGGAGACCCTGTGTAATTTACCTTCCTAAAAAGAGCATGGCAAATGAGGAATGAGACAGACTTCCATTTTACTGTCATTGGCAGTTAAATGTGACAGTTACAGTGACTATTTCATAGCATAAGCCATTCCCTAGATGATGAGACTGACATTTGTAAACAGTTTAAAGATAGTGAGTAGAGAGAGTTCATGATTGGATGACTGATAAAATAGCAATAAAACTTATCCTAATGATACCCTTGTGTCCTCAATGTTATCCACTGTGGCACTACTCCTAATTCTGATTGAAAAAGGCCAGTGAAGTTCACATGATACTGTAAATGATTTAGTGATACACTACCTGAGTATGCTATAGTCTATAGAACTTCTATATTTGTTCTTAGTATCTTATGATTGTCCAAGAATGAATGCCAACTCAACCACTATATGTGGTTTCTAATATTCAGAGAATAAAAGGATATTGTGGACAATTCCTTACCTACTTTCTTTGATACTTTTAGTTTTCATTTCCTTACCCATAAGTTGGCTTTCCTCTCTTATGCCACTGTATACTAGCATGATTTCATCATAACCCTGAAATCATAACCAAAAAGAATATTACATAGGAAAAGTAAAAAATCTTCAAGACTAATTTGTCTGGGCCAGGGGATTATGGGAAGGATGAAGACAGAGATTGAAGGGGGGCAGAATTTGTAATCAAAAGTAGTGAGGAGGGGAACAAAAGCTCTGGAGAGTTTACCATAGGAGGTAGAACTACTTATCAATTCATTCAACATATACATATTAAGAACCTACTGTGTGTCAGGTACTGTTTAGGTGCTAAGGATATAGCACTTGTTAAACAGACAAACTCTGCCTTGATGGGGCCTATAATATAGTGTGGGAAGATAGCCAATAAACAAATTCAGAAACATAATTAATATATTTTCAGATAGTTATAAGTGGTTTATAGAATCATAAAATTGGTTACAGCAATAAGGAAATGCTGGTCTTTCAGGAAGAGATAGGAACATGTTCTACATATAACCATATTGTGAGAGGCAGTCCCTTGACAGTGTGTGTGTGTGTGTGTGTGAGAATTGCATGAAGAGCATGATAATATGTGAGCCCCCACTTCAGTTCTGCCTAGGGTAGACTGACTCCATACCTGACTCTGTTTAAATACCATTGACTGTAACTTTGAGACTAGGAAAAGGCAAGCTTGCTAGGAATACCAATATCTCTGTGTCCTGTCCCCCTACACTCACACACACATACACACACACTTCTCAGGAGAGTTTCCAGACTAGGGGAGAGGCACTCTCATCAGGTGCACAGTGGGAAAATAAGCAGTGTTAGGAAGAAGGAGAAGTCAGACTGTGACACAAATATGACAATGTCTCAGCAACATTGAATTTTGGCCATATTAGGCCTGTCAGAATTCTTTTGTGGTAGGCCAAAATAGATAAACATTTATTTCCCCTATGAAGAAGATCATGGCTTTCTGCTGATACCTCAGCAGCACAAACCCCACAAGAGTTTATAGATTGGGCAACAGGTCCTTCCTTGAAGGGGGATCTATGTGTTACATCTCTGTGTCCACCATATCAGAGAGTTATAAAATTACATTTTCTTAGCAAATTTGAGTAGAATCCATCTAAAGACTTCCCCTCAATATAGAAAATTAAAATAACTGGAGTTTCTGTTAGGGTTTAGACTGCTATTGGAATTATTGTTGAGTTTTCTCTTTATTGAGTAGGTTTTACTATCTACCTTATTTTTTTGTTATAGGTCTTATTATTCATTGTTTTATTGGAAATAAAGGATTTTTTCCTAATTACAAAGATGCCATTCTTAACATAATTTGGAAAATATAATTAAGTGTAAAATAGAAAATTAAAACTAATCATAACTTATCACCTAGATATTAAATGTTATTGATATATTGAAGTATTTTCTTCTAATATTAAAGAGGACATAGTCACTATTTTCAAATAAGATCATATTCTCTATATGATTGTTTTCTGTTTTCTCTTTTTTTTAATGGAATGTGACCTCATTTGTATTTTCTTATGATCTGCTAGAATGTAAACTTTGTAAGAGTAGGCCTATACATATATTTTTTTCACTGATAAATATCTTATACTAGAATAGTATCTAGTACACAGTAGATATTTAAAACATATTTTTGAATAGATGGAATATCTAAACTATTTGAAAACATGATTTTATAAGAGCATTTTTAGAGGTAACATCAGATCCTTAACACCCCCAACAAGGTTTGTTCTTTTGAATAAGAGGAGAGAATTTTCATACATGAAAGCTTGTAGGATTCCCCTGAAATAATCTAGCCCTACCAATTATAGATGCCAGGGAAGCTGAACATTTCTAGTTGGCAGTCTAACTTCCAATTCTTGAACCATAATTGTTTCTGTTGGTGACAGTTGTCTGTCAGGCAATACTATTTCTAAACTAAACAACAAAACAAAACACAAATTTATAGTTTACTTGTGAGGATAAGAATTAAGCTGGTTAGTGGTGGGCCATTAGGTTAACATTGGGAAAATACCACCTCAAATTCCACCTTTTAATTCCTAGACTCACAAAATATTGCAATATAATAAGTAATGTCATACATTATTTGCTGCTTAGGAACATTTATCAGTGATATGGAGCTCCCAACAACTTCAAGTTTTAATTAACTAGATTTTCAGTTGAAAACTCTCTCGTTCTCTAAAGCATCATTTTCCTGAATGATGTGATATGTGTCAAAACTAGAAAATACCATGAACATCAACTCATTGTCCTTTCTAACTGTAAAGGAAATTTGTTTCTCAGAGGAAGTGTAGTAAGAAGCCAAAAGTAAAAGTCATTCAGTGAATAAGTGGAAGATGTTGTAAGTGGAAGCATGGTGGGTAAGAAATAACTTAGGTGAGGACAAATCACTACCTTTTCCATAACATAAATATTTAACTTAAACCAATACTTTGTTACTACCGGTGTTAAAATTCTATGACTGCACTGATATTCTCTTAGCTTTTGCTATCATGGCCACATTCTTTCTTTCTTTTTTTTTTTTGTTTGAGTATGGTTGACACACAGTGTTACATTCATTTCAGGTGTATGACATAGTGATTCAACTTCTATATATGTTATTCTATGCTCTCCACAAATGTAGCTCCCATCTGTCACCATACAATTCTACTTAAAGATCATTGACTATATTCGTTATGTTTTGCCTTTTATTTCTGTGACTTGCTCATTCCATAACTGGAAGCCTGTATCTCCCACTCTCCTGCACCTATTTTGCCCATCTCCCACCCCTCTTCCTTCTGATAACCATCAGTTTGTTGTCTGTATTTATAAGTCTCATTCTGCTTTTGTATGTTTGTTTATTTGTTTTGTTTTTTAGATTCCACATATGAGTGAAATCATATGGTATTTATCTTTCTCAATCTGATTTATTTCACTTAGCATAATACCATCTAGGTCCATCCATGTTGTTGCAAATGGCACAATCTCATCCCTTTTTATGGCTACATAATATTCCATTGGATATACATACACCACATCTTCCTTACCCATTTGTCCATCAGTGGACACATAGCTTGCTTCCATATCTTGGCCATCATAAATAAACCTGCAATAAACATAGGAGTACATATATCTTTTAAATTAATGTTTCTATTTTCTCTGGGTAAATAGTAGTAGAATTAATGGATCCTATGGTATTTCTATTTTTAATTTTTGGAGGGACTTCCATACTATTTTCCACAGGGGCTGTACCAATTTACATTCCCACCAACAGTGCATGAGAGTTCTCTTTTTTCCACATCCATGCCAACACTTACTTCTTGTGTTACTGATTCTACCCATTATGATTGATGTAAGGTGATACATCATTGTGGTTTTCATTTGCATTTCCCTGATAATTAGTGATGTTTAGCACCTTTTCATGTATCTGTTGACCATTTTTATGTCTTTTTTTAGAAAAATATCTATTTGGGTCCTCTGTCCATTTTTTAATTGTTTGGGCTTTTTTTCTCTTCTTTTCTTTCTTTTCTTTTCTTTTTTTTTTTTTTTTTTTTTTGGTGTTGATTTGCATAGTACAGTATGTATTTTGCATATTAAGCCTGTATTGGATATATCATTTGCAATATTTTCTCTTATTCAGTAGGTTGCCTTTTTGTTGTTGTTGTTGTTGTTGATGGTTTCCTTCACTGGTAAAAGCTTTTCATTTTGATGTTGTTCTAGTAGTTTAGTTTTGCTTTTATTTCCCTTGTAGATCTGTGAAATATGCTGTTTGTATTCTAATAAGGAGTGTGTTGAATCTGTAGATTGCTTTGGGTAGTATGGCCATTTTAACAATGTTAATGTTTCAAATTCATGAGCATGAAATATCTTTCCATTTGTTTGTGTCCTCTTCAATTTCTTTCATCAGTGTTTTTTGGTTTTCAGAGTATAGGTCTTTCCCTCCTTGATTAAGTTTATTCCTAGATATTTTATTCTTTTTGGTACAAGTGTAAATGGAATTGTTTTCTTAATTTATTTTTCTGCTACTTTGTTATTACTGTATAGAAATGATTCTAATTTGGGGGTATTAATTTTGTATCCTGTGACTTTACTGACTTATGACTTCTGATAGTTTGGAGGGGGGTCTTCAGGGTTTTCTATGTATTGTATCATACCCATCTGCTGATAACAACACTTTAATTTCTTCCTTATGAAGTGGATGCCTCTTATTTCTTTTTCTTGTCTGATTGTTGTGGCTAAGACTTCCAGGACTTTGTTGAATAACAGTGGTGAGAGTGGACATCTTTGTCTTGTTCCTGGTCTTAGAGGAAAAGCTCTCAATTTTCCTCATTGAGTATGTTACCTGTGTGTTTTTCCTAGAAAGCTATTATTGTCAAGGTATGTTTTCTCTAAACCCACTTTGTTGAGGGTTTTTGTCATGAACGGATGTTGAATTTTGTTAAATGCTTCTTCTGCATCTATTGAGATGATTATATGATTTTTATCCTTTGTTTTGTTGATGTGAGGTATCATGTTGATTTGCAAATATTGAAACCATCCTTGCACCCCCAGAATAAATCTCACTAGTTTGTGGTGAATAACCCTTTTAATGTATTGTTGAATGTGGTTTGCTAATATTTTGAGTGGATTTTTCCATCTGTATTCATGAGGGATATTGGCCTCTATTTTCCTTTCTTTGTGGTGTCCTTGTCTGGTTTTAGTCTCAGAGTAATTCTGGCCTTGTAGAATATATTTGGAAGCTTTTCTTCCTCTTCTACTTTTTGTAAGAGTTTAAGGAGAATAGGTGATAACTCTTCTTTAAATACTTGGTAAAATTCACCTGTGAATCCACCTGGACCTGGACTTCTATTTTTTGGCAGTTTTTTTTTTTATTATTGCTTCAATGTCATTACTAGTTATTGGTCTGTTCCGATTTTCTGTTTCTTTCTGTTCAGTTGTGGAAGTCTGCATCTTGCTAGGAATTTATCCATTTCTGCTAGGTTGTCCAATTTATTGGCATGTGATTTTTTTGTACCATGCTCTTACAGTTTTTTGTATTTCTGTGGTATCAGTTTTTATGTCTCCTCTTTTATTTCTGATTTTATACATGTAGGTACTTCTCTCTCTCTCTCTCTCTCTGCTGAGCCCTAAAGATTGATCAATTTTGTTTATCTTTTCATAGAATGAGCTCTTGATTTCACTGATTTTTTTCTACTCTTTTTAAATCTCTATGTCATTTATTTCTGCTCTGATTTTATTACTCTCTTCCTTTACTCACTTTGGGCTTTGTTCTGTCTCTAGTTCTGTTAGGTGTAAAGCTAAACTGTTTACGTGAGCTTTTCTTCTTTCTTGAAGTAAGCCTGTATTGCTATATATTTCCCTCTTAGAACTGTTTTTGTCACATCCCCAAGATTTTGGACTATTGTGTTTTCATTTTCATTTGTCTCCATATTTTTTTTATTTCTTCTCTGATTTTTCATTGACCTATTGGTTGTTTAGTATCATGTTGTTTAGCCTCCATGTATTAGTGTGTTTTACTGTTTTTTTTTTTTCTTATGACTGATTTCTAGTTTCATTCTCTTGTCGTCAGAAGATATGCATGGTATGAATTCAATCTCCTTGAATTTATTGGGACTAATTTTGTGGCCTATCATGTGATATGTTCTGGAGAATGCTCCATGTCCACTTGTAAAGAATGTTTATTCTGTTGTTTTCAAATGGATTGTTCTGTATACATCTGTTAAGTCCATCTGGTGTAATGTTCAAAGACATGTTTCCATATTGATTTCCTGTCTGGATGATCTATCCATTGATATTAGTGGGGTGTTAAAATCCCCTACTATTATTGTAACAACATCAAATTCTCTCTTTTTGTCCCTTAATCTTTACATTATATTAATGTACATTAGTACATTAATGCTTTATATATTTAGTTGCTCCAATGTTGGGTGCATAGAAATTTATAATTGTTAATATCTTCTTGTTGGATTGATCCCATTATCATTATGTAGTGCCTTTCTTTGTCTCTCTTTTTTTTTTTTTTAAGATTTTATATATTTATTTGACAGAGAGAGAGATAGCGAGAGCAGGAACACAAGCAGGGGGAGTGGGAGAGGGAGAAGCAGGTTTCCCGTGGAGCAGGGAGCCCGATGCGGGCTCGATCCCAGGACCCTGGGATCATGACCGGAGCCGAAGGCAGCTGCTTAACCGACTAAGCCACCCAGGTGCCCCTTTTCTTTGTCTCTTGTTACACTCTCTTTTTAAGTCTATTAAAGTCTATATAAGTATTGCAATCCTGTTTTGTTTTGTTTTGTTTTGTTTCCTAATTCTGTTTGCATGGTAAATGTTTTTCTATCCCTTCACTTTCAGTATGTATGTGTCTGTAGGTCTAATCTGAATATCCTGTATGCAGGATAGATAGATCTTTTTTTATCCATTCACCACCCTGTGTCTTTGATTGGAACATTTAGGCCATTTACATTTAAAGTAATTACTGATAGGTATGTACTAATCACCATTTTGTGACTTGTTTTCTTCTTGTTTTTTGTAGTTCTTCTCTGTTTCTTTCTTCTTTTTTCACTCTCTCTTTCTGTGTGTGTGTGTAATTGATGAGTCTCTGCAGTGTTATTTTTGGCTTTCTTTCTCTTTATTTTTGTGCAGGTTTTGAGTTTGCAGTTACCATGAGATTAATATATAACATCCTAAATGTGTAGGAGTCTTTATTAGGTTGATGGTCATTTAAGTTCAAATACATTCTAAATAATACTACTAATAATAACAAAACAAAAAAACTTTTTTTTACTCTCTCCTCCATGTTTTATGTATGTACTGTCATATTTTACATCCTTTTATTCATAACTTTTTACATCTAATTATTGCCATTTTTTTTCCACTTAAAGAGGTCCCTTTAACATTTCTTATAAATCTGGTTTAACTTTTGTTTGTCTGGAAAACTCTATCTTGCCTTCAATTCTGAATGATAACTTTGTTAGTTACAGTATTCTTGATTGTAGAGTTTATTTTTTATGTTTTTCCTTTCAGCACATTGAATATATCATGCCATCCTCTTCTGGCCTGCAAAATTTCTGGTGAAAAATCAGCTGATAGCCTTATGGGGTTTTCCATGTATGCAACTTAGTGTTTCTCTAGTGTTGCTTTTAAAATTCTTTATCTTTAATCTTTGACATTTTAATGACTATGTGTCATGGTGCCGACCTTCTTGGGTTCATCTTATTTGGAACTCTTTGTGCTTCTTGAACTTGAATATCTACTTTCTTCTCTAGGTTATGGAAGATTTCAGCTATTATTTCTTTTTTTTTAAGATTTTATTTATTGATTTGACAGGGAGAGAGAGAGAGAGCATGGGAGAGAGAGAGCACAAGCATGGGGAGCAGCAGGCAGAGGGAGAAGCAGACTTTCTGTGGAGTGGTGAGACTGATGTAGGGCTCGATCCCAGGACCCTGGGATCATGATCTGAGCTGAAGTCGGACGATTAACTGACTTAGCCACCCAGGTGCTCCTCAGCTATTATTTCTTCAAATAAATTTTCCGTCCTTTTCTCTTTCTTCTTCTGAGACCCTTTATTGTGCATGTTTATTCTCTCGATGTCCAAGAGATCCCTTAACCCACCTTGTGTTTGTTTTTGTTGTTGTTTTTATTCTTTTTTCTTTTTGATATTCAGCTTTGGTGTTTCCATTACCCTGTCTTTCAGATCTCTGATGCATTCTTCTGTATTTGCTAATCTACTGTTTATTCTCCCTAGTGTATTTTTTAATTTAGTTATTGTATTTTTCAACTCTGATTGGTTCTTTTTTATATTTTTTATCTCAATTGAAGGTCTCAGTTCTTCCACTCTTCTCTGCAGTCTAGCAAGCATCTTTACATCATTACTTTAAACTCTTTATCATGAATTTGCTTATTTCCATTTAATTTAATTTTTATTTTCTTCTGAGGTTATGTATTGTTCTTTCTTTTGCAGTGTATTCCTCTGTCTCCTTATTTTGCTTGAATTTCTGTGTTTCTATGGATTAGGCAGAACACCTATTTCTCCTAGATTTGAAGGAATTATCTTGTGTATGGTCATTCCTATGTTGATTGTGTGTGTTCGGTGACTTTGCTGGCTGACTGGAGCTGTGGTTGGTGTGGGCTGGGGGTCCCAGGACTCTCCATGCAGTGGGTGCCCAGGCAGGACATCTAAAGCTGAGATTAACACAAGTTGATGTGTCCCTGGGATCTCCAGGTGCTTTGGCATGACAGCTAAAGCTTAAGTGGATGCCAGCCAGGAGACTGGGGCTCTACACACAGAAAGTCTCTTGGCAGGATAGCTGAGCTCAAGTGGGTGTTATCTGGAGTGTCCCTGGAGTTTTCACACAGAGGGTGCCCTGGCAATACAGCTAAAACTAAGGTAAATGCAGACTGATGGGGTCTGGAGTTCTACATGCAAAGAGTGCCCTGGCAGGACAGGTGAAGCTGAAGTGGGTGCAAGCCAGGGGTGCCTTGGCCAGGTGACTGGAGTTGAAGCTGGCATGGGTGGGGGTGTTCTGGGGCACTCCATCTAGGGAGCACTCTGGCAGGGTGGCTTGGTCTGAAGCAGACTCTGCGGGAAGATATCAGAATGCTCTGTACCAGGGATGCCCTAGCAGGCTATCTGAAAGCAAAGTAATATAGGTCTGGTATATTCTATGCTGCTTTGCACTTGTGTCACCCTGTCACAAAGGCTGAAACTATAGTGAGTGCTAACTAGTGGTGCCCTGGTGTGTCCCTCCCTGTGGCCACCTTGCTGGGATGACGGGCTGATGTGGGCTAGGGACCTGGGGCTTGCATAAGTGGCAAGCCAAGCTATGGCATCCAGACCCTGCTCTAACCTGCACTTTCAAGGTGGAAGGAAAGCAAAACCTTATCACTCTCCAATCTCTCTGACCCAGAGAGAGTTCCAGCAGCTCCTCTGCCATTTGGCAGAGTTCTAGCACTGGATCTTTTATTAACTAGTTGCCCTTTTAAACCACTGCTTTATCTCTGGGCCCAAGGACAGACACATCTGCTCCTGTCCCTTAGTACTATCGCAGCATCAGGGGTGGGGGTTCCTTTCACTACCATGCCTCCATCTTTCTTGCTATTCTCTTGCCATTCTCTGTTTTATATTGGACAAAAACTGTACAGTTGACCCTCAGTTCTTCTTTAGGAGGAATTTCTCTAAAAATAGGTGTAATTTGATGTATCTGTGGAGGAGGCGAGTTCAGGGTCTTCCTATGATGCCATCGTGGACTGGAATCCCCCATGGCCACATTCTTTAGAGCTCTTTGAGCAAACACTGACTAGTTGGTGAAGGAGGATGACTCCTTCTGTTTTTTTTTTTTTATTAATTTATTTTTTTATGTTATGTTAATCACCATACATTACATCATTAGTTTTTGATGTAGTGTTCCACGATTCATTGTTTGCATATAACACCCAGTGCTCCATTCAGTATGTGCCCTCTTTAATACCCATCACCAGGCTAACCCATCCCCCCAACCCCCTCCCCTCTAGAACCCTCAGTTTGTTTCTCAGAGTCCATAGTCTCCCATGGTTCGTCTTCCCCACCGATCCCCCCCCCCTTTATTTCTCCCTTCCTACTATCTTCTTTTTTTTTTTTTTTTAACATATAATGTATTATTTGTTTCAGAGGTACAGGTCTGTGATTCATCAGTCTTACACAATTCACAGTGCTCACCATAGCACATACCCTCCCCAATGTCTATCACCCAGCCACCCAGCCCTCCCACCCCCCACCACTCCAGCAACCCTCAGTTTGTTTCCTGAGATTAAGAATTCCTCATATCAGTAAGATCATATGATACATGTCTTTCTCTGATTGACTTATTTCACTCAGCATAACACCCTCCAGTTCCATCCATGTCGTTGCAAATGGCAAGATTTCATTCCTTTCGATGGCTGCATAATATTCCATTGTATATATATACACCACATCTTCTTATCCATTCATCTGTTGATGGACATCGTGGCTCTTTCCATAGTTTGGCTATTGTGGACATTGTTGCTATAAACATAGGGGTGCACATACCCCTTCGGATCACTACATTTGTATCTTTGAGGTAAATACCCAGTAGTGCAATTGCTGGGTCATAGGGCAGCTCTATTGTCAACTTTTTGAGGAATCTCCATACTGTTTTCCAGAGTGGCTGCACCAGCTTGCATTCCCACCAACAGTGTAGGAGGGTTCCCCTTTCTCCGCATCCCCGCCAACATCTGTCATTTCCTGACTTGTTAATTCTATAGAGCAAGTTTTCTTGACTCTATGTTTAAAAAAACCTTAAATTCTTTGTCCAATCTAAAAGCCTGTTCATAAATCCTATTCTTGTTTATTTCCCAAGTCCCTAACTGTCTTAGACTATTAGTCTCTCCCAGGGAATCAGTGTAAATCTTGGCATCAGGTCATCCTTCTCTCCAAAGTGAATAAAGTACCCTGCTCCAAGTTCTGCCTGCTTGGAGGATTTCCATCTTTTACTCTCCTTCAGGATCAAACCTGAGAAGGATTATAAGACTAAAACTCTCCACCCAAGACTTTCCCATACTTCACAATAGCATTTAAAATCTGGCCTGAGATTTTTAGCTTCTGTCAAGTAATCACAGAAAATTATTTTTGAGGACATACTATGGGTTGAAGGAAGATCAGCAATGAGCAAATTATTCATGCAACATATCTATGTATTCAAGACCTGATCAGGCTGAGAGCAAAATTTAACACTAGAAGTTGAGCTGTTGAAAAAAATATAATTATATGATTAAATGGATGAGAGGGACTAGTTATGGAGGTGAAATAGTTTATGTGGTCACTTGGTAACCATTTGTCATTTTTTCTTCATTAGAGCCTAGTGATAAACTGATAACAGTTTCTTAAAGGGAGAATAATTATTTGCTGGGCTGACATGTCTGCTAGCTCTGCATCAAAAATCCAGAGGCCTTTTATCCTATTAAAATGTGCTGCAGAAGCTTCAAATTTCATTGGTTTCTCTTGGTCATATGGCCATTGTCAGAGGTACTTGTGCCATGAACTGAACTAGCTAGAGACTCATTATTTTATGTCTCACTAGAATATTGCAGTTTTGGCATTACCTGGCTAATAGATCAAAATAGTCAAGTATAGAAAGTGTGCCTTCCCAAGTTGAAGTGGCCCATCTGATAGTTCTCCTTCTTAATTGTAGGGTATACAGGGTGCAGCAAAATGTCTATTATTATGGTCAGATTCAGGCTTCTAAAATAGTACATGATTTACTTTATATTATCCTGTGCCATACATCTGTCTTATTAAAACATGTAAGAGTAATCACTACTACCTCCTTTCCAGGTGTTTTGAGCTAACAGTCATAACTTTAGTAGACTACTATATCCTTTTTAACAATTAGGCAATCAAATTCCATGTGGAATGGAGACAGAGGATGAGCTATCCACAAAACAGAATGACAAGGATATTGGTGTTTTTACCAGGAAAAAGCAACTGTTTCTGGTAGTCTTTATGCTTCAGATGGTGGAAAAATACCTTTGGAAGATAAAGTACATTACAAATATTAGAACTTGTAAATTTTCTCCAGCAAGGAGAGTACAAATGGAACAAAAAAGTCCCCATGAGAGTCTCCACTTGATTAAATTTAAGTAAGCACTTCTAATATCTAGAAGTCTTTGTTATTTGTTAAAATGGAAAATTGAACATAATGAAAGATATCATACTTGCATATGTTAAGTGTTCAATGCTAGCATTAATCTCTGTAGTTGCTTCAAGAGGGTAATGCATTTTATTTTCTAATTTGGTAGTAATTGATATTTAGACCATTTTTAACTTATTTTAATAGCCCTAATTCCTTAAATATAGAATGAAATAGGATTAAGGGAAGACAGTATTCAGAGAAACTCAGGGGAACAAATGAACATTCTGTCTGCATTTCTCTTGTGAAATAATTCACCTCCAACAAATGCTTCTTTCTCTGTGCATCTCCTTTTTAATTTTAAAATTCCCCAAGTAGATAATCCCATTGTTCCAAGTTTGGTCAGTTTTCCCTACTTGGATCAATGAGCCATGGCCAAGGGGCAAGAGGAATAAGAATAAGAAATGCCAGATAAAGAGTCATTGTTAGTCTGGCAGCCAAACAAATTTAAACCTAAATTTGTAGTTAACTCACTACACTAAGGAAAAGAAAATAGATGCTTTGAAATTCTAGGTGCATGTTAACTAACAAAGTTAACGTTCTTTCTGAAGCAGAGCATTACTTTGTATACAAATGGGAAAATGATATAAACACAGATAATGCAATTATCTTCTCTATTAAAATTTATCAAAATTTAGACAGTATAGCAGAGTATTTAGGAATTTGGACTTGAGACTCAGATTGCCCTTTTGAATTCTGCCCTTGTACCACATCACTTAACCCCCTATTCCTCTGGTTCTTCAACTGAAAATGAAAATAATAATAGAATCTAACTTATAGAATTGTTTTGAGGGAGAAATGAGTTAAGGTTGGAGTGTGTTTACATATTTTGTCTGACACATAGTTAGGACTGTATAAGGTTTGTCAAATAAATACATGAAGCTGCATTTATAGTAAGAAAAATGAAAAGTTCAGCTAAATGATTTGAAGGAATCTTGTTAAGTCCTGAATTCAGCAAGACCATGTGTGTATGTGGAGATATTCTTTCCAAGTAATATAATGCAAAACATAATTAAGTAGAAAAGTTCAAAAGAAGTTATAAACAAAATGGCTAAATAGGTAGATTCTATTAAGAAAGAATATTGGATATTTAAATAACATACAAAAAAATTATAATTGAAAAAGGATTTAGGAGGTCTAAAATAAATGGTATGTATTTTGCTAAGCATAATGTGTAACTTAGCCCCTTCCTCAATGTCCCTTTAAGAATTTTCTACTTGCAGGGCGCCTGGGTGGCTCAGTCGTTAAGCATCTGCCTTCGGCTCAGGTCGTGATCCCAGGGTCCTGGGATCGAGCCCCATGTCTGCCTCCTTGCTCCGTGGGAAGCCTGCTTCTCCCTCTCCCACTTCCCCTGCTTGTGTTCCCTCTCTCACTGTCTCTCTCTCTGTCAAAAAATAAATAAAATCTTAAAAAAAAAAAAAAAAAGAATTTTCTACTTGCAAAGAGCACACATATTTTTTTACTCTGCCATGTTGTAACAGGTGGCTCTGATCTTTCATAGGTGAGCAAATATGTCCGATTCTAGAGCGGAGCATTTAAAACCCCATTGTTGCCACACAATTAAACCATGATTACCAATATTTAAACTCCATCTGCTCAAACACTTTGTCTATCTTTATATTGGCTCTGAAATCAAGCTGAGAAAGGAGGTGTTATTTATCCCTAACATATGAAGACAAAAGGGAAAAGATCTCCCCTTCCACCACAAGCTAGCTGTCAAACAGAAACACTCTTCCTGTGCCTAGGCGATTGTACATTCACACCTGAGACTTTGGCTCTTTTTTTTTTTTTTTTTTTAATTTTTTTGTTCTTATATTATCCCCATACATTGTATCATTAGTTTTAGATGTAGTGTTCCATGATTCATTGTTTGTGCATAACACCCAGTGCTCCATGCAGAATGTGCCCTCCTCAATACCCATTACCAGGCTAACCCATCCTCCCTAACCCCCCTCCCCTCTAGAACCCTCAGTTTGTTTTTCAGAGTCCATCGTCTCTCATGGTTCGTCTTCCCCTCCGATTTCCCCCCCTTCATTCTTCCCCTCCTGCTACCTTCTTCTTCTTCTTTTTTTTTCTTGACATATATTGCATTATTTGTTTCAGAGGTACAGATCTGAGATTCAACAGTCTTGCACAATTCACAGCGCTTACCAGAGCACATACCCTCCCCAGTGTCTATCACCCAGTAACCCATCCCTCCCACCCCACCCCCACTCCAGCAACCCTCAGTTTGTTTCCTGCGATTAAGAATTCCTCATATCAGTGACGTCATATGATACATGTCTTTCTTTGTTTGACTTATTTCGCTCAACATAATACCCTCCAGTTCCATCCATGTTGTTGCAAATGGCAAGATCTCATTCCTTTTGATGGCTGCAAAATATTCCATTGTATATATATACCACATCTTCTTTATCCATTCATCTGTCAATGGACATCTTGGCTCTATCAACAGTTTGGCTATTGTGGACATTGCCACTATAAACATCGGGGTGCACGTACCCTTTTGGATCCCTACTTTTGTATCTTTGGGTAAATACCCAGTAGTGCAATTGCTGGATCATATGGTAGCTCTATTTTCAACTTTTTGAGGAACCTCCATACTGTTTTGCAGAGTGGCTGCACCAGCTTGCGTTCCCACCAACAGTGTAGGAGGGTTCCCCTTTCTCCGCATCCCCGCCAACATCTGTCGTTTCCTGACTTGTTAATTTTAGCCATTCTGACTGGTGTGAGATGGTATCTCATTGAGGTTTTGATTTGGATTTCCCTGATGTTGAACAATGTTGAGCACTTTTTCATGTGTCTGTTAGCCATTTGGATGTCTTCTTTGGGAAAATGTCTGTTCATGTCTTCTGCCCATTTCTTGATTGGATCATTTGTTCTTTGGGTGTTGAGTTTGATGAGTTCTTTATAGATTTTGGATACCAGTCCTTTATCTGATATGTCATTTGCAAATATCTTCTCCCATTCTGTCGGTTGTCTTTTGGTTTTGTTGACTGTTTCCTTTGCTTTGCAAAAGCTTTTTATCTTGATGAAGTCCCAATAGTTCATTTTTGCCCTTGTTTCCCTTGCCTTTGGCGATGTTTCTAGGAAGAAGTTGCTGCAGCTGAGGTCGAAGAGGTTGCTGCCTGTGTTCTCCTTTAGGATTTTGATGGACTCCTGTCTCACATTGAGGTCTTTCAACCATTTGGAGTCTATTTTTGTGTGTGGTGTAAGGAAATGGTCCAGTTTCATTCTTCTGCATGTGGCTATCCAATTTTCCCAACACCATTTGTTGAAGACACTGTCTTTTTTCCATTGGACATTCTTTCCTGCTTTGTTGAAGATTAGTTGACCATAGAGTTGAAGGTCCATTTCTGGGCTCTCTATTCTGTTCCACTGATCTATGTGTCTGTTTTTGTGCCAGCACCATACTGTCTTGATGATGACAGCTTTGTAATAGAGCTGGAAGTCCAGAATTGTGATGCTGCCCGCTTTGCTTTTCTTTTTCAACATTCCTCTGGCTATGCGGGGTCTTTTCTGGTTCCATACAAATTTTAGGATTATTTGTTCCATTTCTTTGAAAAAAGTGGATGGTATTTTGATGGGGATTGCATTGAATGTGTAGATTGCTCTAGGTAGCATTGACATCTTCACAATATTTGTTCTTCCAATCCATGAGCATGGAACGTTTTTCCATTTCTTTGTGTCTTCCTCAATTTCTTTCATGAGTATTTTATAGTTTTCTGAGTACAGATCCTTTGTCTTTTTGGTTAGATTTATTCCTAGGTATCTTATGGTTTTGGGTGCAGTTGTAAAATGGGATGTCCACTATCACCACTGCTATTCAACGTAGTATTGGAAGTCCTAGCCACAGCAATCAGACAACAAAAAGAAATAAAAGGCATCCAAATCGGCAAAGAAGAAGTCAAACTCTCACTCTTTGCAGATGATATGATACTTTATGTGGAAAACCCCAAAGACTCCACCCCAAAACTGCTAGAACTCATACAGGAATTCAGTAAAGTGGCAGGATATAAAACCAATGCACAGAAGTCAGTGGCATTCCGATACACCAACAACAAGACAGAAGAAAGAGAAATTAAGGAGACTTTTGCTCTTAAGCAAGTGATGTAGCAAAGCAGGCAAAGGAAGAGGGATGACGTGGTAGCGGTGGTGATCACCTAGTGTGGTTGTGTGTGTGTAATGGTCCTGGAGATGTCTAGTGGTTGCAGTGATGCACAGTTCTGACGGTGGTTTGCTACCTAGCCCTTCTGTGTTTATGCCTTTTTTCTGGGTTTGGATCTTGAGCTTTGCCATGTTCTGATTCTTTGTTTTCAATCTCTCCTTTTAGTGATGTTGAGTTTTAAACAATTCCATGCTGACAAAAATAGGGCAAAATGCTAGTAATTCATGAAGAAAATATAATCTTTTAAAAATACAAATGTAATGTATGTTAGACAATATAATAGAAAATATTCACATGTTAGTAAATATTTGTGAAATTACAATTAAAGTAGTTAATCACAGAGAACAAAGGAAATTTAAAAATTAGTGGGAATTTTGACCTAATTATCTCTGCATGGAAATAGCAATATAACTAGATAAGTAAATTCAATAATTCACTCTTAAACCAAATTTATTCTGTATGTTTTAAGGAATTTAGTCATAGAAATTACTCAGTCTCTGACAGTTGCTACAAATGCACCTAGAGCCCCTTTACTTATAATAATTTAACTAGGATAAAACATAAATGGAAACACATCAGGAAAGTATCTTTCACGTTGTTTGAATACATGGCACTTTGAAAATTAGAAAAAATATGCTCTAGTGTCAGGGATCAATCACACAGTTCTGTTCAACGTCACCTTCAGTATGTGTAAACAGATGCCATATAATATACCTGGAATTCACTATTTTCACTTATTTACCGTATTTGTATCTTATTAGGTATCTACCACCCTCAAAGAATGTAACAGAGTATCAGGAAGAGGCATTTTCAAACTCATAATAAATTGTTCAAAAGAAATTGAAATGGTCCCTTGTTTAATGCATAACTATGAAATATGAGGTGAAGTTTCAAAGGCAGTGGCAAACTTAATATAGGAAAAATATAAAGAATATTCCAGGTTCTGACTTTGAAAATGTTCAGGTAATACACAATACAAAATGATTCATAAACAGTACCTTAGCTTTATTGTACCACACATCATGCAATGCATACCACAAAGCATGTAGAGCATGCTGTATTTATCAAGGCATATTTAATTCTAAACTGAAGCTAAGCATTTCATTATTTTTCTATACACTGAATATACACCAAATTTAAACACACACCTATACTTGGAATTCTTAAAACATTGGATAACAAAGAAATCACCACTTATTAATACAAATAAAACACATCCTTTTTGTATATATAAAACATTCATATGTGAAAAATGTCAAAATTTTAATCAGAGATAAAGGCAAAAAGCATATTAAGAACTCCCCCTTAAAAAAATAAAAGTAAAAATGAAGAAGTAAGGGAACAACATTAAGTAATTTCTAGCTATGTTAATTCTAGAACAAATAAGCACTTCTTACTAATTTATCCATTTGGAGATGTCCCAGGCAGATAATATATGCTGTGCTCTAGATTGTCCCTCTAGGGATCAATATAATTAGTGCTGATGTGCACATTGGGGCAGACTGTGCAGTGCCTAAAGGTACAGCAAGGGATTGAACTCTAACCTGTGTTCCACTCACCAAACCATGAACCTTGGGCACAGGGCTGTATCAGTCTTTGAAGGCTGTCTTTATAGAATCACATCCAGTCACATTATGATCCAGCAGTGGCTCCAGTATACTTTCTTACAGAATGTCTGACCAGCAGTTTTGATACTGGTCATTGGATAACTATGAGGGAAGAATGGATGTCCAACTCAGTAATTCCTTCTAGGTGAAGTCATCAGTTAAAGATGTACCTTATGAGCAAATGAGTCATAAGTTCTACTGTGCATAGACAAACACAAAACCTCAGTACTTTGATGGGTTCAAGTATACCAGAGATCTCTCTTTGGGGTTCAAATTACTTTTGTAATGTAGAATAGAATTACCAGGACTTGTTTGCTTTCCCTCCACCTCCAGAAGCCATCCACTCTAAGGTTCTGGGGTAATATAAAATAAGATACTACATGACTGGTACAATTTTGTGCTTTGGGAATCAAACCTGAATCAGGCATATCAAAACAACAATGTCCCAAGTCTTCTCTCTAGAGTTTCATATCCTTGTCAGTAAAATACCATTACTCCCCCAGCCACATGGGAATAGAGAGGATGGTGGTCCTTCATTCTCAACAACTTTCTAGCCCTGGGTTATCATAGAAACTCCTGGAAATCACTAGCCAAAGCTATTGCCTTGAGCAGTTGAACCTGATTCCTCCTCAGCTTGAACTTCTCACTCCCTAGCTCCACTTCCCCCAAGATATCTGCACTACTAACTCCTTCTGTTCCAAATTAAATTTCTCAGGAAGGCCTCTTCTGGCTACCCTATCTAAAGTTGTTTTGCCTCACAAACTCCTTCTCCCATTACCCTGTTTTATTTTACATCTTACCACTTATCATCTTATAATATACAAATATTTTATTTGAATATCTTGTTTATTGTCTCTGTCTCCCACTAGGCTTGTTCCCTACTGAATCCTGAGGGCTGAAAAAGTACCTGGAACAGGAGGACACTGTTAAGTGTTTGTTGAATGAATGAAAGAATGAATGAATGCTGAACTCTCAACATTTCATCCTCAGAATTAAACATTAAAAGAAACTTAAGTTTTTCTAGATAACTTAGTGCTCTATACAAAACTACAAAAACCTAAATTGTACTTCTTTGTGTAGCTTTCTTGAAATTAGTACTATTAATAAGCAGAACCCTGGAGGAATATTTAACAAAAGTTTTATTTATTTATTTATTTATTTATTTATTTATTTATTTATTTAATTCAGTTACTCTGGACATTCAGAACCATCCTGCCCTGCAAATTATCAGGGGTAGGTTTGCCTCAGTTTTCAGGCCTTATTTAAAATAAATAAATAAATAAAAAAGAACAAATGGCATCTATCATAAATTTTAATTTAACTTGGATGATACTCATGGTCTTGATACTGCAATTATTTTCTAAATAATATTGACCAATGTTTAGATATGCTTTGTTATGATGTATAAAAGTTTGTTTATAGATTTCCCTGCCCTATTAAATTGAATTCTTTGGGATAAGTATTAATGCCTTATATTTACCAGCCTCATACTGTACACTTTGGCAGATCTCTATGTCTTAAAGTAAGTTATAGTGTAATATTACAAGTATGATGATATCTTTCTTAAGAAAGAACAATGTATGCATATATATGTATAAATATCTTTACTTATATACTTGTATGTAAGTATATGTATTTATGTACTATACAGAGAGATAAACATCTATAGTTTTTCATATTGACATGGAGAAACAGGTGTCAAGACATATCTCATAGCCACTTTAAGAATTGGAAGAGAGGAAGGAGTGATTATTAACTTTATATACCTCAAAATTGCTTGACTTATTAGTAACAGGATTAGTTGTGTATTAAAAAAAACAACAAAAACAATCTCATGAGTTGGGAGACTAGATTCATCTTTTCAACTAATTACTGCTTAGATAAATTTAGGGGAGTATTTCCATTGTGTTTGTTTTTTTGTTTTGTTTTATAGTGGAGAGCAAGTGGTTCTATCTTAATCTTTTCAGGGTACAGGAATCTTTGAACATTCGGCCACCATTTTAATCACTACCATGTTGAACATTATTTGATGTATAAAAATTTGGGATTTTTTTTTAACAAGAGGGCATCAAATCTGTATCTTACATTACTAATTATTTGTGTATCTATCTATATATGTACATCTATAACTGTATATATGTCTCTATCTATATATCACCAAAATGTTATTATTGATGGTTCCCAATATGCCTCAAGATAGAAATAGCCAAAAAGTAGAAAATAGAATATAATTTCTTATCTAATACCCACCATGCTAATGGAAAAGATATTTCTCAAGTAAAGATGCAATTATCAACTACACCTTTTGAATGTTTGCCTAAAAATATTTCTCTCTCCCACTTTAGAGTGCCAATATCTGGGGTCTGCTGTTATTTCTTCCTTATTGTGTGTAGCTTATCACATTTTGCATGTTGGACATTTCTCAATGCATACATTCATTTGTAATACAAAGTTAAAGTTTGGAGGAAGAAGTTAGCAACCCCTTTCTTCTAATGCTACCTGTGTAATAATGAAGATCCAGGAAGTTTAACAAGACTGAAACTGTCATCTTTGTGCTCCTTGGGGCAATTGCAGCTCACAATGTAATTGTGAAAGATAGGCAATAGGAGCTAGCTATTAAGATTTGAAGCTCTGTTTTCTGATTTCTTTAGTTGAAATTATATGATCTTTAAGAATGGACATGTTTGAAAAAAATGACCCATATATTCCTGGTGAAATTAATCAATACCTAATTATTTAGAAGCTGTAAATGCTATCTTTGGCTGACAAGTTCACAGAATGTGTTTTCTTCTGTCAATAAAGGCCAAATAATCAGAAATCTAGCATAAAAGAGGTTATTACAGAGGACAGAAGACTCACCCTCATTTTTGTACTTAGCTATTTCATCAATTTAATGGTATTTATGCCACTTTAATAAGAAAAAGAAAGAGCTAAGGCCTTACAAATATAATTGGAGAAGAGTAACAAACTGATAATACCTGAAACCATAGAAAACAATACTTTCAAAAGAACTTTAGAGTTCACAACATTAGCAAGGCAACTCCTGAGACAAAGAAAAATAAGTAAAACCATATCAACCGTAATGATATTTTTTAAATGTCATGGATTGGTCTTTGTTTATTTAAATATTTATTTTTGAATCTGAAAATCAAGTTTCATTGATTGTAGTGGATACTGGAAGACTTCTCTTAGATTGAAGGCACAGTCCCTCAGCTGCTGGGAAGTTTGGCTGTTGATGGCTCAGACCTAAATCCCTCAGACTAGGAGAACCATTTCATTCTGTCAAATCCCCTCCCCAAGAGCAGTACTTCCAATCACTGTTCAATGCTGAGAAATGTGGCTTCTCTTAGCCTCTTTGTCTCAAGGGACAACTCTGAAGAACCCTTCTGGCTCCAGATCTCCCTATGCGATTACCTGCTGTGGAATCCTTTGTTGTGACTGAATCTAAAATTCACAGATTAACTCCTCTCTTTCCTTTCTCCCCAATCCTATTGTCTTTATTTCCTTACTAGTTTTTATTTTAGGTTACTCACCAATTAACATTTTACATGGAAGTCTCCCTCTCAGTTTGTTTCCCATGGCACCTGACCTATGATAGTGATCAAGCAAAAACTATGTGCTTAGGTTTTAATATATCATATAAACAAAATTTTTAAGTGGTAAAATGACATGACAGAATAGCACCCTCCCTTATACTTATATTATTCCCCACCAGTTCCTTCTGTCATGCCTTATATCACACACACTTTTACACCTTACTGTATACTCAGAAACTCTGCCTTAGATTTAGATTTTTCCTCATCAGTAAGAACAGACTCTTGTAATTAGTTCATCATCAATATTTTTTGCTTCTAGTATCACTGAGTTTGTATTGTTGACATTACTAGGACTTAATCTTTAGAAACGTAGTTAAATTCAACCTACACTAAGGAAGAATCACCAGTAAACATAGGTTCACTTTTTACCTACCATCTAGTGATCTATCTACCTATCATCTATCTATTATCTATCTATCTATCTATCTATCTATCTATCTATCTATCTATCTAT
>NW_023270377.1:40876623-40896150 GCF_011800145.1 Mirounga leonina | reverse complement strand
TATCTATCTATCTATCTATCTATCTATCTATCTATCTATCTATCTATCTATCATCTATCTATCTTTATCTATCTGGACATTAAATAATATTTGCATTGACTTGCTTTTATACTAAACCTGTTCATTGTAAAGTCATGATTAAACAATATCTTTCTTTAAATCTTTCTTTTCTTATATCCATCATAGTATTTTCTGGATTCTATTCAAACAAACAAAATCACATTTACACCAGAAGAAATGATATGTTAAAACAGACACCTAAAAATGAACATCAATATAAAAATTTACACATCTCAAGATGAAACCAGGCTTTTTAAACTCCTAAATTATAAAGGCCACCAGCCCATAACTCACCCAAATAATATAATTTTAACTTCATCTTTAAAACTTTTTATCATGACAAATATAATGCATAAACATAAATACATAGTCTAACAAACATCTATAAAGAAAACACCTGTATAATCTATAATGTGAGCCAAGAAATAGAACAATGCCAGAGACTCAGAAACATGGTATTCTTTCTTGATGTTGCACCCTTCCCTCTATTTTAGAGGTGACTATTACCTTTACTTTGCTTTATACTTTTACCTCTACAAACATGTAATGATCTAGTGATTGATGGGTTAGTCATGTCTTATACACCCTAAAAGTAATATGTTACCTAATTTAATCTCCTTGAATATCTTGGACTTCTCATTTAACTGCCTACTGGACATTGGATTTTTGATGCCTTCGTGAACCTGAAACTCAATATACTCCAATATAAACTTATTAAATCCTACCCAGTCCAGACTATTCTCTTGTATTCCATTGACACATCTTGTATTGTTATTGAAAGCATCAACTCTAAAATTTCAAATCCTTAAAACTGAAGTTGATCATTTACTTCTCTTTTTCTCTTATATACTTCTAGGTGAGCCAAGTAAGTCATGTTCTTTTTTCTTTCAAAGTATTTTATTTTTTATTTTTATTTCAAAACATTCATAGTCTTTTTTTTTTTTTTCTTTTTTATTTCTACTGTCTGGTAGAGCCCTTCCCTATATGTCTACTGGGATTTTGCTATAGCTATTTCCTTTCCTCTGTTCTAGGCTCAGAATGTTGGTCCCTTGACTACCCTCCAAAGTAATTTAATGAACCATAAATCTGATTGTATGTTTTCTCTTTTTATGTTTCTATTGTCTCCCTTTGACCTAAGAGACAAAGTCCTAGACTTTCATGTGTCATATAGATAAATTCATATGCTGGCCTCATCCAGTCTCTCCCTCCTTATCTTCTGCCATTTCCTGTCCCTCATGTTATATTACAACAATTCCAGCAGTATTATATTTCTCTGGGCAAACCATAGTGTTTGCTGATAATACTTAATCTTTCTCTTCACTAGCCCATATATCCTTCTCATAGACAATTACAGTTTTAGAAAACAAGCAAACAAACAAACAAAAACCTAACCATTTACCAGGCAGTAATTTGTCTCATCCTGGAATAACCTTCATCCTAGAAGAGTCAATGTTCTTTCCATACTATGTACCTTGGATACATACTTCTATTTTATCACAATGTTACAACATGTTTCAATGCATTCCAGTGACATGTTTGTCATTCCTACCAGCTGTGAACTTGAAATTAAGAGAAAATGTGATGTATCTTTATACTCAGAAGTAAGTCACTTGTTCAATTGAATCTTTCCTTAAACTCTGTTTTTTTTTCTCATATTAATTCCTATTCCTTGTGACAGTACATGAGTATTTTGCTGAGCTTAATTTCCAGACTGTTTCACTGTTTCCTTAAAAATACTTGATACTGATTCAAGGGACCTTGCAAGGTTATAAGTCCCCAGGTCTACAAGCTCAAACAACCACTGAATAACCAAAGTCAAACCACACACTTCTACATGACTAAAAGGACTTACACGTATATTTACAAACAAACTTTATTTTCATATTATATATTATACTATAAATCATTTGGGAGACAACAGCCCATTTTATCAGCTTTAAAATGTGCCTAATGCCTATTAACCAGTGGTTTTATCTAAGAAGTAAGCATATATAGTATATGCAGTTCATTAATATTTGCAAGATTGAGGGCACCTGGATGCCTCAGTCAGTTAAGTGTCTGCCTTTGGCTTAGATCAAGATCCCAGGGTCCTGGGATAGAGTCCTGCCCAGGTTCCCTGCTCAGCAGGGAGTCTTCTTCTCTCTCTGCCCCCCCCACCCCCCGCTCATGCGCTCTCACATGTGCTCTCTCTCTCTCCTGTTCTCTCTCTTCCCCAAATAAATAAAGAAAATCTAAAAAAAAAAAAAAAACTTTAAAAAACATATTTGCAAGACTGAGATGGCAAAGTCACATTTCCTTTGAATTTTCTTCATTTTTGTCTAATTTATTTTCCAAAATGACTCTTTGAAATGTGCTATTTTAAATAGAAAATTTGGGAAACTAAGTTCTTTGTATCCTATTTCTATTCTTTTTCTATCCTAGTGGGAAAGAAGAACAAACCTCCTTATTTTTCTATATGCTGAAGATAAGGAAGTAACATTTATTTGTGTTTGGGGACCAAATTACTTTAACAAGGAGATCTTTCTTTTAGATGAATATTTTTCTCATTTATGAACTATCATGTATGCTGCTGCTTTTCCTTAACTCCTTTCATTAAATTGGATTGTATAAAATTCCTATTTTATTATGAAAGTTATGATCAAAGCTTGCTAATTTGTAAATTGTTTTTACAAGTTTGGTGTAATTACGAAAATAATAAAAACTCATAGAAACAATAAAATAGACTTTCAACATCTTTCCTTGGCATTCTTTTCTCCCAACAAAATGCATTGTTAATATTTTATGGAAGTAATTGTGATATTTTAGTGTTGGTTTACTGCTGGTAAATACCTGGGAATTGCATATTCAATAGTGTTAAAAGATTGCAATTTATAGCTCAAGAATGGTTTATATTTAATGATACTTGTCTGGTAAAGGGAAGAGATATAGAACAATAGATGTTTGACCACATTTTATGAATTCATATCCACCTAAGGGGAGACTTTACACAAATGTGAAAGACAGATAGCAATACTTTTGCTAGAGTTTAAACAGTGCATGAAAGTTACAGAAGCTGGCATTGTGGGAAAACATAGTAACCTTTATTTCACTTCTGTTTATTTTATATTTTTATATAGAACTTTATATATTTTGGATTGCAGTGTGAGAATATATGCTGCTGTTCTTTTGGTGGTAATTTTGTATCACTGGTCCCTCCCTTCCTTCCTTCCATCAATTCCTTCCTTCCTCCCTTCCTCTGTCTCCCCTCCACCTTTTTCTATCCCTCTCTCTGACTCCTATTTATTTATATTTGTCTGTTTTGTTTATTTAAATTATTGTCCTAGAAATTAGGACTAAGTACTTATGAACTTGGACATTGGTTAATAGATGCTTATGACTTGATATGTGATCAAATATAAAAAACTGAAATGCCTAACAAATATGTAGATAACAAGTTGCTATTCCTTTTGATTGTACTTCAATAAACATAAGGGCATCTAATAAATAATTTATTGTGGCATACTTCATTATTAAAGTAAAACATTTAAGACAAGCTTTACAATGTGGTCAGATTAATCTTCCAAATGCACAACTCAAATCATATCTTTTTAATGCAAATAAATGTTCATTGGTGTTCTATTCACTATAAACAATGTACTATGCTGATATTCAAAGCTTTCAAACCATGGATTGAACCTTTCCAGTCTTATCTTCTCCTGTTTATTATTCCTTTCTCCATTCTTCAGTCAAAGAGAGCACATACTTCCAGATAATGCTACATATTTTTTTAAATTGTGGTTAAATTTACATAACTTAAAATTTACCATTTTAACCATGTTTGAATGTATAATTCAGTGCCATTAAGTACATTCACAATGTAGTGTAATCATCTCGATACCCATTTCTAGAAATTTTTCATCCTCCAAATGGAAACGCCTTACTCATTAATCAATAACTCCCACATTCCTCCCCTGCCCTGGCCTCTGGCAACTACCATTCTACATTTTGTCTCTATGAATTTGACTAGTCTATGTACCTTATATAAGCAGAATCATACAGGATTTGTCTTTTTGTGTGTGGCTGATTTTACTTAGCATGATGTCTTCAGAGTTCATCCATGTTCTAACATGTGTCAGAATTTTTTTTTCCTCTTAAGTCTGAATAATATCCCATTGTATGGGATATTCATCTGTTGATAGACATAAGGGTTGTTGCCATTTCTCCCAGAGAGTTTCATTCCAGCTTCTTTTTCAGACCTCAGGTGGTCTATTGAATGCCTCCACCTGGAATCTCTTGCCCAGAAGCCTGGGTTATAATCCCCTTATAGCCTTTATAAGCAGTCCCCACCAGATTTCCCATCTGCATTTGAATTTTGTGAGCCAGAGATGAGCATGTCTGTCCTCCAGGTATTCCTCAGACAAGCTAGAACACATGTATATAGTAATTTGTAAATCAAGTCTTCTCTCTTGCCTCCTACTAGAGGGAGGAAACTAGGGACCCTGGGCTGCCACCATTCAGGACCAAGACCGAGATTGCCACTACAATGAGGAGGGAAGGTGAAAATGAGTAAAATGCCACAAAAATTTTCTATCACTTTGAATACATATATTATGTATTCAATATACATATATGTATATATTTTTTTTCTTGATTGGGTGTTCTCTTGCTTGCTATAAATCTTTGATTTTTTTTTTCCCCAGAGTTCCAACAAAGTTGATTCAGACAGATGCTGGTTGTTTTTTCTAATATTTTTTCCTTTCATCAAACAAGAGCTTGGAGTTTCCTCATCTGCTATCTTGCTCTGCTCTTCATATTTTTTCATCACTGTAATTTACCTGGAAACAGCTTCCTTATTTTACAGACTCTCCAAAGCCTCACATAAAAATCAGGTCATATCTTCCTGAACATGTAATATGTTCTCTTTCCACTGACTTTTTCCTCAATTCCTTTGATTGGAAGTCACTCTTAACCTCCTGAAATAATGTTTTTCAAGCTTGAATATTGTATTTTTATTTTTTTTATTTTTTTTTAAAGATTTTATTTATTTATTTGAGACAGAGAGAATGAGAGAGAGCATGAGAGGGAGGAGGGTCAGAGGGAGAAGCAGACCCCCTGCCGAGCAGGGAGCCCGATGCGGGACTCGATCCTGGGACTCCAGGATCATGACCTGAGCCGAAGGCAGTCGCTTAACCAACTGAGCCACCCAGGTGCCCCTGAATATTGTATTTTTAAAGAAAATTAAATCCTCAATGATTCTCAGTTTTGCATTTTTATAAATTACTCTCATATTTTCATTTTAACTATACTTAATATGTATAAACATAAAATGTATTTCTTTAGTAGAATACTCACACAATTATTATACCTGAAACACAAATAAAACAGAAAAAAACTATAAAATTACTATGATTCAGATTAAAGTTACTGCCGTATTATAGGGAATAAGATTGTTTTGCTTGAAATCCTGGGTTTAATAAGAGAAAGAAATACTTGTGTTTTCATTGATCTATAGAATCAACTTAATTCCTATAAAAATTCCAGCTTTTCTTGGTAGAAATTGACAAGTAAATTCTAAAATTTGTATGGAAATCAAAGGGACCCAGAATATCTTAAAAAGTCTCAAAAAAGAAGAACATTTTGGAAGGACTCAACCTGTCCCATTTCAAAACTTACTACACAGCTACAGTAAAAAATATAGTGTGGTTGTGGTATAGGGAATACACATATAAATCAATGAAGTCAAACTGAAATTCCAGAAATACATCCCTATATCTATGTTCAATTTCTTTTTTTATAAGATTGCTGAGACAGTTTGATGGGACAACATTGAACTTGTCAACAAATAGCTCTAGGACCACCAGATAGCCACATGAAAAAAAAAAATGAAATCAGAACTCTTTCTTATGCCATCTACAAACATTTTCTCAAAATGGATTATAATAGGCCTAAATTTAAGAGATAAAAATGCGAGACTCTTAGAAAAATTATAGGAGTAAGTCTTTGTGACCTTAGGTGATGCAATGAGTTCTTAGATATGAGAGTGCAACAATAGTAATAAAAGAAGAAGAAGAAGAAGAAAGGAGAAGGAGAAGGAGAAGGAGAAGAAGAAGACGACGAAGAAGAAGAAGAAGAAGAAGAAGAAGAAGAAGAAGAAGAAGAAGAAAGAAGAAGAAGAAGAAGAAGAAGTAGAAGAAGAAGAAGAAGGAGGAGGAGGAGGAGGAGGAGGAGGAGGAGGAAAGGAAGGAAGGAAAAATTGGACTACATCAAAATCAAAAACTTCTATGCTGCAAATTATACCTTTAAGAGAGTGAAAAGACAATCAACAGAATTATTTGCAGATCATAAACAGGATAAAACTATCCAGAATTCATTAAGAATTCTTGCATCTTAGGGCGCCTGGGTGCCTCAGTTGGTTAAGCGACTGCCTTCGGCTCAGGTCATGATCCTGGAGTCCCGGGATCGAGTCCCGCATCAGGCTCCCCGCTCAGCGAGGAGCCTGCTTCTCCCTCTGACCCTCCCCCCTCTCGTGTACTCTCTCTCATTCTCGCTCTCTCAAATAAATAAATAAATTAAAAAAAAAAAAAAAAAGAATTCTTGCAACTCAATAAAAAAGACAAATAACCCAACCAAAAATTTTGAATAGACATTTCTCTGAAGTGGTCAAACCAATGACCTATAAGGTTAGAAAATATGTTCAACATCAATATTCATAGGGAAATGTAAATGAAAGCCACAGTGAAATACTTCCTCACACCAATTAGTATTGCTTTAGTAAAAAAAATCGACAATACCCAGTGTTGATGAGAATGTGGTGAAATTGGAACTCTCTTTCAATGCTAATGGGAATGTAAAATTGTGCAGGTATTTTGGAAAACTGTGGCATTTCTTCAAATTGTGAAACTTAGAGTTACCACAGGGCCCAGTAATTTCACACATACACACACACCAAAACAAAACGAAACAAAACAAAAACCACAAGGCTGGTTAAGTCTAGCTGCTTTACACAGGGTGGTTAAAGAGATTTTACTGAGGAGCTAATATTTGAGCTAATGAAAAAATAAAGTGAGAAAACAACACATCATGTTCTGAGGGTAGAGTGTTGCAGACAAAGTTTAGTAAAATTGTGTGGCTTCTAAAAATTATTTGCATGAAAAGCATATATACAGTACTATGCTAATATGAAATAACTTAATCCACATAGCAAACCAATGAATAAATACTATTCGTTCAAACCAATGAATATATACTATTATTTTCCATTTTTCTATTTTCATTTGATGATACTGTAGTACACAGGGGTTAACTAACTTTTTAAAAAAGATTTTGTTTATTTGTCAGAGAGAGAGAGAGAGAGCACAAGCAGAGGGAGTAGCAGAGGGAGGGGGAAAAGCAGTCTCCCCGCTGAGCAAGGAGCCCCATGTAGGACTCCATCCCAGGACCCTGGGATCATGACCGGAGCAGATGCTTAACTGACTGAGCCACCCAGGTGTCCCTAGGGTTAACTAACTTTTCCAAAAATTACACGGTTTGCAGATTAATTATTCCCAGAGTACATCATAGCAAAAAGGAGTATGCTGCTGTGGTGGTACTGACCACTGCCATCCTCTGAAAATTTACTGACCAGTTAAATAAATAGGATATGAAGAAAAGAGGCTCTCAGCACTTCTACCACCTCCAATCATGACATTACTAAAGGGATATTATTATTAATATGTATAAGATAGGAAAATTTTGCAAGCCTTGTCTTTACAGATACATAGCAATGTGCTTATTTTGCAAAAGTGTCTAATAAAAACAATATAGAGGTATTTAAAGAGTGAGTTAAGAAGCCCTTGTATAACATCTCTTTAAAGGAACAAGTGCCACTGTATATATTGCCAAATGCCTGAAGCATGAAACCTGCTACAAAAGACATTTACTCTCGGGAGTCAGGTGGAAAACATTACCCTTTCATTTTCCAAGTAGTTATAAAGGTAACCAGTCCTTGAAAATGAAATAAGGAGCAGAATATATAAAAGAGGTAGAAATGCACAAAAGGACAATTCCAGTTTCCAAGGAACAAATATATTTCCTTGAAAAAGTTGCAAGTACATATGCTACTTTTAAATGCAAATTAAAATCTTATGAAGAGCAGTATCATCATCTAGTAGTATTTTTCTGACAGCATGCCCCATATAAATAAAGGGTATGAAAAGAATAATAAAGAACAAAGATTGATTGATAGTTGAAAATAATTGAGTTTATTTGGAATAATGGAAGATTTCACAACACATTAGTGACAAAAGGGAGTAGAGCAGATGAAGAGTTGGTTATCCATAAAAAAAAGTCAAAATATTTGAAAAGTTTTATCTTAAAGAATATAAAAATGTCAAACCTGGAAGAAATGGTTTCTATAAGCAGCAGAGCAATGATAAAGGTTTATTTTTATACCACATACTACTTTTAAATTCAATTAAATATGTACCATTTATAGAATTTAGTTTAACTTAACTCCATATTAGTTTCACATGAGTACACTAAATATAGATAAATTTTAAAAAGAGAAAAGCAAAAAAGAAAAAAACAAACAAACAAAAAAACTTCTCCCATATATGTTATTGGTAGTTGAGAATGAGCATCATTCTATAAATTAAGGAGTATATGAAAATTTTTAAAAAATAATTTAAATTCATCTTTCCACCTCACCCTGTTTCAGGAACTTTAATTTCACTTATTCTCAGGGCTACCCCTCTGGGTTATGCAAAGTTCTCCTGTCTTAACCAGCACTGAAGGACTTAGATGACCCCTTCCATCTTGTCCATATTGCTGTCTATGTTGGTTGCCATGAAACTCCCATTGTCTTCTAGAACTTTTCCCAGTTTGGGAGAAAAAGATGACTTCACATGAATGATTGTTTACTTTTTCCCCTCTGGGGCCATAACACAATTTTTACATATAGTTTAAATTTTATCTAAAGAAAAAAAAAAAAGCCTAGAAGAACTTTGGACTTGAAGAGACTTTTGTTTTCCAACATTAATATTTCAATTTGCCACATATTAAAAAAAAAGATGATTCCTGAGATGTCTAAAATATCCTACAGAGAGTGGGGTATTGAAAAATATTTTAGGAACATTTTAGAAATTAGTGACTATATGGATACCAAAATATGAATGAGACTTTGAGTTCAGTTTGTGAAACAAAATAAGTGATCCTATTAAATGCATACATACATATATAATAAAAACTGAAGTACTGGAATTTAGAAAAAATACTCTAAGCATGTATTTGTCATTCAAGAATGATATATCATTTTGGTTTATTTTTAGAAGACAATTTGGTTTTATAATAAAGGAAGATAAATAAAATGATTTAGCTAAGTCCCCTCAAGAGTTTTAGACATGTGTTGGGGCGCCTGGGTGGCTCGGTCTTAAGCGTCTGCCTTCAGCTCAGGTCATGATCCCAGGGTCCTGGGATCGAGCCCCGCATCGGGCTCCCTGCTCAGCAGGAAGCCTGATTCTCCCTCTCCAACTCCCCCTGCTTGTGTTCTCTCTCTCGCTGTGTCTCTCTGTCAAATAAATAAATAAATAAATAAAATCTTAAAAAAAAGGAGTTTTATTTTTTATTTATTTATTTTTTAAGATTTTATTTATTTATTCATGAGAGACAGAGAGAGAGAGAGAGAGAAGCAGAGGGAGAAGCAGACTCCTCGCCGAGCAGGGAGCCCGATGTGGGACTCGATCCCAGGACTCCGGGATCATGACCCGAGCCGAAGGCAGACGCCCAACCGTCTGAGCCACGAAGGCGCCCCAAAAAAGGAGTTTTAGACATGTGTCCCCATTTGATTTACTTTTCAAATGAAGATAAAATATCCTGATATTTACAAATATATATATCAAAGTCAAGAATGATTTTAAAATAGGCTTTTAATAATGATATATCAAAGGTACTCCTACATATTTTTGGTATAAACTGAATTGAAAGGGGCGCCTCTGTGGCTCAGTCAGTTAAGTGTCCAACTCTTGATTTCAGTTCGGGTCATGATCTCAGGGTTGTGAGATCCAGCCCTACATTGAGCTCTGCAATGGGTGTGGAGCCTGCCTGCTTAAGATTCTCTCCCTTTCCCTCTGCTCCTCACCCCCTCTCTCCCTCTAAAAAATAAAAAAAAAAATCAACTAAATTGAAAGATGATCTTTAAATAGACTCAAATGTACATGAATATTAATGACCACACTATTAGAAAATTACTTGCTTCTTTACACTTCAGTATCAAAATAGTAGAGGAAAAACAAAATTTAAGAAAATAATAAAAAAATGAGATGTAATTAATTTTAAAGAAAATGTTTAGGTTAATTATTACATTTTAATTAAACAGTAATTTTAGAGAAATTTAAAAGATATCTAGATAATAATAATGACATTTTAAAGAAAAATATTTCACGAAAACTTTTTTTTTTTTAAGATTTATTTATTTATTTATTTGACAGAGAGAGACAAAGCGAGAGAGGGAACACAAGCAGGGGGGAGTGGGAGAGGGAGAAGCAGGCTTCCCGCCGTGCAGGGAGCCCGATGCGGGGCTCGATCCCAGGACCCTGGGATCATGACCTGAGCCGAAGGCAGACGCTTAATGACTGAGCCACCCAGGCGCCCCACACGAAAACTTTTTTAAAAATCAGGAAATAATACCTATACTACTATCTTACTGCAAAATTCCTCAGTATTCATTTTGCTCTTTTTTCTTAAAGTAGATTAAAATTTTGAATTTAGAATTTGAGATCTTTCTTGTAATATAATCATTTTATGCTACAAGTTTTTTTTTTTAAGATTTTATTTATGTATTTGAGAGAGAGAATGACATAGAGAGAGAGAGAGCATGAGAGGGAGGAGGGTCAGAGGGAGAAGCAGACTCCCTCCCGAGCAAGGAGCCCCATGTGGGACTCGATCCCCGGACTCCAGGATCATGACCTGAGCTGAAGGCAGTGGCTCAACCAACTGAGCCACCCAGGTGCCCCTATGCTATAAGTTTTTAAAAGCTTTTATAAATTAAAATTATGAAAACACTGCTTTCATCCCACAAATGCCACTTTTTCTCACCTCATTTTGAAAAATCCTATATAGATAAATCTCATGTATTTTTTGTACATGTAATTTATTTTACAAAAATAAGCCAAAAATCATTTTTCCTTTATATCCTTTTTCTTCTTACATGAGAGGTAATGTCCTATAGATTCTCTATTGCCCTTACACCTCCCCCCTCCCTTTTTTATTCATTAGTATATCCTGCTAATAACTAAAATAATAATAATAATAATAACTCTATGTCAGTTCATAGAGATATCCTCTTTTATACTGCACGGCATAGAATTTTGTGAATATATCATAGTTAATTACTCTTCCATGCATGGGCATTTAGCATGTTTCCAATATTTTGCAATTGTGAACAATAACTATAAGACTGCTTAATTTCTGCTTATGGTATTGTTTATTGTTGGAGGTGTATCATCAGGGTAAACTCCCATAAATGGTATTTCTGGATCAAAAGAAAAGCTCATATGAAGTTTGTTTAGTATTGCCAAATTCTCCTCAAATGGTTTTGCCACTTTGCATTTCCAACAGTGATGTATGAAAGTTATTTTTTTGCCTAACTGCACTAATCTATTACAATATTAAACAGTAGCAGAAAGAGTAGTCACCATTTCTTGATTTTAGTCAAAATGTATAATGTTTTGTATGCATGTAGGTTATTGACTAACACTAAAGTATCCTTCAAAACTTTTTAGTTTTAGACTTTAAAAATTATGAATGTTTGTTAAAATACTATTAAATAATTTTAATATCTATGACAATAAGTATGTTTTTTTCTTTAGATCTATTAATATGTTACATGATATTAATGAGATTCCCAATGTTAAATCAACCTTAAATTATTGGATTTAATCCCACTTGGTCATTCTGTATTATTTAATTAATGTGATCTTTTTTTTTATAATCTTCCATTTAGTATTTTTGCAACAACATTTATTCTCCACCTTGGTTTATAATTTTCTTTTATGTATTACCTTTATCAGATATAAGGGTCAATGTTTTCCTTGTTTTATAAGAAAATTAGGATGTTTTTATATTTAAAAATAGTTTAGAACAATTTGTAAAGTTTTAGTACTATCTGCCCTTGAAAGTTCAGTTGAATTTCCTAATATAACCATCTATATCTGGTGCTTTTTTGTGGGATAAACCCAATTTTTATCCTATGATTTAGCCATATGGAAATACGTGCAAGTGCTTACCTTTTAGTTGCCTTCTATGTTTCCTTGTCTTGCCACAAGCTGCCCCTTTTACCTGAAATGGTGTTCTTTGCTTGACTAATGCTTACTTGTTACTTAATATTTAATTCCCATATTACTTGCTTTGTAATCTGTCCTCTGACAGTCCCTTTTCTTCCTCTGATCTGATCCTCCTCTTTATGCTATTTTAGCCTTTTGGACTTACCTCCACAGTATTATCCTAATATATTTAAGTTTTTGCTATATTTTTCACACTTACTGAATAGATTGTTAGTTCTATATAATACATTATGCCTTGCTTTTGTTTTTGTTTTTTTTTTCTTTATAGCTAATGTAGTGCCTGGTATACAGTTGACCCTAAATAACTGTCATTTGAATAGGACTGACCTAAATATTTTTAGAAAACAAATTCTTCATATAACAACCAATACATATTTACAAAAATGATTATTTAGGCATATTCTATCCAAGTAAGATATGTGTTTGCATTTACCAAATAAATGGGAAATATTAAGTTTACCTGTTTGGATAAATTTCAGCCGAATTTATAGAGTCTTTGGGGATCTTTAAATATTGGTTTTGTAGCATGAATAAAGTTTACTAATAAAACTTGATGGAGGAGCACCCTAAAGATGTGGTTATAACTGCTACAGTGTAGAGAAATCTTATGTGTATTTAAGTACCTTAGAGAAAGAAAGTTTTGAATGAGTGCAAAATCAAAAGTTACATATTTGGCAATTTGAATCTATAAGTACAGGTTTGTATTAGAGCTATTACTAAGGGGCCATGCCATGTGATAGTCATGGAAATTAGCAGCAAGTATTTCTTTTTAAATAATGTTAATGATTCTTGGGGCGCCTGGGTGGCTCAGATGGTTAAGCGTCTGCCTTCGGCTCAGGTCATGATCCCAGGGTCCTGGAATCGAGCCCCACATCGGGCTCCTGGCTCAGCGGGGAGCCTGCTTCTCCCTCTTCTTCTGCTTCTCCCACTGCTCATGCTCTCTCTCTATATATATCTCTGTGTCTCAAATGAATAAATAAAATCTTTAAAATAAATAAATAAATAAATAAATAAATAAATAAATAAATAAATAATGTTAATGATTCTTGAGGCAGGCTGAACAGACCCACCAAAGATGTCCATGCCTGAATCCTCAGAATCTGTGAGTATGTTATCTTACTTGGCAAAAGGAACTCTGAAGATATGATTAAGTTAACGATCCTGAGATAAGACAATTATATCAGGTAGGCCTGATAAAATTACGAGGGTCCTTTTTGAAGGGAGGCAGGAGGTCAGAGAGAGAAATGCTATTCTGCTTGGCTTTCAAGACTGAAGAAAGGGCCTGAGCAAAGGAATGTAGGTGGTTTCTGGAAGCTGAAGAAGGCAAGGGGGAAAAAAAAAAAAAAAAAAGAAGAAAATTCCACTGAACTCTCCAGAAGAAATATATCCCTGAGTAACCCATGTTGTCTTCTAACTTCCAAAACCCTAATATAATAAATTTTTGCCGTTTTAAGTCGTTAAATTTGACAATTTGTTACAACAATAAAAGGAAACTAAAACAATCCTCTTGAGTGGAGAACAGCTAATTTATCAATACATTTCCATTTAGCTTTAAAAACTGTTGTACAGTTAGGAGAACAAAAGGACTCGGTTTACAAAGTGGGTGAATATAAGCTACAAATAAAATGTTAGAATTATTTTTTATATAGCTGTTTATCTCTGAGGGATTTAGCCAAGAACATAGGAAGTATTCACTTGGCATTTTCTTCAACCAATAAAGAAGCTATCATATCCTAAATCATCTCCTAAAATCCTTCATGTGTCCATCTCATTTTTTTATGTCATTTTTACAACTATACCTATATTTTTTAATGTCCAGACTCTTAGAACTTCAGTTTTTCTATTTTTAATCATCAAATAACCCCCAAAAGGCTAAATTATACAATAGAACAACATGGTTCACAAAGCATAGCGCTTCAGCAATTATTTCTTTAATAAAGTTGATTTAGACATTTTTCTGAATCTTTTTTTTTCAAGATTTTATTTATTTATTTGACAGAGAGAGAGAGCGAGAGAGGGAACACAAACGGGGGAGTGGGAGAGGGAGAAGCAGACCTCCTGCTGAGCAGGGAGCCTGACGCGGGGCTCGAACCCAGGACCCTGGGATCATGACCTGAGCCGAAGACAGACGCTTAATGACTGAGCCACCCAGGCATCCCAACATTTTTCTGAATCTTAAAGAATCCTAAATAACTATCAAAGCTTAATAGTTATTTAAACTTATATACACAGTTTACAACAAAATAATGGACTTAAATTTAAAAAAAAATTAGATTTCTAGAAGCAATGTGATTAAGTTTAAATGGAATCATAGCAGTGCTACTTCTATTATAATATCATTCAAAACTGTGATAACACTTATATATCTAAATATCACACATACAAATATTTTCCTCCTCCCTTCCTTTGACAAAACTTTAAAGCAGGAGCAGGAACAACTTTAAAGATTATACAATTAGCACTTTCAAATTTTCTTCTAATTAATCACTGGGAACACTTGACTAATTGGGATTTAACTCCTAATTCAAAAAAGTTTTCATTGGTACAACTTTAATTTTTAAATAATCACTTAGATGCACATAGTTCAACACTACTGAAATTATTTTTGAAAAGGTGAATTCATGTGGACATTTTACCAGGTAAAAAATTCAACACCTATGAAAGTTGTGGTTACATCAATATCCACTTTCTCTGGAGTCATTTTAAAGCTCAGAGTTATAATTAATAATAATCACACATTTTTTAAAGGATGTAAAAGAACATGTCAATTGATATTTGATTATTTTTTTCTTGCAGAAATGTTTTGGGGAAATGTCTAAAATGAGGCTATCTTTGTGAAAGAGATAGTGCCATTTAAAACACATACTGAAACATTTGTGTTAATTTATTTGTAAAACAGTTAAATACAATCCATATAGAAACATATTCCTGAAAATATAATTTATGTATTTATAAAATATAATTTAATATATACTTTCCATTATTACACATAGCTGAGTATAATTAGAACAATGTACTTTTGTAATTAAGAACTTTTTAAAAAGGGGCACCTGGGTGGCTCAGTCGTTAAGCATCTGCCTTCGGCTCAGGTCATGATCCCAGGGTCCTGGGATCAAGCCCCGCATCAGGTTCCCTGCTCCACGGGAAGTCTGCTTCTCCCTCTCCCTCTGCTGTTCCCCCTGCTTGTGTGCTCTTTCTCTCTCTCTGTCAAATAAATAAATAAAATCTTAAAAAAAAAAGAACTTTTAAAAAAATTACTATTGAAATATAATTGATATATGATATTATATTAGTTTCAGGTGTACAACATAGTGATTCAAGAATTTTTTTAAATTTTTTATTGTTAACGTTAATCACCATACATCACATCATTAGTTTTTGATGTAGTGTTCAATGATTCATTGTTTGTGTATTACACCCAGTGCTCCATGCAGAACGTGCCCTCTTTAATACCCATCACCAGGCTAACCGATCCTCCCACCCCCGTCCCCTCTAGAACCCTCATCCTCAGTGCTTACCACAATAAGTGCAGTCACCTTCTATAACCATACATTATTGGATTATTATTTTTTTAAAGATTTTATTTATTTGACAGAGACAGAGATAGGGCAGGAACACAAGCTGCAGAAGTGGGAGAGGGAGAGCAGGCTTCCTGCCGAGGAGGGAGCCTATGTGGGACTCGATCCCAGGACCCTGGGATCATGACCTGAGCCGAAGGCAGATGCTTAACGACTGAGCTACCCAGGCACCTGACATTATTGGATTATTGTAACCATATAATATTATTGACTACACTCCTTATGCTGTACTTTTCATCTCTGTGATTATTTATTTTATAACTGGAAGTTTGTACCTCTTAATTCCCTTCACCTATTTTACCCCCTCCCCCACATCCCTTCCTTCAGGCAACCACCATTTTGTCCTCTATATTTAAAAGTCTATTCATTTCACTTGTTCATTTTTTTAAATTCCATTTATAAGTGCAATCATATGGTATTTGTCTTTCTTTGTCTGACTTATTTCACTTAGCATAACACCCTCTAGGTACATCCATGTTGGATGTTGTCACAAATGGCATCCTTTTTTTATGGCTCATCCTTTTTTTATGGCTAAGTAATATTGCCTTATAAATATATACCACTTCTTTATCCATTTATCTATTGGTGGACAGAGGTTGCTTCCATATTTTGGCTATTGTAAATAATGCTGCAATAAACCTAGTGTTTTCATATCTTTTCATATTAGTGTTTTTATTTTCTTTGGGTAAAAATACCCAGTAGTAGAATTACTGGATCATAGTGGTATTTCTGTTTTTAACTTTTTGAGCAACCTCCATACTGTTTTCTACAGTGGTTATGCCAATTCACATTCCTATAAATAATGTGCCAGATCTTAATTTTTCCACATCCTCACCAACACTTGTTATTTCTTGTCTTTTTGATTCTGACCATTCTAACAAGTGTGAGGTCATAACTCGTTGTAGTTTTGATTTGCATTTCCCTGATGATCAGTGATTTTGAACATCTTTTCATGTGTCTGTTGGATATCTATATGTCTTCTTTGAAAAAATGTCTATTTAGGACCTTTGCCCAATTTTTAATCAGATTGTGTTTTTTTTTTTAATATTGGGTTGTATGAGTTCATTATATATTTTTGATATTAACCCCTTATTAGATATATCATCTGTAAATATCTTCTCCCATTTAATAGGATGCCTTTCATTTTGTTGCTCGTTTCCTTCACTGTACAAAAGTTGTTTTTGTTTTTGTTTTTTAATATAGTACCAAAAATTTACATTTGCTTTTGTTTCCCTAACCTTAAAAGACATATCTAGAAAAACATTGCTAAGCCGGATGTCCAAGAGATTATTGCCTGTTTTTCTTTTAGGAGTTTTATGGTTTCAGGTCTCACATTTAAATTTTTAATCCATTTTTAATTTGTTTTTGTGTATGGTATGAGAAAGTGATCCAGGTTCATTCTTTTGCATTAGCTGTCCAATTTTTCCAGCACCATTTATTGAAAAGACTGTTTTTTCTCCATTGCAAAACCCTGCCTCCTTTGTCATAGATTAATTGATCATGTAAGTGTCAGCGTGGGTGTATTTCTGGGGTCTCCATTCTGTTCCACTGATCTATGTGTATTTTTATGCCACTATGATACTGTTTTGATTAGTATAGCTTTGCAGTATATCTTGAAGTCTGGGATTGTGATACCTCGAGCTTTGTTCTTCATTTTCAAAATTACTTTGGCTATTTGCGGTCTTTTGTTGTTCCATATAAATTTTAGGATTATTTGTTCTAGTTCTGTGAAAATTACTATTGGCATTTTGATAGGGATTGCATTGAATTTGTAGATTACTTTGGGTATTATAAACATTTTTACAATATTAGTGTTTCCGATCTATAGCATGATATACCTTTCCATTTGTTTGTGTCATCTCAATTTCTTTTGTCCATGTCTTATAATTTGAAGAGTATAGGTCTTTCACCTCCTTGGTTAAATTTTATTCCCAAGTATTTTCTTTTTGGTGCAATTATAAATAGGGTTGTTTCATTATTAGTGCATAGAAATGCAACATATTTCTGTATTTTTTTTAAGTAGGCTCCACACTGGGTTTGAACTCATGACCCTGAGATCAAGACCTGAGCTGAGATTGGGGCACCTGGATGGCTCAATTGATTAAGCCTCCAATTCTTGATTTTGGTTCAGGTCATGATCTCAGGATCCTGGGACCAAGACCTGCTATGAGCTCCCCACTTAACGGGGAGTTTGTTTATCTCCCTCTGACCCTCCCCCAGCTCATGCTCTCTCTCTGAAATAAAGAAATAAAGAAAATCTAAAAAAAAAAACCAAAAAACCTGAGCTAAGATCAAGAGTCAGACACAACCTACTGAGTCACCCAGGTGCCCCAGATTTCTGTATTTTAAATTTGCACCCCACAACTTTACTAAATTAATTTATTCAAGATTCCTGTAACTGGAGAGTAGATAATGAATCCACCCATGCAACAAAAAACTTATGGAGCACCTAGTATGTGATAGGCAAGTCTTCTAAAGTTTGGAAAACAACAGTAAGAACATCATACAGATTCTTCATGGATCTTATATTTTAGGAATGAGTTATCAAGAGGAATCTGTTAGTGATAGATTTGAAGAGAACCGGTGACCTCTTGATTTTTTGTTTTTTGCTTGTTTGTTGTTCTGTTTTTTGTTGTTCCCTTTTTTTCATGGAGCAGGGCATATTTGGGCAAATCTTGCTCAGACTGCACATAGTCAATGGATTATATAAATCTGTACTTTTTTTTTATAAATCTGTACTATTAATAACATTCATTTACATTTCAAAATGAGTTGTAAGGTAATTTGCATAAAACAAAATTGCAGAAACAATCACCTGTATTAAGTACTTCAAGAATAGTATAGTAAAACAATGCATTTACTGTAAATTAGAACAATAACTACTATAGGACTTAAACATCACTGCAAATATAAAAATCAAGGAGAAAACTGTTATTTATGGTTGGAGTCTACATTGTTCGTTGAAACTTATATTGCTGTACTATTTTACAGAGATTCACAAGTAGTTAGAGAAATTAGTTCTACTTTGTGTATAAGGAATGGAATGTTTCCAGCTGGTTGTATAAAACAATAATCTAGCAATAGACATTTATTTCTCTTCCTCATGCATAGCCTTATGTTATAAGTAAGTAATATTATAGAATGATAAAAATATGATCTTCAGATTCATCCAGGTCCTTAATTTTACCACTTACTAGCTCTGTTACCCTGACTATAATATTTATCTGCTCTAGATTATTGAGATCTTTATATATGAAATGAGGGTCGTTTTACTTTGTTTTGAGGATAAAATACAATAAAACATCATATATGAAAGCATCTATGACTTACAGTATATAGTATTTACTCAATAAATATTTAGCTTCTTTTTTTTCTCATGTTTAAACCATATTTTTATTAGGAAGCTGGTATGTAAGGTGGTGACTTGGGCCATTTCAGAGAATTGGTCAGGTCTTTTTGTTTTTTGGTTTTTGAGGGGTTTTTTTTGTAATTATTGTCATTAATTTTACCTTTACCTGTGTTATAAACTATAATAATTTTGATTTAGATAGTTACTTCTCTTATAGAGGTACTGTAAATAAGAAAAAAAGTCT